>NC_137894.1:109355008-109925210 GCF_963455335.1 Martes martes | reverse complement strand
AGATGCTATAGTTATTCTAGATGCTTTGCTTTCTTATACATTTTAGAGCCGGTTTACACACACACACACACACACAAACACACACCCCTACTAGGACTTTGGGATTTCACTAAGCTAGGTAGGTATAAAAGGAAACAACTAGTTTCCTTCCTATGTAAAGAAAAACCCAATTCTTGCCTACTATGTCTTTCTTCCCTGTGAGTCTACTTTAGACAACACTACACTTCTGACACTTCTTTTTACCAAATGTGTAGGGGTTTTCCCCCTACAAATAACAAGCGAGTCTTGGATACAAGCTGAGTATCCTACAATTTAACTCAATTCTGACACTACCTGCCTGGAGATAGCATCAGGTAAGGGCTCCAGCCTACAAGACTAACCCCCCTACCCACTTCATACACTAGTCAAAGCCTGGGCTTCTTAGAAACTGCTACGAATTTGGAGCCTCCAAAGACCCCTTCCTCAGGTTTGATTAATTTGCTAGAGCAGCTACTAGAACTCAATGAAACATTTACTTACATTTACCAGTTTATTAAAGGTTACAGTAAGGGAGATGGATGAATAGCCAGATGAAGAGAGTCTTAACACGAGGTCAGAGAGGATGTTGAGTACAGAAGCTTCTTCCTCTGTGGAGTTGGGGTGAACCACCCTCCTGGTGTGAATGTGTTGGCCAGCCTGGAAGCTCTCTAAACTCCATACTATTGGGATTTCATGGAGGCTTCCTCACATAAGCAGGATCATTCATTAACTCCATTTCTAGCCTCTCCCCTCTCAGGAGGACAAGGGGTAGGGCTCAAAATCCAAGCTTGTAATCATGGCTTGGTATTTCTGGTGACGAGGTCCCATCCCGGAGGCCACTCAGAATTGCCTTGTCAGAACAGACAATGCTCCTAGTTTTCTTATCACTTAGGAAATTACAAGTGTTTTAGAAGCTCCATGCCAGGAACCAGGATGAACTCCAAATACATATTTCTTATTATAAAGCACAACATGCTTCAACTTCAATATGTTTCTCTGCTGGTGTACAAATCCTCTCTAGCTTCTTTTTTGTCACAAAAGAGAAGGATCCCTCCACATTTTGAGGGTTAACTTCTCTGCCAAACTTTTGATTTCCTCTCAGTCTGGCTCCTCTTTTCCTCTTAAATTAAATTTGAAAGACCTTTAGCACCTGCCTTCCCCTCCAGGATCCTCTGCAGTCACATACATATAACTACGGCCTTCCCTTCTCACATGTCTGCTCATTTCTTTAATCCTTGTAGTAGAGGGTCCACCTTCTATCAGTTTCCAGACCTTCTCAGGTATGAATAAACTTCAATTTACCAGACCCAGTACCTCATCCGTCCTCAGCTTCTCCTCTCTGTGGTGCTGTGCTCAGGTGACTTTCTCTGTCTCCTTGGTGAAACTCTTTTCCTGTGACTCTTTTTCCCTCCTTTATAGCCATTCCTACCATTGTTAGGTGGCCTCAAGAGAGACTAGAATCCATAATATTCCCAACTTCATACCTGCAAATCTGAAAAATCATCATTTTTCTGGTCAAAATAGAATATTTCTCCCTTACTTGACCTGCAGCAGTTCCTCCAATTTGAAGGAAATCCCATCTTTTCTCACCTTCTCAGGGACCTCTCTCTAACAATTAGCTTTACGTGTTCTTGAATCTTAAACCTCTTCTTTTCTGCTCCTTTTTCTCAACATCATGAAAACATCGTCTCCATTTCTCTCTTTTTTTTTTTTTGAAAATAGCCCCCCCCTTTTTTTTCCACTTCCTTTTATACCTAGTACACAGTGAAACTTTCTAGGAGTTGTGTGTACCCATTGTCTTCCCTTACATCCTTCCTGGTCACTCCTCAGTTCTCTGAAATGTGACCTTTGCTCCCAATGTGTCAGTAAAAAACCTCACCAAGGTTACCAGTGACCTTGTTTCCAAAATCCCTTGGACCTTTGTGGTCCCTTGACTTATTCTTGATAGCACTGACATTGTTCACGACTTCCTCCTTCTCCTGCATCCCCTCCCCATGACTGCTTCCTCCCCCCACCATGGACAAGCCTCTCCTTCAGATTCTGGTCTGGGCTTCCTTCTTTTCTCACTTTCCCTGAGTGATTTCACCTATCTCTTACTCCACAAATATTTATTGAGCACCCACTGGTGAGTCAGGCACTGATCTAAACCCTGAAGATATAACAAGTGCCTGCTCTCATGGACTTGACTGTTGCCAATGGTCTCAATTCCATCTGGATCCTGATGACACGTAAATTGGCCTCCAGCCCAGATCTCTCTCTTTTGTCTCCTTGGTCTGCTTGGCTATTCCACATACACCTCATACTCAGTATTTCCAGAGCTAAAATTTCCATCCTCAGCCCACCTCCAGAACAGCTCTCCTCTTCCTATCTCACACAACACACAAAGTGTTCATCATCTTTGTTCACCATCTTTGAGTCTTCGTTTTCCTTCTCTTCCTAATCTAATCAGTAACCAAGTCCTGTCAATTATATTCTAATCCTCTTAGGTGCCTCTGGAATCCATCCAGCCATAGGACTTTCCATGCCCCATACTATTGTTCTAGTTTAGGCCAACATCCCCACCCCATTGATCCCCAACAGGTCCCTCCAGTTTTGATCATTTCACCCTACCCCATCTTCAATCCATTGTCTACACTGTGGCCATAGTCATTTTCTAAGATAACTCTGATCACAAGACCTCCCTCCTTCGAATTCCTTGTTGCCTTTAAAACAGAAGCCAATCCCTTTAACGTGGCCCAGAGAGTTGCTGCCTACCTTTCCATCCCTTCTCTCCCCACTACCCTCTTCAGTCTCAACCCTTCTGCCACACAGACTTTCTCTCCCAGTGCCTGGGTGTGCCATGCTCCCTCATACCTCTGAGACTTTGGAAGTGCTCCTCCCCTAGCCTGAAACACTTTCCCACTGGAGCTTCCCTTCTCACCCAGCTAACTGCTACCTACTCCAGCCTCAGCTTAAACCCTACTTCTAGAACACTTTTCTTAAAATTTCTAGTCTGTACATCAGTGCCACCCAGTCCTATCCACCATAGTATGATTTTCTGATTTCTGTTGTTATTCTTTGTGCCCTGCCCCCCATTAGACTTTAACCAAAAGGAAGGCCACTACATGGTCTATACATATCACTCTTGCTGTGTTGTTGCATTCCAACTTTTAGAAAGTACCAATTAATACAGATTTGTCAAATGAATGAGTAATTTCTTGCCCTTCTTCTGCTTTCTAATACAGATATTGTTTAAGATTCATGTCTCTGGGCTTTACTCAGTTTCCTTCTTTATCATTAATTCCTAGGCTTCAATGATCAGGTCTGTGTGAAGAAGTCTCCAGTCTACCCACAGTCTGGATATCTCTGAGCACCAAGTCTGCATTTCCAACATGATGCTAGACATTCATGCCTGTACGTTTTTTTTACCACCTCAAGTAAAAGCTATAAAAACACTAAAAGCATGCAAGGATATGTATTCAAGGATGTGTAATGCAACACTGTCTATAATATTGAAAAACTGTAAACAACCCAAATGCCCATCAAAAGAGAATTGGGTAAATAAATTCCAATACTACTGTAAAGCCTTAGAAAGACTAAAAAGATTTATATACTTACATGAAAAGATGTCCTTGATATACTGTTAAGTAAAAAAGCAGGTTTCAGAATGATAAATATAGTTTAGTTTCATCTTATTCGATCATTCGACATGCATATATTGAACATCTACTACTTGCCAGTTTCTAGTCCAGGTGCTGGGAATGTGCAGAGAACAACACAAGGTCCTTGTTTTCACAGAGCTTTCTAGATGATAAGCCTATTACATATATGTGAAATGTCAAGTAATGGAAAGTGCTATGAAGAAATAGCATTGGGGTGCCTGGCTGGCTCAGTGAATAGAGCACGCCAACTCTTCATCTCTGGATCATGAGTTCAAGCCCCACATTGGGCATGGAGCCTACTTTAAAAAAAAGAAAGAAAGAAACAGCATTATGAGATGTGCTATTTTAGGTAGGTGGTCAGAGAAGGCCTTTCTGAAATAGTGACAGTTGAACAGAAACTTGAATAAAGTGAGGATGGGAATCTTGTGAATATTTGGGGAAAGGACATTCCAATCAGAAGGATCAGCCATCAAAAAGCCTGTTGTAGTAGCAAATTTAGCTGGCTTTAGAAGCAGCAAGGAGACCTGTGCTGCTGGGACAAAGTAAGGGGAGCAGAGAGGGGGGACATGGGGCCATATAGTTCACCTGGGGCCTGAACATGGTAGGGGCTCTAGAGTCCACTGTAAATGTGATGGAAAGGCAGTCTTTGGAGGTGTGTCTGTTACAACATGTTGGTGTTTCAGTGAAAAAAGTTGGAAAAATATATACAAACTCTTATCAGAAAATAGCTCCAGACATGGGATTACAGAAGACTTTCATTTTTCGAACTATACACTTTCGTTGTGTTTAAATGTTTTATAGTGAGTGTGTATTTATTTGGTAATCAGAAAAGGAAAGGATGATCTTAAAAACGTGTGCATACCCTTGACTCATCAGCTCCCTTTCAAGAAAAACTTCCTTTAAAAAAATTAAATTCTTGAAAATGTGTGTATAAGGATGTCCAGCATAGTGTTATTTACCAAAAATCAGAACTAACTTAAATATTCAACAATAGGGAATTGATAGAAAAAATTATGGGAAATTGTACAATGAAATCACAGAAGCCCTGACAAAGTCTGTCAGAGAATATCACCCCAGGCTCAAAGCCTAGTTCAATTCTCAACTCTGAAACCTTTTCTGGACACACCTGCCTAAAATGATCTCTTTCTTCTTGAACTTGATTTGTGCCTATTGTCTATTGCACTCCGCTGGCCCTTACCCCACATACTATTCCATTATGGAACAACAAATTTAGTTCACACTTGGCTCACCACAAGCTTTGCTAATGGAAGGAGAGCAGGCAGAACAATTCCAGACAATAGATAATTCATTCCTTTGTAAATGCATCACAACATTTCTTTTGCAGTAGATTCACCATTCTAATTAGCTTTCCTTATGCTAATATTAAAAGTAATGAGCTTATCCAAACACATACACAGGTGGCAAAGGCAAAAGACCCAGAAAAAGTCTGAAAAGGAAAGTTCCCCTGGGTAGCCCCCAAGGTGAACAATAAGCACTGGGGTCCTAAAGGTCTTCGGGACCCTTCCCCTACACAATCACCAAGTCCCTTTTACTGAGAGACCCGAATGCATTCCTCTCCTCGGGCTTCTGGGGCCCCTGCTCTGGGCTTGCAAGGCTGGGGGCTACCTGAGTTCAGTTCTGAGTCCCTGTGAGCATGCGCTTCTCCTGGCCCTGAGGCAGTGAAGCAGTCCCTTGATGAGTCACTGGGGCTGTCTTCCTCCCAGTCCAATCTGCTGGCCTCACAGCTGACTCAGCAGCTCCCACAGAGGCCAGGACACCTCCCTTCCGCCCGCCTCATGGTGGTCTCCCCTGGAAGGGGCAGGACGTCCTTAGAGAGAAAGGGATCACACTAACTCACTTATCCTACAGCCATCCTAAACCGTCTTTCTTTTGTGTGACATGAGGGCTGGCTGGGGAAGCCTCCTCCTCCCGGCAGCCCTGAGAGGCAGGCAGGGTTTTCTACCAAGTGGGGCATTTGAGGGGGCCTGGAGTAATTCCCCTCTTTCCTACCAAATCCTCTGCAAGCTGAGCACTCGTCAGTGACGCAGGAGTTAACCAACGGAGGACATATTTAGTACTGCTAAGTGCTGACACTGGTGAATGTGTTTGTCTTAGGGCTGCCTTTTCTTTTTTTCTTTTTTTTTTTAATAGGACTGCCTAATTCTGAAGCCTGGAAGGGTCCTCTACATGGATGGTTAGCCTCTTAAACTTTTTATTGATCCCAAAATGGATTGTTGGGTGCCCTGTTCCATGCCTCTGCACTAACTCACCAGCTCTTGTTAGGGAAAAAAAGGAGGGAGGGTATATTTGAGTTTTGTTTTAGGGGTTTGTTTGGAGGGTTTTGGGGGGGGTGTTTTTGCCTTTGAAAATTCCCAAGAGAAGAAAATCTATTGCTACAAGCAATCTTTTCCCATGCTTTTGTCCCCCTCCCCCCCCACCCCCTTCTCTCAATCCCTCCTTTCCCTCCTCACATCCCTACCACTCTTTCCCCATTTGCCAACTTAGCCCACAAGTCCTCTCCCTCCCCTTCTGGTTCCTCTCTCCCCTCCCCACCCAGACAGGAGATGGGGATGGTTCTACTAGGAGATGCCTGAGGCCTTAGACTCAAGAAACCGGCACTCCCGTCTCTTGTCACCTGGCTTTGGCAGCCATCCCATGGTCCCAGCTCCCTCTGAATAAAAAAAACTCTACATTCTTTTGAAGTCCTTAACAAGGCAGAGTTCCACAGCCCCACTGGCTAAAATCCTCCCAATCAGTCTTTTCCATGAGTCAAGTGGGCGCTTCTCACAGTGGGATCTGGGCACCAGAGCCAAAACAAAACAGACCAACCCCCCCACCCCCCAAAAAACACCTCATTCCAGAGTCCCTTTGTTGGGCTAAACAAAGATTTAGGGGCCAGGCTCGATGCCTGGGCAGAAACCCAAAGGTAGAGGGGCCCTTCTCCAAGGGAGTTCACAGTCTGGCTTCTCACTAAACTTTTCTGGAGCACACCTGGTCCTTGGCCAGCAGCATGAAGCCACCTTCCTGCCCCAACCTCCAATAGATGTGACAATTCTGGTTCTTTGCAGAGTCACAAAGGTCCTGAATATTAAGGCTCCTTAGACATCCCGGTATCAGAGATGGAAACTGAGGCCCGGAAAGGTCCTGAGTAGGTCACCCTGCTGGTGGCTGTGTCAGGCCTGGGCCTGTTTCCCATCCCCCCACAGCACCTTGCTTCCCTGGCATTCCTTTGAGCTGATGAGCCAGGCAGAATCCATGACAGCTGGCTGCTTCTGGGCTCGGCTTCATTGTTCCCTTCCCTTGGGACTTGTCCAGATAAACTTCCCAGCATGCTGAGAGGCTCACCTCCCAACTTGGAAGGACAGTTCTCTGTGAGGAGCAGAGCCAAAGAAACTCAGTCAGGTCAGCACTGATAGGGGCAAGCTCTCAATACAATTGCCTCCTGACCCTGCCACCAGAGCCTTCAAATGCCTATGGACCCGGACTATGCTTGAGAGCATGGGTTTTGGGCTCTTGAAAATAATCCAGTGCAAGATTTTCAAGCCAGTGGTTCCAAACCATTCATTGGTGGCAAAATCTAATTTTTTAAAGGCAAAGAAAGAGTAGAAATATCAGGGTATAACATAGTTGTGGTAGGCAGACTCTCAGAGGACCCCTCCCAGTGACTTCACATAATCACCTCGAGTATGGAAAGGACCTGTGAATACGATGAGCTATCACTCCCAAGATTATGATAGTTGTGCAGCAAAGGAAGGGATTTTGCAGAAGTAATTAGGTCCCATAATCAGCTGGCTTTGAGGTAATCAAAAGAGAGATTATCCTGGATAGGCATGACCTAATCAGGTTAACTCTTCAAAAGAGAGGTCCTCCTGTGGGCTTTGCAGAAGAAGCAAGCTGCCATGAATTCTAGTGCTGCAAGGGAATGACTTCTGCCAACAACCATGGGAGCTTGGAAGAGAACCTGAGCTTCGGATGGATGGCTGTCCCAGCCGGCACCTTGACTGTGGCCTTGTAAGACCTTGAGCAGAGCACCCAGCTACGCTGTGCCTGCCCTCAACCCATGAAAATAGAGATTATAAATATATGTTGTTTAAGCCACTAAGTTTAAGCCACTAAATGTGGTCATTTATAACACAACAATAGAAAACTAATACAATACTCCAACAGCAAAGATGAGTATTATTGACTTTTTTTTGGTTGTGTATATAGATACATAAGTATTAAACCATGGTGTAAAATCCATGTTTGTTTTGAGATGTGGTTAAAACTTTGAAAGCTACTGATGTAGTTGGAGAGGGATTCATCCAACATTAGGCAGCCATTTCTGGGAGAATCAAAACTGGAATCCAAGTGTCTCTGGCCAAGGTGCCCTCCCTCATACCACCCTGCTTAATGATGTTAGGAAACATTAATTTCATTTTTTTTTTTTGAGAGGAGAGAAGAGTGGAAATGAGATGGTTTACCCTGGTCAGGTCAGTTCCTTCTGAGTCAGGATACTGCCACCTCATGACTTTCTTCTTTTGTCAGACTATTGCCCCCACCTCGAGGTCCATCTCGCTGTATGGTATTACTATGGGTTAAGTGCTTTGCAGAAATGATCTTGGTTAATTCATACACCAGGTAAACGAAGTAGACATTAATACTTCTATTTTCCAGATGACAAAAGTAAAGCTCAGAGAGGTTAAGCAAAGCATACTCAAAGACACAGAGCTGATAAGTGGTAAACCCAGGATCCAACCCATGCCTGAGCCCTTCACCAGACTTCTGACACCAAATATGTGGGTTTCCCACAACAAGCAGTTCTCCAGTTCTCTGGGGACACCAACTGGGTGTCTTGTAATTTAATTCAATTCTGACACTAACCCGGTTAAGGACTCATACCCATAAGACATACCCATACTTCAGATGCTAATCACAAGGAACGCGTCCCTAAGTGACTTACATTTCTGTCTAACTTGGCAATACATCAGAGGTTCTCACAACCCTTTCCTTGATTTCAGTAATTTGTTGTAACAGCTCATAAAACTCAGGGAAACACTTTAAGTGCTATTAATGATTTATTATGAAGGATACAAATGAATAACCAGATAAGAGGTACAAAGAGTGACGTCCAGATCCATCCTGAGTGTGATATCCTCCTGGCATGTGGGTATACTCACCAACCTGGAATCTCTCTGAACCCCTTCACTTAGAGTTTTTTTGGTTCCATGAAATAGGCAAGCTTGGTTACATCATTGACCTTTGGTGGATAACTCCATTTCCAGTCCCCCTGCTACTAGAGGTCACAGGTGGTGCTGAAAATTCAGACCCTCTGATCACAGGGTCAGCTTCTCAGCCAAGCAGCCTCCACCTTCCAGGAGTCACCCCATTAGGATCACTCAGTTGTGGTTGGATGGGGACTTCCCTGTCACACCTATCACTCAGGGAATGACTAAGCATTTTAGGAGCTTTGTCCCAGGAACTGGGGACTGAGACCCCAGTGTGTATGTGTGTGTGTGTGTGTGTGTGTGTGTGTGTGTGTGTGTGTGTAAACTCCAAAGTCAGAGAGACAAGTGGTGGTGAAACAAGAGAAGGATTAACTTCAGTGAGGCCAACACTGGGAAAACAGCAGCCTAGAGTCTCAAAGATGGTCTCCAAAGCGCTACAAATACTACCAGGTTCATATGAGGAAAATGTGGGACAAAAGTCAGTGGGTACATGCAGGTGGGCAGTGAAGGTCAGGTCGGTCCCTATCTCAGGGTCAGCCACCAGGGTCTTGCTGGTTCAGTGCAGTCCTTACTGCTTGAGGGGGTAGTTTAGGTTCCCAACAAGGGATGCTTTGTCTGCAGGGTCTTTGCCTGAGTTGAGAGATAAGCTTGAAAGAAGAACTTGATCCTTAAAAAGTACAGACTCCGGTGGAAATGGCGGCAGTTCAAGTCCACTTTCAATCTCACATTATCGCAGCCCTTAGCAACTGAGTGCCCTGCTCCCCATAGACAGTCTCTCTCACAGACATTTAGTTGGCTCAGACTGTGTGTCTGGGAAATGTCCTGGGTTTTGAGAGAAGCTCCTTATAGGTAGTAACATATAGCTCACATTTATTGAGACTTTACTCTATGCTGAGCACTGCGAAAGGCACTTCACATTCACTATCTCATTAAATCTTCACAACATTATGAAAGTAAATACTGGTACGACCTGCAATTTACAGATAGCAAAACTGAAACTCGGAGATGGTGTCAAGAAATAACTTACTTGGAAAAAAAAAAAAAGAAAGAAAGAAATAACTTACTTGGGTTTATACCAGGAATGCAAGGATAATTCACTATTAAATAATCCATTAATATAAGTCACCATTTGAATGGGTCTAACGAGAAAAAACATGTGATTTCACCTAAATGATAAGAAAGCTTTTGGTGAAATTTTTAAAAAAAGGTGCAACCACCTTGGAAAACAGTGGCAATTCCTCAAAAGGCTAAACATATGATCTGATAACTCCACTCTTGGTGTAGGTTTGAGAAATCAAAACATCTGTCCACACAAACACTTGTAAAAAATGTCCACAGACACGTCATTCACAATAGCCCAAAGGTAGACGCAGTGCAAATGCCCACCCACAGATGACTGGATAAACACATTGTGAGGTCACCATGCAGTGGCTCGTTGTTGGTATCTAAAAAGGAATGAAGTTCTGATTCATGCTACAATATGGATGAACCCAGAAAACATGATGCTAGGTGACAGAAGCCAGTCCAAAAAGACTACATATTGTTATGATTCCACTTACATGAAAAATCCAGAATAGACTCATTCATACAGACCAAAAAGAGATCAGCAGTTGTCTGAGGCCAGAACAGGGATGAGGGCTGCCTCAGGAATGAGGAATGACTGCTGATGATTATAAGGTTTCTTTTTGGGATGTTAAAAATACTCTAAAATTCAATGGTGGCAATGCTTGTACAACTCTGTGATTGTACTGAAAACCACAGAGCTTATGAACTTTAAAGAGGTGAATTTTATCATATATGACATCTATCACAATAAAAGTTTTAAAAAGAGAGGAGGGGCACCTGACTGGCTCAGTCAGGAGAACACGCCCCTCTTGGTCTTGGGGTCGTGAGTTTGAGCCCCACGTTGGATGGAGAGATTACCTTAAAAAAGAGAGAGACAAACAGAAAGAGAAAAAGGAAGAAAAGAAAAAGCAATCTAGCTATCCTGCTGGGCAGTCCAAATGGAGATACCACATGGAGATAAGAGGCCCTGGAAATAACACGCAAAAGGAGAGAGGCCCTGCCTTCCCAGCTCCCAAATCAAGTCTTGAAACAACTCCAACCCCAGCCCCTAAGCACTGCACTGGTGCAGGAGAAGCCAAGCAAGATTAGCAGAAGAACTGCCCTGCTGAGCCAGATCTACACACAGAGCTATGGAAGCTAATAAAACACATCTCATTGTAAGCCACTACACTTGGGGATAGTTTGTTCTACATGGATAGATCACCAAAACAGTCATTTGGGAAAAGATACCATAGACTCCACATGGGTCAGAGATCTAAATGCAAAACCTGAAACAAACATGTTACTAGAACATATGGGTAAATCCTTCTACAACCTGTGTATGGGGAAAATCTCTCTGTGTCTCAAAATGCAGATGCAATAAAATAAAAAATTGATACACTTAATTACTTTAAAAAATTTAAGGTTTCGCGGGGCAAAAACTCCATTCACAAGATCAAAAATTCAAAGGACAGATTTGGAAAACAGATTTACCACATAATACCACAGATTAAGGACCCAGGCCTCTTAATCTATAAATAATTTTTTCAATTGCGGGAAAAGGATCAAAAATCCCCCAGAAGAATGGGTAAAAGACATGAGCAGAAAATTAACAACGACAATAAAAATTGACCCTGAAACAGGAAGAGATGTCCGACCTCACTCATAAAAAGAGAGATGCAAATGAAAACCATACGAAGATAGCATTTCTCATTCATCAGATGTGCAAAAGTTGAAACGCTTGACAATACGCTCTGCTGGGGAGACTGGGGAAATGGGCACCCTATTGCTAGTGGGAACGACAAATGGAGGGGAATTTGGCAAATATCTAACAAACCCAGAGCCAGTCAACTTTTGACACAGTCATCCCACTTCTAGGAATTTATCGCAAAGGTACACATCCAACAATTTTAAAATATGCATGTACTAGGTTGTTCATGCAACATTATTTGTCATTTCCAAAAAATATGTAAATACCTTAAATCCCCAAACATGAAAGATTGATTAAATAAATGATGACATTTGGTTGAAGCACTGTTAACAACAACAATTTTAAAAAATGTAGAAAATCTCTATGAACTGATTTCCAGAATATAGTAAATGAAAAATGCTAAGTGCAAATAATTATACTTTTTTTAATAACAGATTTTTTTTTTTTATTAGAGAGAGAGAGCAAGCACGAGAGGGATGGAGGGACGGAGGGAGGAGGAGAAGGAGAAGCAGGCTCCCCGCTGAGCAGAGCAGGGAGCCTGACTTGGGGTTTGATCTCTGGACCCTGGAATCATGACCCAAGCAGAAGGCAGACACTTAACCAAATGAGCCACCCAGGTGTCCCAGTGCAAACAATTATAAATAATACACTTTAGTATAAGGGATAAAAGGGAATAAGAAAACCTAACTATCTGCCAAATCTTGAAAAGCAAAATGGAAAAAGCCACACACTCACACTAAAGATAAATCAGAAAACAGTGAGTGGAATACCTACAAGGGGGTGGAGGGTGCCTGGGGTAAAGAAAGAGGGGCACATGGGTGCTGTTCTGCATTTGCCTTTGTGTACAGTTTCAATTCTTGGGAAACACGTGAATGTTCTACGAGTTAAATAGAGGACAGGAGGGGCGCCTGGGTGGCTCAGTGGGTTAAGCCTCTGCCTTCGGTTCAGGTCATGATCCCAGAGCCCTAGGATCGAGCCCCGCATCGGGCTCTCTGCTCAGTGGGAAGCCTGCTTCCTCCTCTCTCTCTCTGCCTGCCTCTCTGCCTACTTGTGATCTCGGTCTATCAAATAAATAAATAAATAAATAAATATTAAAAAAAAAAAAATAGAGGACAGGAGGAAGGAACACAAAAGAGCAAACAGACCCAAACACACCTGTTACTATCTCTGGGTTCCAAACCCACCCTTTCACACTCTGCCCTGGGAGCCTGGAGCCTGGAGCGAAGGCTCTGCACACGGCAAGTCCGCTTTGCCTGCTGCCTCTGGGTGGGGGGCTGCGGGGCTGGAGGAGGGAGAAGGGCTCCGTTCCCTCCTGCTTTGTCTTGGGGCTGTGATTCCCCAGGGCATCTCACTCCAGCGACCTCCCCCCCACCACTGCCCCTCCGAGGCTGCAAGTCCTTCTCTTAGCAGCAGCGAAATGCTTTACAGTGTGACAGTTTTTCCAACAGTCTCATTATAGCAGTTCAGCAACACCGGCTGCAACCAGTGCCAACCCCTCTCAGAGCTCTGGTTTCCAACCCTAAGGGCCCCTTCCACCGGAACCACAGAAACGAACCCTGAAGCAGCACCTTTCCCTCCGAGGAGGTCTGAGTCTCGACTCCACGGGTCCCTTCTGAGTTTCTAAGTTTTAAAAATTCAAACTACTTCCTCTTATTCTTTCAACCCTGAGTGATTATCTCAGAAGAATGAAATTTTGAGTGGTTTTTGCTTAGCGCTTTTCTGGAATTTCTAAACGTTTAAGCAATGAACGTGTGCCACCTTTATAACAAGAAAAGGGATGGCGCCCTATCCTTGTGTGCCCCTCTTATTTGATGACTCTTCAGGGTGCCTCAGAACAATACAGAGGCCATGGGTGTAACGGATGCCTGACGATACTGAGCTCCCCTGGGTGTTGGCCAAGTTCTGCCCCTCCTCATCCGAACAGGCCTATTGAATTCCGACAGGCTCCCTGCCCTCCCTTCCCTTAACAGAAGATTATTTGAAGACTTTTCCTAGTTCTCTAAGCAAATGATATCAGCCCAGAAAAACATTTCTCTCAGAAGCTTTCCCAGAAGGTTATAATAAAGCTGAGTCTCCTGAAGTAGTGTGAGTCAAGAAGCCAGGACAAAGAAGAGACCCTGCCGCGTTCCAGGAAGTGCAGGGCAGGGGGGGGGGGTGGGGGGAGTGGGGGGTGGGGGGGGGGGGTGTTGGTTTATCAGAATTGTTGCGCCCTGGGTTCCTCCCCATTCTCTCTTCTAGCACAAGCTAAGGGCTGGGGTCAGACAAGACGGCCCTTCTGCCAATGGGACTCACAGCTGCCTGCCCCCAATGCCTACTTCCCCACAAAACAAAATAAAATAAAACACAAAAAAATCAGATCCGGGGCACCTGGGTGGCTCAATGGGTTAAGCCTCAGCGTTTGGCTCAGGTCATGATCTCAGGGTCCTAGGATCAAGCCCCATATCAGGCTCTCTACTCAGCAGAGAGCCTGCTTCCCCTCTCTCTCTCTGCCTGCCTCTTTGCCTACTTGTGATTTCTCTCTCTCTCTCTCTCTCTCTCTCTCTCTCTGTTAAATAAATAAATAAAATCTTAAAAAAAAAAAAAAAATCCGATCCTCAGAATCCAGACCAGGAACTCTGGAGACATGGTATTTTCTGGCAAGCAACCTGATGGCTAATAGATAACAGGTTATCCAGGAAATAATTAGAAGCCCTCACCCAGGCGGATCAGTTGCAAACACTGACCTCTGTCATGCAGGATATGGCCCTAAAAGTAAAGAACTCTTTCTTCTTTCACTTCCCCCGATGTGGGAAAACGTCAGGGCTCTCTCCGTTCTTGCAGAATCTCCGATAGGCACTTAAACCTGGTGAAGCCTGGAGGGTCCTTTCCCTGAGCCCCCCAGGGAGGGAGAGGGGTGGGTGAGGAGGCTTCTGTCTTCAGGTAGGAGGCCGGCACCAGCTTCCTGCTTCGTCATTTCCCTCCTGTGTCTCCAATCTTCTCACCCTCTCTCCGCACACTTCTGCCCCTGCCCTGCTCCTTCCAAAGTCTACACCCAGGGCAATCTTTCCACTCTTTTGAGATTCAGCACACTGCATTCCCTACTCCCCTCCCCCAGATACTGTGCTCGTTTGTTTGTGAGGAGGGAGCAAGATTCAGAAATAAAAGCCTGGTTTGTGTTTAAGGAATCCATGTGGGCTCACTGCTCATAGATTATTTTGTGTTACATCATTGTTGCTTTTAATAATGGTTTCCAAAATTGATTCCTCTTCAAACCTTCTTTATGGTTCTCTCCAGCAAGATGTACAGAATTTGAAAGTAAACAGGAATGCAATGACAGACTGAGGCTTTCTCACTTTCTCTTAAGTAGATGGCGAGAGCCAGTAAGCCTCTTCTTATATATCATGTCGAATCACCCTTTCTCCTTGCTGTCTTTGGACGCAGCTCATGTTTTTCTCTCATAAAGCCAAGAGTATTAACAGTAACTACCAATGTTGTGAGCACTGGCGTATGCTGGCTGCCCTAAGCTCTTTGTGTGCTTTGCCCGCCTAACCGTTTCCATAGTCCTGTTTTATCTCCCCATTTCACAGGTGACAAAACAGAACAGAGGCCTGGAGAGGTTAAATAAAGTTATTTCAAAAAAGGAAACGAGTAGAAACCACAAGGATTTAGAGATTCAAATCCGTGGCAGATTCCAAAGGCCCATCCTCTGGCACCTACATCGTTCTAACTCCTTCAGGGAGGCAGCAAGTCAGAGTCCCGGGTCCTGGGAGTTAGAATGAAGGGGATGGTGATGTGTAGAAAGGACAGGATTCAGAGCCTGTGGCCAAGGTCACAGCCTCCAAAATCACCCATCAGGCTCAGGGTCTGCCCACGGCCCCACAAGCACCCTCTCTTTCGGATCTCACCACAAACCCATGAGTCAGACATAATTTTTCACCAGACCCCCCCCACCCCAACACACACACACAATTTACGCATAAGATTTAAACTGAGGGACAGAGTGATGAGTTCAAGGTCACTCAGCAGGTAAGAGGACTGGAATTGTGGTTTCTGGATTCAGACTTCGAATTCCCCCACCTACTTGCATCTTACTGTACCCTCTGTCTCTCAGCAACGCTGGAGTTAAGGCCTCCCTCTCACGCAGGAGAGGAACGGTGCCAGGCAACCCGGCTCTTGGCTTACTTGGTGTTCAGTAGTTTGAAAAGCACAGTGAGGAGACACAAGTGTGGCTTCTAGAACCAAACTGCCCGAGTCGGAGTCCCAGTTCTGTCACGTCCACGTTATGTGGCCTTGCGCCGCTCGCTGCATCTATTTCCTCATCTAGAAAATGAGACAGAATGACAGCAGCCACTTCTACGATGGCAGAGAGTGAGGCGGTGGAAACTGCTTGGGATCCTGAAGGAAACTCTCAACAACCGCAAGGTATTATGGTCACATAACAATTTCTACCCGATAGCTAGGTCTATGCAGAAGCTACTATTTCAGTTAGCATAACTGACATTTTCCTGCCAGAGATAAGTCCTCAGGGCTTTTCTGCCTTAGCTCCGGTAGCTGCCCCTGAAAGCAGACTCTGGGGCAAAGATTCGGGTTGCATGTAGTTGACATGGTGAACCCAGAAAGCTCGGTGAGAGAACTGGGAACAGGGAAGGGAGGCAAGGCTGTTTGTGAGCAGGCTACCCCTGGTAAGAGAGGGGCTGGATCCCACTGGGACCCTCTGAGAGACCGGAACATGCCTCAGAATGGTCCCTGGGGACCTGCACACCCATCCTCCGTGGGGTAAGTGTTCTTCCTGGAGCATTCATCCCACTAACCTCAGACAAGCAAACACCAGGGTCCAGAGAGCCCCCACAGGCAGCAGTGGGAACAGGAAGCACTGGGAAACAGGTTGCAGGTGACCCTGGGGAAAGCCAAGGGCATATAGGCGGGGCTCGGCAGCACAATCTCCCAATGTTGCTCATGTACACTCTAGGTGTATTTTTTTTTTCCTTAGAAACGCTCGCCAATAGCCCCATTGTTTGCTCTGGATCTATTTTTAATGAGAAAAATTTCCTCTTTGAACTCTAAGTGACTGCTTAGGACCGTCCTGAGAAATTCTAGAGAGATAAAGCCCCCTTAAAGTATCCATAAATCATGACAGTCCCCTGCATGTTTGCGCCTTGGTGCCTTCTAGTTTACAAAATTAAAAAATACATTTTGCATATATGATCTCATTTAGTCCTCATGGTCAGCCAGTGAGGTGGAGGAAAGTCTGCCAAAGCAGTCCCAGAGTTTTCGATCCTTTTACAAGGGATTAGAAACAGTTTAGTGATTCCTGTTGGGAGATGATTCTGAGGACCTGAGGGAAGTTTTGCAGCATCTCTGGACAGTCCCTAGTGGACTGAAAAAGACCTATGCCAGCCATTTTACTCAGGTTTGGAAACTTTAAGAATACTGATGCTTTGGGAATAATAAAACAACTCAGTTACTTTGTTCATTTTTCTCAACATACACATGTAACGATACCTTAAAATAGAAATTTCCACCAAGGCCTGAAGATGGCAGAGATCATGTTCCAAAATGAGGTGCCAGACCTCCATGCGGGCTCGGGAAGGCAGGCAGGCAGGCAGAGGAAACCAGTTTTGTGACCGTTGCCCTTCTCATTCATGGTGATAAAATGGCTAAGAGTTTGGAGGTAAGAAAAGGCAGCAGCGGGAACATTTTTGTTCATTTTCAATGTACTTCAGGGATTTTTGAACATTTTTGATGTACTTTGAGTCCCAGTATCATCCACGAGAGAGAAAAGGGAATATAGGACCCTTGTCACAAGTTTAGGTAAAAGGGATCCAACATGTCCACTGAGAGATTTAGGAGACACAGTGCAAAAGTGTTCAATTCCCACCTGGAAAATCCGAAGGACCAGGGATGGGCTGACTGTGTCTTTGTGGAGTAAAAAGAAGGTCAGTGACAGCTTGTGCTCTCAAAATTGGTCACAACAATGATTAAGGATATGACCAGAGAGCAGCCTCACCCAAATTAGGGTTGGCAGCAAAAGGGATAAGAATATACCACCCTAAAATATACCACTTTGACATGTGGATTATTTTGAGCTGAAGGCAATTAGGAAACAGTGCACACAAGACGAACTCTGTGCCCTCTCTTTCTTTGTCAAAGCAAGGCCTACATTTCCTTTTATGCTTTGCCCCCTTCCCTCTCTTTCATAACGGCTAAGAGCACTGACTTGAACTTGCATAAGAAGTCTTGCAAAAATAACTTTTAATTTTTTATTTTTTTATTAACATATAATGTATTATTAGCCCCAGGGGTACAGGTCTGTGAATCGCCAGGTTTGCACACTTCCCAGCACTCACCATAGGGCAAAAATAACTTATCTTCCATTTGTTTCCCCTATATATTTATTTCCACGATTTACCACCCCTAGAAGCCCAGCCCCCCTTTTAACTTGTCTTGTCACTTTATAATTTATCACTGTGAAAATGGTATATAAGACACCAGTCTTAACTGCTTTGGGGGATTTCCACTCCTTTTTGTGTGAGCCCTACCCCCACCCTGCCCATTAGACAAACATAGACCTTCTCTTCTTTTAATCTGTCTCTGGTCATTTTAATTTGCAGGCTCCAGTCACTGAATATAAGAGGGTAGAGGAAAAGTCCCACCTTCATCTGCAGCAGTGAAAGACTGTCTTAGATCTGTCCAAGAGGGTTGCAGGGAGGGACAAACAGACCTCAGAAAGCAGCCTGAGTTATCACCACATTCGCAAAGGCTGAGGAAAGAGTGAGTGAGTGGCTAGAATGAGAATATTTGTCCTATGAAGCAAACTTCAGGAAAGAGATCTTCAGCAATTGGGACTGAAGGTCATTCAAAAGAGCCTCTGAGAGTCAGCCTTCAAACACCTGCCAAGTGCAAAGAAAGCAGGTGATAAATCCATGCCAAGACCAGTCACGTAAAAATTTCCCAGCTCCCCTCACTTCTTCTCGATTCTAGAAGTCTAGCTCTGAAAGAGTCAGGACTCATGGTTAGCAAGCTGGGGAAGGCGGAGGAAAATCATAAGCAGCTGACCATATACCCATTCCCTTAGCCTCCTTTCTCCCCACCTTTCAATAATCCTGATGTGGAACAGGGCAGGAAGCTTTGATTTTAAAGCAAGAATATTTCAACTACTAAATTCCTGCTCTATGTTTCCAAGTGACCAGACGATTGTTGGTGTTACTAAGCATGACTAGAAAATCACAGGGCTTGCCCTAAATTTTGTCTGGGGCAGAAGAAAGCTCATTTCCCTGAGTGGACAAGAAAAGACAGGGGGAGACCAAAACAAATTTGCTTTGATTCCACTCCATGAGTCACGTTTTCAGAATTGGGAGATTTCCTAGCACCCAAGGAAAGAGTGGGTTGTTGTTGATGAGTTGGACTCTGGTTCAGAAGCCCAGAAAACATCACTGGAGAGGTGACACCCACTAAGTAAATAGTGCAGCGCCCGCAGCCACCGTGGAGCTATGATCAAGGATTATCCATTGTCCGCACCCAATTTAGAAACCCATCCTGGGGGCGCCTGGGTGGCTCAGTGGGTTAAAGCCTCTGCCTTCAACTCAGGTCATGATCCCAGGGTCCTGGGATCGAGCCTGCATCGGGCTCTCTGCTCAGCGGGGGGCCTGCTTCCTCCTCTCTCTCTCTGCCTCCCTGCCTACTGGTGATCTCTGTCTGTGAAATAAATAAATAAAATCTTTAAAAAAAAAAAAAAAGAAAGAAAGAAAGAAAGAAAAGAAACCCATCCTGACCAGACATTACAAATGCTGACAGCCACCACTGCTCCCATCACTGCAAGACCACGGAAGCAGATGACTGCTCCTGCCTGCCACGGGGAATCCCAGACCTGGTCTGTAAATCTGCTGTAAGAGCCCCCAGATGCTGCCCAACGATGACTCTATTAAGAGCTGGAAAGCCTGGGCATGAACAGATTGGATAATGGCTGTGAATATTAGAGTGAGCAAAATGTTTCGGGAGACCTTTGGAACTTACTGTCTCTCAGCTCCAAACCTGCCCTACTGGGCTCCTCCTTGTGAGGCCCAGACTCTGCAAACCAGGCTCCATGGTAACTCTTCTATGGGAAGAGTTAGAGGGAGGGGGCCGAGCTAGAGAACATGTTCCGTCGTATGTGCTACCCGTGGGGTTCCTGTCCCTTCGATGTCACTCTAGTGTCCCCTCTCCGCCTGGGCAGTGGCAGTTCTCTTTCACAGTGTCACATGCACACAGTCTGCAGTTTTCCCAACGCTTACAGTGAGCCTCCTCACGCTCCCCGCTCCCAGGAGGCACCAGGTCCCTGTGGGCCCCTCTCCAGCTCAGAGACACCAGCTCAGCCGAGCAGTGCCTCCTTCTCGAAGCGTGCGTTTTAGGTTTCTAAGTTTTTAATAATCCCCACCTCTCCCCACGCCTGGCCCCATGGGGAGTGGCTGCTTCCCGCAGGTGCTATCTCTGTGACACCCTCATACGCTGGTTTTGCCTTTTCAGTCACCAAGTTAACAGCTCAGTTCTTAGTTCACAATTTTTATACTACCTTCTCTGTTCAAGTAACTGATGCAGTTTCCCTCTCCTGGCCAGTCCCCGACGGGTACGCCCCTCAGTGAAAAATCGAGGATTAGCGTACCTCAGGGGACTCCCCGGGGGTAAAGGATCAGCGAAGGGAAGATTTTGAGAGTAGTTTTGTAACCTTTCTTGAATCGTGGAGCTGTCCCAGAGACATGAAAACAATGGGCTTTCTCCCCAGAAACTGTAACTATCTATCAGCACATCCCCCGACCTTCAACCCTGGAATGCAATTCTACACCCATTTCCAGGGGTTGGTGGACCCCAAGGCCTGGATGAATAATTCCTGTGGTCGAATGCTGGCCAGGGCGGGGCTCCATCTTGGAGAAAATCTCGTTGGCTCTCGTCTAAGCCTAAGAAAAGTCGAACAAAAGGACTGTCGGTACGGGGTTGCTAAGGAGCTGTCCTAGATTTTCAAACTCCCTGAATTTGAGATAAATATCCTGACTGTGGACCTGCCAACGGTCCTGGATTCCTAGTTGCTCTGGCATCTGAAGCCTTAAAAATGCATCTTTTTCAGCAACAACTATTTTACTCATGGGGACCCAGCCAACAAGAATGAGGGCTACTGAGGCAGAGCACTGTTTTGGGGGCTCTCCTCCCAAGAGGCCCCTGGCTGAACCTTGCCAGGTCCCAGTTGCTCTCAGTCCCTCAGTGGCCGCCTAGAGTGTAGCCCTCCCGGAGAGAAAGGCACATCGCCATCTCCTGGCTGGTGCTATTATCGCATGCCAATTTTCCAACAAGCAATTCTCGGGGCCCAGTTTCTGAGCAAGCATAAGAAATTCTCTTTTATTGTGAGTTAGTTATCTGGATGTGTTCAGTGAAGGATTATGCTTTAGAGGGGAGAACAAAGAGTTTGGGAGAAGTTACTACCTCTGGACCTCAATTTTTCCATCTCTAAGGCAAGGCCACTGTCTGAATGCAGAAGAGTCTACTGCTGATTTTCCTTTCTCCATTAAACTGTCCTGTTGAGCTTTTAGAAGGCAGCACCAGAGAATGAAAGAGGACCCTTCCCCGCATCACTTACACGATCAGATAGCCACCATCTATCTCCACAGAGCTGTCTGACGTATATTTGCTTTCTTAGCTGAAGGTTGATCTTTTAACTTACTTAGACGTTGCTCAGGATACAGATGGATTTTTTTTCTCTGTTAATTAAAAACAGGTATTGCTTTATTCATTCAATCTGTAAAATGAGTCATTCATCCAACAATTTTTTTTATTGAATGCCTACTGTGTGCCAGGCAGTTTGGGGGCACAAGGGATATCACAGTAAACAAAACAAACAAAAATTCCTACAGCTTCTCATTTACTGGAGGAGACAGACAAGAAATAAAGTGTGTAGCGGATGCAAGCCAAGAGTGGTTTATTTGGTTGTTGTCTATTTGTTTGTTTTGTTTCACTTTTTCAGACAGGCGAGATTCTAGCATATTTGTCTGCTGATGGGAATGATTCGGCAAAGGGGGATAATGACACAGGAGACAGGAGGGAGAATTGGTGACTTGCCCTTGAGTAGCTGAGAAGGGACGGAATCTAGTGCTCAAATGGAGAATAAATCAGGTACCTCCCGAGTCCCTGCCAGGTGTCAGAGCCAAGTTGGGTGCTGGGGACACGGCAGTGAAGAAAACAGTCAACACCCCTGCCTTTCTACAGTTCGCATTCTAATTAGGACACCGAACAATAAAGAAGCAATGGACCCATGGGACCCATGGATTGGGATAAATGCTATGACTGAAAGACAGCAGTTGGAGAAGCTCTCTTTGAGACATGACATTTAAACAGAGTCCTGAAGTAGGACACGGATCCACGCGAAGAGCCTGAGGGAAGAGGCTTCTAAACAGAAGGAACAAGTCCAAGGCCCTGAGGAGGAAGAGCTGGGCCCATCTGTACACCTGCAGGAGGGGAGGCTGCGGGGAGGGTAGTTTCAAGAAGGCGAAGCATGAGATGAGGTTACAGAGGTTGGTCATTGATGGCTTTTTTTTAACAGCCAATAAATTTTATGAACAAATTTATAGATACCTCAAGGCTAGGAAGGACAGGTAACGTTGTTAAATGACAGAATCAGAATTAAAAAAACATTTCAGTAGATGGCACGTAACACATCTCCATGTCAAATCTTGCGTTTAGGTTCAAAAAATCAATTGCAAGAAGCAGTAAAAAGGAAGATCAGGTATGCCACCAGTTCTTACGAAAAGGGTTTTATGTTTGCACAGAGCAGAGCCTACGACAGAGGCCCAACTCTTTCCCGGAAAAGTTACCAAAGGAGCAGAGGAGAGGAGGCGGCGGGGAATAGTGGTAGTGAAGAAGGAAGAAGACTATGAACTAAGAACTTCAGAACTACGTAATGAGTTGGCCACGTCGACAGGCTACTGTTTGTACGATCCCAGGAGACTGTGGCATCGCTGGCTGAAAGGTGTCTCAGCACCAACGAAGGCAGGTAGAAAGGGGACAGCAGTTCTCAGTTGCCCCCAGACCACCAGGTGAAGTTTCGTCGCATGGTTGCCACAGCATACATTGCCCATGAGCGAGTGACAAGGATGTTTCCATGGCGGCCCTGCCGGCACCATCACTCAGAGGCCCAGAGGCAGAAAGCAAGGGGTACGAAAAGTGCCCCTGAGGTAGGTCATAGTCAACTACACCTGTGCAAACCGGCTGGCAGCCCACAGAACTAGACATAGCCAGAATAAGGGACAGGAGAGACCTAAACCTCAGAAGTGATTCACAAGAGGTATCTCATAGACCTACATTGGTAATGAAGGATCATTTCCCTTCCGTCAGCATTTTGGCTCAGTCTTTTTGGGTTTTTCGTGGAGATGCATGTATGTAACTGAATCTCATTGGCAATGCTTTCATGAAATTTGGATCCTAAAGGCAAAAAGTCCCCCAAAATGCTGTCCCAGAAGCCATAATAATCCCTTCTTTAGTATTTCTCTAACTCAACAAAGGAATCTTTATTGAATACTATCTAAGACTTCTGGATCTCCATAAAATGCTACACTTACATCAATTATTTACTTTTGCTACGCCGAGGGCTACCAGTGTGGGGGCAGTGTGTTATGCTGGGAAAACCATTTATTCCATTCATCCCAGGCCAACCAAAGGCCTCAAAATTAATATTTTGGCTCATCTCCAAATGAGGTTATACCTACAGTCTCGGAGCCGTACTGACAGCAGCATTGAAAAAAGACGATGTTCTTCATACAGCTCACCCAGGTGTCCCCACTCTCGGATCAGACTGCCTCCCATACGATATGAATTAATATTTTTTCAAAACTCCTGTAATTATCTTGCGAATAACTCAGTGCCTTCGGTGTTAAATTATACCAATTTATTAAATGTAAAGTTTCCAAAAATATCGCAATTTCTGTGATTCTGTTTTGACATTTCTCCTTTTTTTTAAGATACCAGGAGCCTTAAAAAATACAAGTACCCTGTGCATTTCTTGATTTCTGAGAGATCCTGGCTAATCCCTACCAATTTGTTGAAAGTACCATTTATGCAAGTTCCATTTCCCTCCTCATCCCCCATCCTGAGGGCTTCTTCCTGCAGCTTCTGGCTGCACAGGGAAAAGCAAGAGAGAAGGAGCTAGAGGGTAAGTGAGGAACCCGTGCTCCTTTCCTAGCCCTGGAGGTGTTTGTAAACATCACCCGGGGCAGCCTGGCATTGCCCTGGAGACTGGTCGTTTATGTAATTGTTGCTGTGGGGAGCCAGTGCTTCTAGATGCATATCTGTTGGATGCCCAAAGGGATTGTCTTCTCTCAGAGCTTCTTCAAGCTATTTATTCTCTAGGCCACTTCAGATTCAAAACTCCGGGCTGCATTCTCTCATGACATCCCTGCCAGCAACCCAATGGTGCTTTTGGGGGAGGCCCTGGAAAGGTCGGGGGTTGGTTATCTCTGCCCCACAGGTGCTGAACTAGCTGGCTGGGGCTGTGGTACGCCATCGGCATGTACTCTTCCTCAGGGGGCTCCTGGGCCTTCTCGCCCAGGCTCTAGGTGAGGACAATTCAAGAGACTAACATGGGCTCATAGAAATACCACCCACGACTAGGGAACTCCAGAACCTGCTGGTAGTCTGAACACTGACAACCACTAAGAATAAGAAGGGCAGTGACTATCATTTCTATCATTTACTGAATGTTTTCTAATCTCCAGGCCCTGTGGAAAAAGCTTTACAAACATCAGTCTCATTTAATCTTTACAACTGCTTTACCATATAAATACTATTATGATCCCCATTTTATAAGCAAGGAAAGATTTATAAATGTTATTTGTCCATGTTAGTGGAGCCCAGGACAGAACCCAAGCATTGACTTCGGAGCTCTCACATTTAACCACTGCGTACATTATCCCACAGTCCTCAAGCATTTGCCCAATGAGCCACGGATGCTACGTTTGCAGAAGACAGATTTACTCATCCAACGGCCCTCTGCTCTTCTTGAACGAGGGACGCCTAGTTCAAGTCTCACACTCCCTCTGAGGTTCTCCTCAACCCCTCCGGCCTTCACAGAGCGCCCCTTTTCCTGAATTCCAGCAAGAAGTGGAATGGGTGCCACTCACTTGGCATTTTGTCATCCAAGGTCTCAGGCCGTTATCTCATTTAAGTGGGAACATCTTGTCTCTGCAACAAGAATGCACGTAACCCCAGGTAAGGACATGTCTTACTCTTCAAGGCAAGAGAAATACTCCATGAAGGGGATTGAGTAACTCGCCCTCCAGGTCCTTCCTGTTGGCTCAAAGGCAGGCCGGCGGCACAGCACGCCCTTGAGAGGACCCTACTCCAGACTGCAAGGCTGGGCTGCTGGCCTCTCAGTTATCTTGGCTTTCAGCCTCCTCCCCCCACACCCCTCCTTCTTTAGCCTGTGTCAATATCCTCACTTTCTTGCCCTTTCTTCCTTGGCAAACATAAGCCCGGCAGCTTCCCACCACCTTCCTGATGAGGCTAACTCTTTGCTGTCCAGAGAGCTCACTGCAGCCTCTTTGCAGAGAGCTCCTGGCCCTCAGCCAGGACGCTCACCTGGCCAAGAAGTGACCTCCCCAGCGTGCCGCCCGAGAATGTCATTGTGCAGCATCTATTGTCCCCACCCGCTCTGTGTTTTCGCCATAAACTGCCATCTCTGAGGAGGAATCAATCCATCCTGTAATCATTCTCTGGGGGGGGGCCTGGGGACTGATGGATGGGTCTAGTTTTATTATTAGCCCGTGTAAGTTAAGTAAGTCCAATCAATAAACTTTATAGGTCTCCCCAGATTGCTCCAGGGGTGAGACCCAGTTGCTTTCACCTCAATAGATTTAGACCCCTGCCTAAATAAAAAGCAATACTCACCTACAGAAGCCGTTTTATTTCCTTTTGAAAGAATCTCTCGATGCCCTTGAGCTTGTCATGACTTAAATCAATAACCTTAACAGCTTCCAAGAAGAAATCAGTTGCCTTTGGAGTGTCTCCGAGCCACCACCTGCTCTCCCTGACACACGACACTTTTAGACCGCTGAACCAAACCGGGCAAAGTGTTGAGGACTGGGACCACGGCCTGTCGCATCCCTGGGCGCTGGACGCTCCTCGGGCATGGGGCGTCTGCACCTTCCCCTCCTACTGTTGTTCTTTCTCCCCTGTCCCAGACCTCTCTGCATCTAAGACTCCTCGTAAACCCATCCCTGTTCTGCATCTCTGGCCTCCAGGCCCCTGATGACCAGACTGGCTGCTCGGGAGCTGGTCTTCCTTGTCATTTTGAAGGTGAACATGGAAGTCCTTCCAGGTGGCACTTCTGTGCATTCACAGGAATATCTAGGAAGCAGAGTAAAAATGGTTGTAGTAGTAAGAGGAGGAGGAATAATACCTCGAATGTGAGAATTTCAGGGCTTATGGGGGAGAAGAGAGCTCTATCTGGGGCCAGGGACCTCTTAAATTATTCTTCAGAAAAAGCCACCATCTCTGCCCATCTAGAGTGATTTAAGGGGGATCCTCACAGTCTTAACTCTGCCCCTTCATCAGACTGGCCAGTGTCCACGTCCGCGTTCTGCAAAGACAACCGCCATGAGCCCACAGTGAAATGGGCTGGCTAGGGGCCAGGAGCCAGCAGGAGAGGAAAGTCACCTCCATCTCCCTGCCCAATGTCAGAGCATTGTGTCTGAGAAAACCCCCATGTTGCCTATCTAGAATGGTGGCTAGAAAAGCCTTTACAGCATTTTCATTCTCAAGTGGGAAAAAGACCCACCACTCCCTGGCCATGAGATCAAACTTGCAAATTTCAGAATTTCCATGGTTGCTCCCAACATCATTCTGCGCTGCCAAGATGGACTCTCCATCAGGCCATTAACTGATCAGGATCAGGTTGTTTCAAAACCGTTCCTGTGTTGGAAAACGGTTTAAATAAAATACTGGGGTTGGGGGGCGGGGGGGGACCTTCTTCCATATGCATAACCATACCATAAAAATATACAAGTGTTAAAATATAAAAAAGAGAAAAACAATGGATTGGTATGTTTCAATTGCATCAATACTTTTAAAAACTGGGACAAACCTACCTACAGACTGGTCTGTTGCAGTAATGAATAATACAGATTTCTTTTTCCAGGCTTAAACTCTGCCCATTTGTTAATGACTTTGTCATGACTTTTATCTTCACATCTTCATGCTCAACAGACAGTTCTTGGTCTCTCTTCACTCATAGTTAATCAATTTTCATCTAGGAAAACTTTTATGTGAATCTACAGATATACGAATAGGAAGTCTTAAACATAGTGATGCGTTTGTCGAAGATTCCTAAAATCCCACATCACAGCAAACTCCAGAAGCTGCGATATGGTCCGTAGGTTTGTTTCTTTGGGATCTAGTGTGGATGCTTTCAAATATCAGCACAGTCAAAAAATTTCTGCTAAAACACCTTCCCCAGAAAATTCACCCTATGTTTCTTTTTTTTTTTTTTTCATATATTTTTTAAAGATTTTATTTATTTGGGACGCCTGGGTGGCTCAGTTGGTTAAGCGGCTGCCTTCGGCTCGGGTTATGATGCCAGGGTCCTGGGATCGAGTCCCACATCGGGCTCCTTGCTCAGCAGGGAGTCTGCTCCTCCCTCTGCCTCTGCCTGCCTCTCTGTCTGCCTGTGCTCACTCTCTCTGACAAATAAATAAAATCTTTAAAAAAAAATTTTAAAAAAGATTTTATTTATTTATTTGAGAGAGAGAGAATGAGAGATAGAGAGAGAGAGAGAGAGCATGAGAAGTGGGAGGGTCAGAGGGAGAAACAGACTCCCCGCTGAGCAGGGAGCTCAATGCAGGACTCCATCCCAGGACTCCAGGATCATGACCTGAGCGGAAGGCAGGCGCCCAACCAACTGAGCCACCCAGGTGCCCCTCACCCTACGTTTCTATTACAGCTGATAAACTTCTGATGTTCTTCTTCGGTAAAAATCGGGGGAAATGGTCGAGTAGCAGTGAGTGGGTTCATGATTTGATATATTGCTTTAGAATAAGCATCCAGTTCTTTAAACGCCTTGGAAAACAAGGAATTTCAGCATTGCCATTCAGAGTTGTTCCGGCAATGGGCACATGGAATGACAAAACCCCACTAACTCTTAGTCTGTTTCTACACGTTTCCAATCAGCTGCTATCATTATTTTGAATTTATTGTTGAACCACAGGAATAAGTGATTTTACAGGCTTTAGAACAGAAGAGTTCCAAATCATTAGGGACTTCTCAAAACATACTCTTGTGGGCAGATCCACTGGAGTCGGGGGTTAATTCTCAAATTAACTTTCATGTAGAATGCAAGGCTTGTTAACAGATAAGTGATTTAAATGTGTTAATTGAAGCTTACAGAGGGAAACTCAACAGCAGCCACAGCGATTATGTAGGACTCAGACCAACAAAAGATTGTTTTCAGAGAGGGTATTCTGATCACTGACGTGGTTCAGATTTGCCAGCACGTGTTGACAATTAAAAAATGACAAATTTTAGTTTGTTTTATTGTTGTTTTAAAATGTTCTTGACGATGCACCCCTGATTGCCTGCACCTGGGACGGATGCCCCCACTGCCCGCCCACCCCTGGAGTCCCCCTGCTCACACAGGGAGCGGAGAGACTGCAGCCCCAGGCCAGCTGACCTCTGAGTCTGGCCTTCTACATCTTGCTAGGAAGCCCTGGTGACAGAACTCACAAAGCCAGAGGCCTGCATCCAGGTAGTGGACCTATTTTGTTTGACTGAGGATGTTAAAACCAAAACAAAACCCCACGACTCATCAGTGTCTTTTGGTGGTGTGCGTGCTTCCAGCTGACCACAAGCCCTGCCACTCCTTTTTTCAGACCTTGATTCATCTGCCCACTTCTGTCGTCTGCCTGGCCCCTGTAGGCATCTGACTTTGTGACTTTGTTTCTAGAGCTGTCCTGATAGGAACCTGAATGTTCTCCAGTCATTTTGCTTTGTAGGGTTTGCTCTCTGCTCTGCCCTCACTGACCACAGCTCACCAGCCTCCCACTTTTGCCTCGACTCTGCCACTCCAGATGCCCCTTTTCCTCGTCTCTAACCTGCGTTTTTCTTCTCTTACACCTCCTTTCACCACTGCCCCTCTGCTTCCAGAGGCAAGTGCTGAGTACTCCTTTGTGAGCATGAGCCAGGCAACTGCCTCTCTTTGGATGGGGACTTGGGTCTCCAGCTTCGTCTGTGACACTCAGGAAGCCAGTGAGGAGTGGGGAGCATGCACTCCTTCTCCCACAGTCCAGCAAGGGGCTGGCTCCCCTGGTGAACAGGAGGGGAGATGGAAGGGAGACCCTGTGTCAGGCCCTGAACACATGCACCAAGTCCCACCCATGGTTGGCTTAAGTGAACAAATGTCACAAAAGACACATTCTTGACCAAACTGCCCCATATCGACACAAACAACTACTTTCAACCAGGGGTATGTTGGAGCTAGTCACGCCAACTCCTGAGAAGCAACCGTTAAACACTCAGAATTTTACCAGTGAGTGGTATCTTGAAATCAGCCGAGGAAGAAGTGTTTACACCAAAGATATCAGTAAGTGTTCTAAACAAGGCATCTTGAGGAAGGGTTACCAGCCTATCACTGCTTTTAGACCAACCCAACATGTCCTGCCCACAGGGACTAGAGATCTTCAGTTATATCGGCTTTCTTTTCCTCCCTTACGCTTAAAGAGAGATTGTCTAGTGCAGTTGGCGGTGGGGATGGGGGGGGAGGGCAGGGGCGGGTGGGTGTCACGCTCTCTGGGTTCAAGTCCACGTCCTGCCTGTGAGACCCAGAGCCACTGCTGAATCTCGGTGCTTCCTGTTCTCATCTCTAAGGTCACGGTGGTCTTAGCACCTTCTCCTAAGATTTTGGTGCGTTTCTACGAGTCAGTAAATATGAAATACATGCACCTAAAAAGTGCTCCACAAACATTATTGTCCTAAGCCAGAAATGTCCTACAGTTCTCTTATTTCAGCTGTGTAGTTAAAAGATGCAAATATCTAGTAACCAATTTAAACCTTGCACTGCTCGCTGACTATAAATATCACTAATATGCCATCCTTTTGATTGACTGTCTATCAGGTCAACTCATGTCGTCTTCCTCTCAAAAAGATAGCAATGGTACGGGGTAAAAGCCTATTAAAACTATTATTCCAAAACGTGGGTATTGGTTTTTGCATCTCAATTACAGAATTAGAAAAAGTCTCTTCTCGCTTAGTTTTTTTTTTTTTTATAAATTCTGCTTTTTAAAAAAAATCATTTTTTAAGTGCGCTGTATTTTTCACATGTTAATAGTCCTAAAATCAGAGCAGGTGTTTGAGTTGATGTGTGCATTTGATGTAGCCGTGTTTCTTTTTCTCCCCCTAAAAGCAGTTATTAAACTGATGGTACATCTTACAACCGATGGTGTCTTAGAATCTGAAAAGTGCAATCGTAATTGTCAACGGTATAGTAAGTTAAAGGACCCAGGAGGCCAGCCTCCATGTCCAAATGTCATGTCCCCAAGATCACAGTGTTTCCAGGGGTGGAGTTCTGTCACACACGGGGCCACCAAGGCTGCCTGCCCATCCCTACCCTGAGGCTCTGAATTGGTGCGAGTTGGCCCAGGCCCAGGATGGTGTTTTTTTTGGTTTTTTTTTTTTTAAGTATGCAAAGATTCATCTGCATTCTTCAGTTAGAAGGACCATTCACCATGCCCAGGGGCTGGCATCTGACCTCAGGAAGGGAAAGCAGTGAGACAATGTGAGAGCGAAGGTGGAAGAAGTTAAGAGGCTGCGGGACGCAGGGCAGGCCCAGCTGTGCCCGGCAAAAACACACCCGCGGCCCTGGCCTTCTGTTCTGAGTCATCCTCTTCCTGGTTCCACATGGTTGGGCTATACGCCACACTTTCTCTATAATCTCAGTTTCCCCACCTGCTTTCTTGCCCAAACTTGTGGTGGCTTGTGGAGTTTCAGAAGGAGAAATCAGCACAAGACTAGAAGGGACCGTGACAGGAGATCTGGCTGTGGACACTCAGGGGGCTCCTCCCCAGCTGCCCCCTGAGCCCGTGCTCCCCCACAGGTTCCTCTGGGCACCTGACCCATCCCTGAGCTGGAGATTCTGAGCCACAGCCCCCGGGCTCCTCTGTGTGAGCTGGGGCCACGCTGCCGGGATCTCAGGCGAGCAGCAGCTGGAGCAGAAGCCCCAGGAGTGACCCCCTCAAGGAAGCTGAGCTGCCACCCACACCCCAATCGCATCTATTCTGGCTTTGCCTGGACACTGCATCCCATGGCCCAGAGCCACTCCAGAGCCTCAGTGGGAGGGGAGCACACAGTCAAGGCTGCACCCCACTGCTGCGGCCTTATGGGCAGCCCAACCCCGACCACCTTCCTCATCACAGGAGCCAGAAGCCTGGGGTGGAGGAGGAAAGAGAGACACAGACCTGTCAGGCTGAGAGGCCTCGTAATGAGCATCAGAGTGGGAAGGCCAGGGGCTGGCTTCACCCAGCCGCTGCCCCCACTGCTCCTTCCCAGTTCCTGTGGCACGAAGGTGACCGCCATCAAGAGGCCACTCAGCGTTCCTGCTGCAGAGAGCAGGCTGGCTTTGAGGTCCCAGTGGCTGCCCCTCAGGCTCCACCCCTACATTCAGCCTGAAGCCACACTCCCTGGACTGAGCATTGGGGAACAGGGGATGGACTCATGCAGGCCATTCCCGAGAGACCCAGGACCCCTCCAAAGCAGTTTTGGCTCTGGCACTCCCCATGTTTCTGGCTGAACCTTTCTCTGAGCCATGCTACTAAGACTCTTCCCATCTGAGTAGTAAAAAATTGAGCCTTGCCCAAAAAGAGGTCTGGCCTTTACCCTTAACTCCTGGGAGGTAATCTTTGTTTGCCTGGGGGCGTTGGGATGGCCTGCTAGGAGCCCCATGAGTTAGGATAGGGGCTGGTCACTCGAGGAAGGATGATGTGGTTCAGGGTGCAACTTTGGGTCCCACAGTTCAGTCAACCCAGAGACAGAGATGCTCTACGTGGGCAGTCAGCCAGTCATGCCTACGTGACGGAGCTCCATAAAAGCTCTGAAGACCAGGACTCAGCTGAGCGTCCCTGGTTTGTAATACTCGGTGCATATTGTCTCACATGGATGCATGGAAAGCAACCCGTCCTGACTTCGCGGAGAGAAGACAAGAAAGGCGCTGGGTCTGACACATCCCTGGACTCCATCCTGTGTGCTTCTTCCGTCAGCTGACTTCAGTCTGCATCCTTTCCCTGTAATAAACTAATCCTCAGCTTTCAGTGCATTCCATGAGTCCTTCTAGAAATCACTGAACCATGAGAGTGGTCTTGGAGCCTCTGAACTTGAAGTCAGGGTGGCCTGGTGCAACTGTTCCCTCGGAACGTTGCAGTTGCCCTAACTCTTCTCACTGTCCACTCCCCCCCTTCACAGGCACCAGAGCTGCACTGGGGTTCCAGCTCACCCCCTTCCCGGGCTCCCACCCTTTGACCCTACCTAGGCATTTCCCCAGTAAATCTCATTTATGGCCAAACCCATCTTGGCGTCTGCTTCCCAGTGGACCTGAAGGAACATAGGTGGTCTGTGAGCCACCAGCACTGGAAATGCTCCCCCGAGCCCTGCTGAAACACTCAAGAGGTGGGGCCTAGTGATCCACACCATAGATGAGCTGCCCCCACGAGTCAGACTTTAAGGGTCGCTGGCCTGGAAGTTGGGTGGTTTCTGAGCAGCTGCTGCTGGGGAGGCTCAGACAAAACGCAGCTGCGAGTGGGAGGTGGGTTTCTGAGGCCCCGCCAGCCCGCCGCCCCGGGTGGGACACTGAGCTCTCCGCTGCAGCGTGGCTGAGTCCCGTGGCGGTCTGCTGAGTGGGGGTGAGTGCGATCGCTGCAGGAGCTGGTCCCACACAGGAGGCCAGGTTCTTCCTGTTCCCTGCGCCCCCACTGCCTGGTCTGAGACATCAGTCCATTATCCTCACACTCATCCCGGCTCTTTGAGAACCCAAGCTTCAGACCATCTCCCTGCAGCATCTTCTTGCCATCTCCCTTCTCCACCAGGCTGCTGGGCCCCTTCTTCCTTTCCCTGGATCTCTTGCCATCACGAAAGCTCCATCATTCCAGGCCCTGACAAACACGGGCCACTTCCTCTTTGCATTTTGACTTTTGACAACACTTCCATTTATGCATTCATTTATTCAACAAATACTATAGAACCCTTGGTACACAGCACATACACACTGGGGGGAATCGTACCTTACCCCCAAATGGAATCAGCCTGGATACAGTGGACTGAAGAACCACAGATTTTGAGACCATAAAGTTACTTGATCTCATAACAAGAATAATAAGGTGGTTAGATGAGTCACTTACAGAAATCACCCTAGAAATAAGCTACCATGAAATACAACATATGAATTCACTGCTGATATGACCAAAATGCCTCCAAAACTTCCCTAGGAGCTTGGTTCGTGTAAATGAGTGCTCCCAACCTTGATGACCACACCTCCAATCCCTTCCTCCAGGACTAAACCTGGGTGGCCAAGGACTATATCTTCAACAAGCTGCTCTTAACGTCTTTTGAATTAGGAATCTCTGAGAATTTGATGAAGGCCATGGACCCTTTCTCCACAAACAGTCTTTTATATACGCAAAATTGTGTATACATTCCAAAGAGCCCCATCCCCAGCTCACAGACTGAGCCCCAGGAATGTTCATCACAGCATTACCAATATTAGTAATTAACGAAAATGATTTCTCTACTCACCACACTTCTGGCACCAAATGTGGGGGGAGGGATTGCTGCATCAACCAGTTCTCCAGCTCTCCAGGCACCCACTGAATGTCCTGTGATTTAATTCAATTCTGACACTAAGAGGGTTGGCACAGATCACCTAAGTCAAGGGCTCAGACCCACAAGAGCCTACTGCAGACATCAACTGCAAGTCCCAAGTTCTCACACATACTTCCGACCAACTGGCTATAAATGTGGGTTCTCACAGCCCCCTTCTCAGGGTTGATCATTTGTTTTTATAATGAGCTTTTGTGGTTCACAAAACTCAAAGAAACATCCACTTATATTTTTCAGTTTATTATAAATATATTATAAAGGATACATATGAACAGCCAGGTGAAGAGGTACGAAGGGTGAGGTCCAGAATGTGCCAGACACAGAAGCTTCTAGCCTCTCTGCATGTGGATGTCCTCAACAACCCAGAAGCTTCTGAACCTTATAGTTTAGGGACCAAGGCTTCATCAGGTAGGTGCAATCATTAACAATGATGAACTCAATCTCCGGCCCCTGCCCTCCCTGGAGGACAAGGGGCAGAGCTGATAGTTCCAGGCTTATAATCATGGCTGGGTCTTTTTGGTGACCCATTCCCCTTGTGAAGCCCATCCAGGAGCCCACGCAAAATTGCCTCGTTAGAACAAAAGACACTCCCATCAGGAAATTTCAAGAGATTTTAGGAGTTGTGTGTCTAGAACTGGAGGCAGAAACCAAATATATTTTTTGTCATGTCACAGTAGTAAAAAAAAAATTAGAAATGATCTAATGATGGAATTGAGGTGCATTGTGACCATATAATAATGCATTATGCGTCTTTGAAGAGATTTTTAAAATATCCTTGCTGACATGATAAGAGCCAAAACATATTGCCTACCCTGTGACAGACATGATTTTAAGTAGTTTAAATGTATTAACTCATGTGCTTTTCACCTATACCCTATCAAGTATGCTTTAATTTTACTCTTGTTTTATAGATAAAGAAACTGAGGTAGGGAGGTTAAGTAGCTCGCCCGAGATTATACAGTTACTAAGTAGAGGAGCAGGATTTGAATCCAGGAGATCTGAGCTTATAAACACAAAAAGGTAGGATACAAAGCCATCCATACAATATGATCCCATTTTAGGTTTAAAAAAAAATTTTTTTTAAATCACGAATCCGTCGCTTAACGAACTGGAGATCACTGTGGCAGCTTTCATATTTGCCCACAAGTTCCTTGATTCCCATCCTTTCATGACTTAGAAGTTAAGTCCTCTCCCCTTAATTGTGGATTTGACTTGGTATACTTAGGATACTTAGTATCCTTCTTCTAATGAGTACAATATGGCAGAGTGACAGCGGATGACTTCCAAGACTCGATCATAAAAGGCATTGCAACTTCCTCCTTTGTTTCTCCCAAATCACTTGCTCTGGGAGAAGCCAGCTGCCATGTTGTGGACATTCTCAAGCAGTCCTGGGGAGGGTCCATGTCAGCAGCCTTGTGAGGGAGCCATCTTAACAATCTGATTTTCCAGCCCCACCCAAACCTCATTCAGAGGACTCCAGCCTTATGACAGACCCTAAGCCAGAACCCCCAATGAGCTGTTCCTGAGTTCCTGACCCATAGAGACTGCACGATAACAAACATCTTTTGTCTTAAGCCACAAGTTTTGGAGTAATCTATTACGTAACAGTAGAAAACTCATAGAGCCCCCAGACCTTCACCACAGTGGGATTATAGGTGATTTTCATTTTTTATTTTTTGCCTTCCCTATATTTTCAAATTTTTCTTCAATGAATCTGTATTACCTGCATATCTCAACAAGCACACAGAAAGATAGAAAGAATAAACAAAGGGGCAACCACTGTCCTGGGTTACAGACACCCCACCAATGATAAACACTTGTGAGACATCGACCTGAAACATTTGCATCAGCCTTTGCAATGTGTGTTCTACTAACAAAACTGGGCATGAAGCTCCGAAGGGAGGCTTGGGCGCTCTGGAGGCAAAATGGCTGAACAGAGCAGTCAGCTGGGACTCCTTGATTCCTGATGCAGTAGCACAGGGTTGGGTGGGGGAAGGAGCGCCAGATCTGGGCCCAAGAGAACTAGATCTTATCCACTCAGTTTGGGTTTCTTTTTTTTTTATTAAGATTTTATTTATTTATTTGACAGACAAATCACAAGTAGGCAGAGAGGCAGACGGGGCGGCGGGGGGCAGCGGTGGGGAGCAGGCTCCCCACCCAGTAGAGAACCCGATTCGGGGCCCGATCCCAGGACCCCAGGACCCCAGGATCATGACCTGAACCGAAGGCAGAGGCTTTAACCCACTGAGCCACCCAGGCGCCCCTCAGTTTGGTTTTTTTAAAGATATATTTATTTATTTGAGAGAGTGAGTCATGGGGTGGGATGGGGAGGGCAGGAGAGAGAGAATCTCAAGCTGTCTCCATGCTGAGTACAAGGCCCAATCCCACCACCCGGAGATCACAACTTGAGCCAAAATCACAAATCTGTCACTTAACCAACTGGGCCACCCAGGCACCCCTTCTACCTTAGTTCTATATGCGGCCCAGACAAGTCACAAGCTCAAAGGGCCTCAGTTTTCTCATCTGTCAAATGGACATTACTTCTGCAGAATTCATGAAATTAGGTAATTGCCAAATAGTTACTGTCTTAGTCCATTCAGGCTGCTGTAGGAAAATGGCATAGATTGGGTGGTTTATGAATAGTAAAAATGTGTTTCTCACAGTTCTGGAGGCTGGAAATCCAGCCAACACAGTGATATTCTAGCAAGGGACTGCCTCCTGGTTCATAATCAGGGCCTTCTCAAAGCATCCTCACCTGCTAGAAGGGGACAGGGATCTCTCTAGAGCCTCTTTTATAAGGGCACAAATCCCATTCACCAGGCCTGCATTCTCCTGAGCCAAGTACCTCCTAACGGCCCCACCTGCTAATACCATCACACTGGGCAGCAGGGTTTCAACCTATGAATGGGGGGCAGGTGTACAAATGTTCAGACCATAGCATCTACCTAGAACAAGTAACATGATTATACACAATGTAAGGTAGATTACAAGCAGTATAAAATAGAAACATTATTTCCCTCCAAGAATGCTCCCTGCAACCTATGGTCTTAGAAATGTAATCTTAGAGACCAACAATTCTTATTTTTAAATTCTTTTTTTTAATGCTGAAGTATTTTAAAATAAATGATATACATCATGAAACTTCACCCCTAAATACCCTCTCCAAAAAAACGAGAACAATTTCCTGCATAATTGCCTGACATGTGGCCAATGATACTGCAAGGAAATTCCACCAGTCAGCATTCAGAAGGGACAGCGCTCTCCCCACACATTCCTTGTTTATCGGCCTTCACTATCAGGATCTTATTTAAGTGGCAGGAGCAAGTGACTGACCCTTTGTAAATGAATTGAAGTGGGCTGACTGAAATGGAGAAACGCTCCTACTGAGCAACTTATGATAAAATAGGCTTCACCCATCTACAAGGGAGGGAGAATACAGCATGGCTAGGTTACACAAGAGCCAGAGGACAGCCAGACAGAGACTTCCAGTACGTGCCAAGTTGGCGGACCCGCAGGGCCACTGGCTCCCTTTCCCAAATCCGTGCTGGAAAAACGACAGAGGGAAACCGGGCTTTCAGGAACTAACACCTAGGAAGCTAACAATAGCAACAAGGCTTGAGAAGCCCCTGGGGAGGTGGCTGGGACAAGGGCCTGGCCTTAGGCACTTTCCTGTACACACTACAGAGCAGCCCAGCAAGTGCTCCTGGGGACTACGCTCTCCCTAACTGGGCCACCGGCACACTTTCAGAAGAAACGCAGCAGACCACACAAGCCACCCGTGCCATTTGAACTAGAAGGATTAGAATAAGAACAAATAGACCGAGAATCTGAAACAAGCATGAAGTAGAATTAAAGAGACAAAATAGAAGCAGTATGAGAAAGGAAATATAAAGAACTCATAGAATTATTAGGTATGGAAATTCTAACAGTGAATACTAGGCACAGGTCCAGGCTGGGACTGAAATGATACCCAAGGACAAAGTGAGAGAGGAAACAAAGTAGAGCTGCACCTGCCTGCCCTCTTCCCATGCCCCCACCCGCAACCCCCACCCCCCACGGCTGGGTTTCGCCTTAAGAGTGTTCCTGGAAAGGGGCTGCTGGAGAAGTTGGCATTGGGTTTCCAGTGCCCCTGCTCCACCGGCTCGCTGTCCTGGGGCCTGCAGCTCCGAGGTCCCTCTCCCCTCCCACCTGACCCTTTGGTGCCATAATTTCAGGGTCGAATTTCTCCCTCTGATGCCCTACAGACAGGCGTGGCTACACAATTTGCAGTTCCCCATGCAAAAGAAGAATGTGAGGAATGTAAGGTCCCTTGATTAAAAAAAAAGAAATATATATATATATATAAATTTAAATATACATAACTTAAATATAAATATATTAATTTAATTTAAATATAAATACATAAATTTAAATATATTTAAATATATTTATATTTGTGTATAAATACATTTATACTTATAAATTTAAATTTATATATAAATGTATTTATATTTATTTATAAATCTTTATCTTTAAAATATATCTATCTTTAAAATATTTATATAAATTTATAAATTTATAGATATATAAATTAAATATTTATAAATATAAGTTATTATTTATATTTATAATTATCAAATATATTTAAATTTTTATATACAGATTTTTATATATATATATTTACACATACACACACACACACAGGCACCTGGGTGGCTCTGTTGGTTAAACCTCTCCCTTTGGCTCAGGTCATGATCCTGGGGTCCTGGGATCGAGCCCCACATTGATCCCCTACTGAGCTTCTCCCTCTCCCTCTGCTGCTCCCCCTGCTTGTGAGCTCTCTCTCTCCCTGTGTGTGTCAAATAAATACATAAAATCTTTTTAAAAAAAGTAATTAAAATAAATTTTAAAAATTATGAAGACTTTCAAGATGGTGACAGCACAGCATTTAACCTCACGTGGGTCCCTCCTGAGGGTGGGACCCTGTGGGGCTACTTAGATTTAAAGTCCAGGAAGCCTACTCAATCCTTAGAGTCTGAGGGCTCCCCAGCCTGGCCCCTAACCCCACCTCTGCAGCTGGGGGTGCATCAGCTGACTTCAGGTTCGTTAAGGAGCTCCCTTCATCCCCTTCGCTACCCCCCCACTCCAGGAAGCTGTCAAAACTCATCTCAAACCTTTATTCATGCAAACATAACAGTCCCAGGTAAGGAACAGACTTGACTCAATTAGAATTTACAGCTCCTTGAAGTCTGAGGCTGAGAATAAACACTCAGGACACTTGGCTAGGAATTTTCGCACAGGCTGGCCTCTCAGAGCTTCTGACACCCTGCCAGACAGGCAGCGGACCGGTAGGAGGCAGCGCAGCAAAGAGCCAGGGCTGAGAGCAGGCCTCTGGAGCCTGTCTGCCTGGAGTTAAATGCCAGCCCCGCCCCCACCCCGTCCCCACCCCCGCTCACTAGCTGCACAATTTAGGCAAAGAATGAGTCCTCTCTGATTCTTAGTTCCCTCGCCTATCAACAGAGTATTCATGCCAACGTCATAGGACTGGGGCAGTGAGGACATGAAATAACCCAAAGCACTCAGTACAATGCTGGGTACCTGATTCACACTAAATACAACTGAGCTGTTTTTTCATTTCTGCTCCACACTAGTACACTTAGGAGGAACCCCCAGTGCACAGTTGGGGGCAGGGGCTACAGGCAGATGTTTTATCATATTGTTTTTAAGATAAGGTTCTTTGGGGGATGCCTGGGTGGCTCATTTGGCGAAGCGCCCAACTCTTGATTTCAGCTCAGGTCTTGATGCTAAGGTTGTGGAATGGAGCCCAGCCTGGGGGTGGGCAGGGGAAATCCAAACTCTGCACGGAGACTGCTCTGGATTCTCACTCTGCCCATCCCTCTGCTTACCCGTGCTCTCTCGAATAAACAAATAAATCTTTAAAAAAATAATAACAGGGGCGCCTGGGTGGCTCAGTGGGTTGGGCCGCTGCCTTCGGCTCGGGTCATGATCTCAGGGTCCTGGGATCGAGTCCCATATCAGGCTCTCTGCTCAGCAGGAAGCCTGCTTCCCTCCCTCTCTCTCTTTGCCTGCCTCTCTGCTTACTTGTGATCTCTCTCTGTCAAATAAATAAATAAATAAATCTTTTAAAAAAATAATAATAATAATAACAAAATTGGGATGCCTGGGTGGCTCAGTCTGCTGCTGGGTGTCTGCCTTCAGCTCAGCTAATGATCCCCAGGTCCTGGGATTGAGTCTCACATGGGCTCCTTGCTCAGCGGGGAGCCTGCTTCTCCCTCTACCTGCTGTTCCCTCTGCTTGTGCTCTCTCTCTCTCTGACAAATAAATAAAATTTTTAAAATAATAATAATAATAAATAATAATAAAATAAAAAATAAGGGGTTTATTTTGTTTACAAAAGTAATGACTAAAAAAAAAGTAATGACTATTCATTGTGTAGAGTTTGGAAACCATAAAACTATATAAAGAAGAAAAGAAAGGTCACCTGTAATCTTACATACAACAGTGCGACCACGGATTCTTTTTGGTATCTTTCCTTCCAGATTGATAATTTTTTTATTTGTATTTGTATTTACAGTTAGATAGTTTTTATATACCAAGAATTTTGATACTGATTTGTCATAGCCGTGACCATTTCCTTGCATCATTTGTCTTCTAAAACATGACTTTATAATTCAAAACTATCTATTGGTTTAGTTGCATGTACGTCTTTAAAATCATATACTATATAAAATAACGTTCTAAGGGAGAAATAGGACTTTTTCCCACTGTCACATTGCATAGCTTAATTTATTCAAATTCTCCCTGTGTCTTCCATGTTAGTGTATTTTCTCCCCAGAGCCACTTTGTGAGTCTTCTCTCAGTTTTCTAGCGTTTGTTACCTTCTCTTTCATCTATAGTTTGCCTTTCAGCACTTTCCACATCTATTTGCTGTCACTGGAAATTTTATCCTAAACCACAAGTGAACAGTTAGTTCTACCTAAAATAGTTCAGTTTTTCTTTCTAAATACAAAATTAAATAGTAGAAGGTAGATTTTTTTCATACGCCGTGTCATCTCTACAACATAACCATTTAGTTCATTTATTTTATTTTTTAAATTTTTTAAGATTTTATTTTGAAGTAATCTTTACACCCAACATGGAGCTCCAATTCACAATCCAGAGATCAAGAGTTGCACATTTGGGCACCTGGGTGGCTCAGTTGGTTAAGCAACTGCCTTCGGCTCAGGTCACGGTCCCGGAGTCCCGGGATCAAGTCCCGCATCAGGCTCCCAGCTCCATGGGGAGTCTGCTTCTCCCTCTGACCTTCTTGCCTCTCATGCTCTCTCTCACTGTCTCTCTCTCAAATAAATAAATAAAATTTTTTTTAAAAAAAGTTGCACACTTTACGGACTGAGCCAGCTGGGTGCCCCTACTTTGTTTCCTTTAACTGTTATATTTCTAGTAAGTTTCATATGAACATGATACAGTATTCAAAAGGAAAGGTAATTTTTCACTGATACATAATTTTCCTTCTTAAGATAGAATATGCACAGTTAATCTGTCCCTACTAATGGATATTTAAACTGTTTTTCATCTTCCATGCATCTTATTTTTGAAATGTCTTGGAGAAGAAGTAGGAGCAGGGGAAAAGTCAAGATCCACTTCAAGAGATAGCCTCTACTTTTGACTGTTCTTAGTTAGCCGTTCTTAGTTTGACTGTTCTCTGACCTCACTGAAAGGTAACTTGCTAAGCTCTGGATACCCCAGGAGCTGCCAGTCACAGGGACACAGTCCAAAGGGCACACCTTTAGTCCAGCACATAATTTAGCGATCAGGCCACATATGCCAGCCTACACACCCCAGAGTTTCTGCAGGCCGGTGTCCCACCCTTTTGCCAGTTCCTTGTATTCTATAAATCAAGGTCTTGTTGAAAAGAAGTCAGGACTGAAAAAGGAAAGAGAAGGGATGACTGGGTGGCTCAATCCTTAAGCGGCTGCCTTTGGCTCATGTCATGATCCTGGGGTCCTGGAATTGAGTCCCACAGAAGGCTCCTTGCTCATCAGGGAGCCTGCTTCTCCCTCTCCTGCCATTCCCCCTGCTTGTGCGCTCTCTCTCTCTCTCTCTCCCTCTAACAAATAAATAAATAAAATCTATAAATAAATAATTAAATGGAAAGAAAACTAGAACAGGGCTAGCCAAACAGAGGCTTCTGGCCTGACAATGGGACATCCCAGATTGGAGTTATCCCTGTAGACAAATACACCCTCGACAGGGGAGTACAGGGACATTGATAGTTGATACTTTGGGGTCTGGAGATGTACAGAAAGAAACAGACCATCTCTCTCCTGAAAATCCTGCCCAGTTGCCCAATAACCTTAAGAAGCTGCCCGGTTGGTTTTGCAGAAGTCATCCAAACCCTAGCAGGGGGTTTATTTTCCTCAGTGACTGAGAATTCAGAATGTTCAGAATGAAGTTAGAGGCAAGAAGCTGCTGAAGAAGTTGGGTTCCACCCAGTGGTGTGCTGGTAAATGTTAACAACAGACAGCTCTCAAATGGGGGAGGGCGCGCTGTGGCAGCAGGGAGCCCCAATTAGTAGCATCTCCCAGTTTCCATGGTGTAAACACTCCTGCCACAGTCAGCTTCAAGCCATTGACACAAGGTCGCTGAATGCAGAGTTGTAGAGATGTACTTCTACCATATGGATGCAACTGATAGAAATAACTTCAAGAGCATAGAGAACAGTAGAAAGTCATAAAGTAATTAAGATACGATGCTTTAAATATTTATTTTGCTTTCAAGATAATTTATTTAATTGCAAGCTTATGTAATTTAATTTTTAATAATGGGTGTTTGACCAATGGCATGAAAAATTCCTGACAATCCACCAGCTTTCAGAAGCCAGCACATCATTAGGACTTTCACCTTCCCCTGTCACCGACATGTGTGGGTCCCCATTCCAATGCAGAACTCGCAGAGTAAGCTCAGGCCATGTTGAATCTGAATGGCATTTGAGTCGTTCCTTCATTTCCCCATTTCTCTGATGGCCCAGTGGATATTAGTCAGGGTTCTCCAGAGAAGCAGAATCAACAGGAGAGGAGATAGGGAGGGAGAGAGATAGATAGAGATAGAAATAGATGAGATTTATTCTAGGAATTGGCTCACATGATTATGGAGGCAGAAAGTCCCACAGAAAAGTTGTCTGCAAGCTAGAGAACCAGGAAAGCCAGTGGTTTAATTCAGTCAGAGTCCAAAGGCCTGAGAACCAGAACTCCTGATGTCTCAGGGCAGGAGAGGAACATCCCGACTCTAGAAGAGAGAATTCTTCCTTCCTTCTTCACCTTTCCTCCCACTGAGGCACGCAATGGATTGGATTATGCCTTCCATATTTGTGAGAACAGATCTCTTCACTCAATCCTCCAATTCAAATGCTAATCTCTCCCAGAAACACCCTCACAGACCCGTAGAAAAATGTTTTACTAGCCCTCTGGGCTTCCCTTCCCCCAGTCAAACTGACACATAAAATTAACCATCACACAACCCTAAACCTTTCTTTAAAATTTGTTTTAATTACAAAATCTGGCAGGTGTGCAAATAACCAAGGCATAGACAATAATATAATGAGCACTTTCAAACTATCCACTTTAAAAAGTAAAACATCATGGGGCCCCTGGGTGGCACAGTCCGTGAAGGTGAAAGCCTCTGACTCTTAATTTCAGCTCAGGTCATGACCTTGGGGTTGTGAGTTGAGCCCTACATGGGGCTCTGCACTCAGTGTGGACTCTGTTAAAGTTTCTCTCCCTCTCCGTCTATCCCCTCTTTTTCTCTATCTCTCAAGTAAATAAATAATTCTTTAAAAGATAATAAAAAGTGGGGCGCCTGGGTGGCTCAGTGGGTTAAAGCCTCTGCCTTCAGCTCAGGTCATGATCCCGGCATCCTGGGATCCAGCCCCGCATCAGGCTCTCTGCTCAGCAGGGAGCCTGCTTCCTCCCTTCTCTCTCTGCCTGCCTCTCTGCCTACTTGTGATCTGTCTGTCAAATGAATAGATAAAATTTTAAAAAAAAGATAATGAAAAGTAAAACATTACCAATTCATCTGAAGCTTTCTGTATATCTTCCTCGTCACATCCTCTTCCCTCCTCCTCAGAGATGACCACTGTCCTGAATTTGATGTTTACCATTCCCATGCTTACCTTCATGATTTTAGTACATCTATATGTAGGCATGTGTTTGTGTGTATGTGTGTATACACATATGTATATGTGTATATGCATTGTTTCCAGTCTCTTTTTGCAGACAGGAAAACACAAAAAGAGCTCAGAGTCTAACTTGCTTGAATAAAATATTTTTCATTCTTTTTTTTTTTTTTTAAAGTTTCTGATACTAAAGAAAGGAGCTCACCCAGAAGAGGCTTGGAGATGAAACCGGCCTCTTTATTTCTAGCCCAAGGATCGTTTAGAAGGATGGGTGCACGAGTGGCCATTTCAGGATTGAAATAAATGCTAATGAGCAAAAGACTTTTTTTTTTTTTTTTTTTTTAACACTTCCAGATAATGGCCTGTCTTCTATTTCACTGGGAATGCCATAGGGGGCCAAACATGGTTGTCACTAAAGTTTCCATCTTTTGGCTTTTATAGTAATTCCATATAAATGCCACTGTAAAGACATCTTACTCATTGAATCCTTTACTAACTGTAATTTCCCCCCAAGAGGTGAAAGTTTACATAGTATTTCTATTTTATCCTTTTTTTAAAATGACAAATATTGACAAACATCAAGGCAGGAAGATGTTATTTACGCAGACTGTTGTAAGCTAAAAAATCACAGGATGGAGATTTGTGATTCTTTATCGAACTTGATTATAAAAGTTTTTATCGAGTAGTGTCAGACTCGTAAGCTGGGGAGAGACTTCAGATTTATAACTTGGTCCTAAATGGGCAACAGCAGATATAAAATCTTGGAATTTAATATCAGCTTTGAAAATGTTAAATTGAGAGTTCGAGTCGTTTTTGCTTTATGAACTGACACATTGTGGGACGCATGGGCTGTATTGATTTCTGACAGAAGAGGCTGTCTCTAAAATGGATTTGAGCCTTTTCATATTCCATTTCATCCTAAAGGCACATTTTAAGCAATGTCCTCTTCATTTCCATTTAGTGTGTGCGGCTTAATTGAAGAAAAAAGAAAACAGCTTTAAAGAGAAGGACCTCTTTCAAGAGCCCGTCGGGGTCACCACAGGGGTGGAGAAAAAAATTAAGAAAATCTGCTAAATGACTTGAAGTGCATGCCATGGGTTCTCCCCCCACCCCCACCCCACAAGCATTTCAGCTCGAAGCAGATTCAAAACTATTTCCTTGGGCTACTTTTGCAGCAGAGTGACAAGGGGAAAAGTGTCCTTCATGTCACTCCTTAACTTTTTGGCCAACCATCCCTGCCTGGAGAGGCCTCCTCACAACCTGTCTGCCTTTCTCACTTTCTGGGAACACAGTGTTCTGGACTCAAAGTTCGGGGAGATGCAGGAGCCCCGGGACCCTGGTGAGCAGTGACAGACAGGCCTTCAAGCATGCTTCTCACAGCAGAAGCCATGTTAGCATCAGCTGTGCATGTCATGGGCAGTTAACCACGGCAGCTTTTCTGTTCAGGATTCTAGCCCACAGGTGTCTGTATGGAAACTCAAGACTGGTTGGCAAAAAAAAAAAAAACTATCCCAGAGGCACCTGGGTAGTTCAGTTGGTTAAACATCTGACTCTTGGTTTCGGCTCAGGTCATGATCTCATGGGTCGTGGGATCAAGACCCTCATCAGCCTACCCACTGAGTGGGGAGTAGGCTTGAAGATTCCCTCTGTCCCTCCGCCCACTGGAGTATCTCTCACTCTCTCTCAAATAAATAAACAAATCCTTTAAAAAAAAAAAAAAAAGCTGTCCTAAGCAGGTCTTAGGGTAGCCTGTGGTTAAAGGATGTTGGAAAGGAGCCTCTACCCTAAAGATATCCTTTGTGTTGGTTTTCTATGATTGCTGTTACAAATTACCTCAAATTTAGTGGCTTAAAAAACACAAACTTATTTCTCTTACAGTTCTGGAGGTCAGAAGTCCAAAATGAGTTTTATGGGGCTAAAATCAAAGGCCATGTTCCTTCCAGGGGCTGTAGACAAGAATCCTCACCTTTTCTAGCTTCCTGAATTTCTCGGCTCATGGTACCTCCTCTTCAACCTTCAAAGTACATCAGTCCAACCTCTGCTTCTGTTGTCACATTTCCTTTCCCAGCTTCTGACCCTCCCGTCTCCTTTACAATGACCCTTGTGGTTATATTGGCTTTACCTGGATAATCTAGGATAATCCCCACATCTCAAAGTCCTTACTTAAATCACTCCTGCAAAATCCCTTTTTCCATATAAGGCAACATACTCACGGGTTCTGGGGATTGGGACATACACATCTTTGGGGGGCCATTATTTAGCCCAGCACTCTTCCCCCACTACTAAACTTAAATTTTGACTTCTGAAATACATTCTTTCAGGTCTTAAATTTTGTATGTTTGAGAGTCCCTTTTAAAATGCGAACACAGGGGCGCCTGAGTGGTTCAGTTGGTGGAACGACTGCCTTCAGCTCAGGTCATGATCCTGGAGTCCCGGGATCGAGTCCCACACTGGGTTCCCTGCTCAGCAGGGAGTCTGCTTCTCCCTCTGAACTTCCCCCTCTCATGCTCGTTCTCTCTCATTCTCTCTTTCTCAAATAAATAAATAAAATCTTTTTAAAAAATGAAATAAAATGCGAGCACTCCTGGTAAAGGTGATACCAAGAGTATCTGAGAGAGCACTGGCCAGCTCTTGAGTTCTTGCTACCCTTAACTCTTTTATCCACTGGGGCTGAATTCTGTTGGCTTACAAGGCCGCCCTGATGAGCACCCACCCCAGCCCTAAAGCCATGAGAAAACAAGGAAAATAGGATTATAATATTGCATTAATGAGTTCATCACTTACCTGATCAGAACAGAGATACCCAGAGTCATCTGAAGGAAAGAAAATGGTTCTTAGACCTGGAAGACGCCTCCCTGAGTCACCAGATTAAGGAGCTTATTCTCCTGGTCTCGAGCAGAAGCAGCATGGCCTCGAGGGAAGTAGGGGAAAGAGAAGGCACAATGCTTGCTGGTCCATGTACCAGGGATCCCTGTTTGCCCATCTGGAGCTGTTCTCCACCTTCTCCATGTTGCTCTGTGACCCGAAAGACTGGCCTCAACCAATGGAATCAAGCCCTCTGGCCTCCAGTTATGTTCAACCAATGGGAGGCACGAGCAGGATCAGAGGACAGGAGGAGAGAGAAGCCCAAGGATCTCTTCCCAGGTCCCCTCCCTGCTAGACAGCTTCGGCAATGGCTGTATCTATTCCCCATCAGAGAGCCATGGGTCCTGTGGAAATGCTCTCCCTCAGACCTCCAAATGCAGCCTTCTCCAGCTTCTAGTAACTACTTCCTCCTTTTGCCCTGGAGGTGGTAATTACTCCCAGGGTTTCTAGATTGGGGCTAGGTGAGGAGTGCTTGCTTCATCATCTCTTGTTAGCTTTGAAACACCTTTGAAAAGAATTCCTTCATTAAGCTCTCTGCAATCACTACACCCTTTCGAGTATGCTGTTTCTCTCTTGGCTCGATACCTGCCATATTCTAGCACCGTCCAGAAGAGAGTATGCCTAGTTTGATGGAGGAATGCATCCCACCGTTCTGACAAGTATTTCTTTCTGGCAAAATTGGTGACCCCAGACCTTAGCTCTCAATGCCATTAAATTCTAGTCTTCTCTACCTAATGGCCCCTGCCCTGATTTCAGGAGCTCTGAACAGCTCGTTGACACTATGACTTTCCACATAGCTTCTCATCCTGTGAGAGAGAAGGCACCGTTCGGGCTAAAGTCACTTCAGCAGCCTTATATCTTATTGTACATTAATAAATTGGCTTTTTTGGTTTGCATTTCTCTCTGAGCTCCATTCCTCTGAGTGATCGTGGCTCATCCAGTCAAACTGAGGACGTGAGAAAAGAGAGCTTCTGGAATAACAAGGCTGTGAACAGACACGGGACCAAAGCAAATGCCCCAAGGTAAAGGCCACCTGCGGGCCGGGCCTTCTGGCATCTCTTGCAATGTCTGTCCCGGCACACACTTCTCGCAGACTTCTGTAGCCTTGAATATCCTCCACTGGACCCACATCTTATGATCCTCCCACAGGCTGTTATCCGCCAACACCTTGTAGGGATTATGACAGCTGATTCAGAGCAAGAACATGTGGAAATGGACAGGGCTCAAGGCGGGGAGAGTGTGGGACATGGCGGGGGAGGAAGGGGTGGGGTGAGGAGGCAGGAGGAGGTTGACAAGAAAGGGGCAGTCAACTCCATCTGCTTCACTTGGTTGTAGCTGTCCCCTGGAGCTCTCATTCCCTGTATCCCCTCCATGGGTCCGGGTTCCGGTCTTGGCTCTGCTACTACCTGCCTGTGTGATTTGTATCTCCTTCAGATCTGTTTCTTTAACTGAAAAAGGAATACTACAAACGCTCCAGTCCATCCCGCATGCATTTATCATGTATATTCAAGTACTTTAAGACACATGTATGTGTATCCTAGCGGCATTTAGCTGGCACGCAGAAACGCAGTCTGACGTGGGCTCTTTAGGTTCAGGTTTAGAGCACAGGAAGCCCCATGAACTTGGGCTTGGAATCCAGCTCTGCTACTTAACAGTGTGACTCTGGGCAAGTCATTTAACCTCTCTGAGCGTTATTTTCCTCATCTGTAAAACAAGAACAATGCTACCTACCTTCATAAAGGTACGGATTAAATGAGATAATAATATGTATGTACCCCAGACATAAACCAGGGTCTCCTGTCATCCAGTCTGCGTGGAGTGACATTTGAAGAAGACAGTCCTATAAGCAAATGTAACCCATACTACTTTCTAATCGCACTAGCATCGCTCAAAAAGAGGGTCCAGTCTATAACCCACAGGAAGCTTCCATTAAATATCTTTTTCCCTTCTGCCAATCCCCCAACTAGAAAGCTCACAAAACTCCTCTCCCAACAGCACTAGACTCACCAGATTTAGCAAAACGAAACAAATCAAACAACAGAAAAAGATGTCCAGTTTGATTTTTAGATTATATAACAAATCTTTTTTTTAGTATTAATATTTCTCGGGGCACCTGGGTGGCTCAGTGGGTTAAAGCCTCTGCCTTCGGCTCAGGTCATGATCCCGGGGTCCTGGGATCGAGCCCCACATCGGGCTCTCTGCTGGGCAGGGAGCCTGCTTCCCTTCCTCTCTCTCTGCCTCTCTCTGCCTACTTATGATCTCTCTCTGTCAAATAAATAAATAAAATCTTTAAAAAAAAAATAAAAAAAATATTTCCCATGCAATCTTTGGGACATTTATACTAAAAAACACATACATTAGCCTAAAAAATGACTGGTTTATCTGAAATTCAAATGCAATTGGCATCCTGTATTTTATCTGGCAACTCACAGACTTTTTTCGGTTCTTCATGCCTCCCCATCCCATATTTGCTACATAGGTTGACTGAAGTCACTAAGTGAGTTTCTCCCACTTCATTTTTAGATTTTCATTTATGCCCTGCCCAGCACCAGCATCCTTCACAATGAAGGAGAGCTTTGGAGGGGGCCCAGCAAGAAGAACCCTTCCCTCTCCCCCTGCCTCCCCGATCTCCCCTCTATTCCATTCCCCCTATCCTACTTCTCCAGAAGCTCATTAGCCAGGAAAACCTGAAAGGGCAGAAGAGAGGAAGAAGCTAATTTGCAAAGGCCACATTTTTGCAAGTGTCGAGGAGTGAAAGCATCGCTCTCCCACGTTAGTGAATAAGGTACTTAGCTTGGGATCTGCAGCGCTGAAAAACACAGAGCTCTGTTCCTCCTCATTATTATAAGAGAGACATCCTTTCCCAGCCTGCCAGCCCAAATCCAAGACCTCATTCTCTGTGGAACGCTCCAGAAACCTTAAAAGACACCCGCCTACCCAGGTGTTCCCGCTGAGATGCGGTGGCGCTGTCAAGCCTCCTGGGTCTGGATCCACAGCGGCCCAGAGTAGCCTCCACTTCAGGATGGTCCCAGCTCCATTACTAGGAAGCCCCAGGGGATCCCAGCAACCCTCTGTTCTCAGGGTCACATGCCACACCGTCCTGACCACCCAGGAAGTTCAAGATTTCCAAAGGCCCCTAATGAGCCAGGGGGTTCCTTCTGACACAGTGGCCTCGGCTTTCTTTAAAGATGTGGCTATCTCACTGTTGCTGAAGGCAGTAATTTTCCTCCATCCTGGGGCCACCTGAGGGAGTTAAATTCCCATTACAAAAACAAAACCCATTGAACTGGAATAGGGTTGGTCCTGAGCGCCCGCAAGAGCCTTGCTTCATTCCCAAGGGGGTGCTGGGTCCATTAAAGCTTTTCACAGCTGATTGCTCACCTGTTCTTCATTTTCCACTTCACTCGGTACACTAAACAGTGTCCTGGAGAGAAGGACCCAGCAGAACAAACCAATAAAACTGAACATTTCCCCCTAAATCCTCTTTGAGGCAGACCCTCCACGCTGTCTCAATGGGGAAATGCAGCTTCATTTTTTTCGGGGTTTTTTTTTCCCCCACTTCTTCTAAGACTGTTAATCCAATCTGGGACAGATCAGACCCAGGGCTTTTAAAAAAAAATGGCACCACAATCATTTCTTCTTGTAACTACCAAGGGGTTTCTCTCCTGTTCTTTCTTCCTACATCATTGCTACTTCCCAAAGAGCATCACAGAAGAAACGGGGGAAAAAGGAAGACTGGGTGGCATGGTACATTTCCTAATTTCAATTCATTTCAACAAACATTTGCTCTGAGGGACCAACCCACCACAGGGGATCCAGAGTAGGGTAAAGCCACAGCCCACCCCCGTGAGGCACAAAAGTGCATACTGTCCCCCCTACCAGCCACCGCCGCCAGGCCGTGTGCTCACAAGGAACAGAGCAGGACGAGAGCTGGATGGAAGGTCTCGAAAAGAGGAGCAGCATCGTTGTTTTGTTTTGTTTCGCTGTCTCTCCTTCTCTATCCCCGCACTGTTTTCTCATCAAGCCCATCCCCCCCTCCTGGGGCATAATCCTCCAAACCCCTGACTCTAGAAAGCAGACCATTTTGTCCAGCTTTTCCTATAGGGCTTTCTGTCCAGAAAAACTGCAGGGTGCAGCATGTAGCATATATTGTATATGTAATTTGTTTTATTGAGCATCTACTATGGTGAGCACTAGGAGAATGCTCTGGAAAATGGTCATGAACAAAAACACACCTAGACCCCACCTTTTCGGTGCTCACAGAGCCACGACTCAGCGTGGAGTTAAGGTTATACATGCATAGACTTTGGAGTTGAAAAGAGCTGGGTTGTCTTATCATCCATGAGACCGTCAGCTAATATAGTTCTCTGTGACTCAGTGTGCCACTGTGTAAGAGGCAGACAATAATGCCCACCTCGCAAGCTGGTTATGAGATGGGAGGAGAATGTGCGTTGGTGCTCGGTGCGTGTCCGAGATGGTCTTCTACTACCACACATTTGGCCCTTAACTCTGACGACATGACTGTGCTTTGCTGGGTTCAGATTGTATCCGACTCGTGTCTGTTTCATTTCACCAACAATATCGGAAGCCCCTCGAAGGCATGACAACAAGGCATATCATAAACGTTCAACAAAGAACTGTGGAGTTTAGGTTGCAGGAGAAAGTGGCATTTTTCTGCAAAGCCACTGAGGTTTCCATTTTAGGCCAAGCAAAGCGGGCCAGAGAATTTCCAGGGCTGAAACACCAAATGTGCATGTTCGCTCCGGAATAGGGCAGAGGGAAAGATAAAGTGACTTCCAATGGGGCTGTGACAGCCTCCTGTGACAGATAGCCTGCAGAGCCAAGGAGAACTCAGCTGAATAAACCGGGGCAGAGAGAGAAATGAATGCAGCCAGGGGGACGCTCTGCAGGATGAAAGATAGTAGTAGGTCAGCATGAGACTGGAAAGGAAACCTCATTAATGCCCAGAGAGAGGCCAGGACTGCTTTTTAGGTGGGGTAGTGCTCAGGGAATCCCACAAAATGTGGTTGCATGGAGGTCAAATGGAAAAGCTATGAGGGGCAACCACCCACACGGAGGGCAGGGAAGGCAAGTGATCAGTAAAGGAGTAATTGAGTCAAAAGATGCTTATCGCCACCTTCCCACCCCGCCACCACCACCCCCTGGTCTGGGACAGGTGGCTGGGCTGTGGCTGCCAGAAGAGAAACCTGTGGGATACTGAAAAATTAGAAAATGTTTCTTGTCCTGAGGGATCTCTAGGGGCACCTGGCAGATAGAAAATGGTCAATAAATGTTTGCCAATGATTAGTTGAATCCTGAGCATCAGAAACCTATAATGAAGCTTTATAAGGGGATCATCGAGTCCCGTCTCTTTCCTTTACTGTGTGGAAACCAAAGTCCAGAGCAAGGAAGTAAAGCGACTTGCCCAAGGCCATGCTGGAAGCTAGGAGCGAGGTTCAGATCCTCCAGATCTCGGTTCACTGCTCGTTCTTCGGGCAAACCAGTCTACAGTGGCCATCAGTTCTGTTTCTCATGGCCCCGGGCCCCAGCCGCATCTCGACCTCCATTCAAGGTCAGATGACTTCCATGTGGGGTTTTCTTTTTCCCAGGTTCTTTTCCAACCTGGATAACACGGTTGCTCTGGGCTGGTTTTCTCCCTTCGGGTTCTAAACACATCTCTCAAAGCTGGAGAAACTTTAGAAACTCTCTTCCCAGAACAGAAGACTCCATCCAGCCCAGCTCTCGTCATTAATATTGTCATTATCAATATTATTGGGGGGGGTGGCGTCTGGGTGGCTCAGTTGGTTAAGTGTCTACCTTCACCTCAGATCATGATCCCCGCATCCTGGGATCGAGTCCTGCACTGGGTTCCTTGCTCAGCGGGGAGCCTGCTTCTCCCTCTGCCTGCTGCTTCCCATGCTTGGATTCTCTCTCTCTCTCTGTCCAATAAATAAATAACGTCTTTAAATATATGTGTATATTATTATTTGGTCACCATCTATGGGCTAAGGCCCAGGCAGTGACACACAAGAGCCAAGGCCACCCCCACGCAGACACGTAGAGCTGGCCTGCCCCTGTGTTCCTTGTCAGACGCCGCAGGCCTCCTACAAGCTCCCACAGCACTCGCAGGAAGGAAAGGAGCGAGTCGATGCTGGCCTGAGCTGAGTCACAAAGCCTCAGACCGGAGAGTCTGAAGGAAGGTGGCTGGAGCGTCTCAGCTTTGGAAGAACACAGCTCAGACAGAGGTTGTAGAAAATTCGCTCCCTGCCTGTCCCGTTGCCAGAGCCCCCTCAAGTGACCCACGAAGCCCGGGGTGAGCCAGGGCTCCTCACGCTGGCATTTTCCTGCTGATTTTTAAAAAGGTACCGGTCACTGCCGATCTTGTGTTTTATATCTTTTAATTGTTTTAAAATTGTGTGCTCTGGGCCCTGAGGTGATTTGAACACCGAAGGCAGCACTTTTAGAAAACGAATAGATAATGAGCTGTATTCTCGTCCCTTCAGGATGGAGAGGGAGCCCGCAGGGGTGGGGTGGGAAGAGACACAGAGAGAAGCCTTCTGAGGGCCTGCGGGGCACAGGGCCTCGCTCCTGCTTCCCACCCCTTCCCCTCTTCCTCCAACTGTGCCACACTGGGCTTCGGAGCACCAGCAGGAGCCAGAAAATCCGAAGCTCAGAAGTTTCACAAGTCGTTTGGAAATGTGTGAGGGCTTTGCTGCCGCTGTGCAGGCCAGCCGGGCAGAGCCGGCTTGAGAGGGTGGAGTACCTGTGGGGACTGTGTCCTCGTGGAGCTGGACAGAACATAGCCCCAGAGTCAGGAAGGGAGAAGTAGGATTGAAGGGAAAAATCTAGAACCACAACTTCCCAACTCCAACCGAAAGGCCCAAAGGCCAACCAGGAGGTGCTGACTGCATCCACATTTTTCTTGCTAAGGACCAATTCAGTCCAGTGATTGAGAGGGAGGCCAAGAGCTCTGGATTCCAGCCCCTTCTCTGCCTTTTCTGAGTTTTAGTCACTTCATCTTAGTAAACGGTGGTGATGGCAATAATATCTTCCTCACATACATGTCGGGAAGAGCAAAGGAGCTGGATAATCCAAGGAAAGTGCTTGCTTAGCCAATGCCGGGCACGTGGCAGACAGTAAATATTCGTTTTATTGTTCTTATGTATTTAGGGCTGTGTCAGGCCTTCATGAGAGAAGCATAAGGAGCAGAAACAGTCACTGCCCCTGAGGAATATGTTCTCCAAAGCCCCACCCCGCCTCCTGTCTGCCCACCAAATCTGATTCCTCTTCAGGAGCTTCCCCTCGTGGTGGAGAGAGCTGGGCTGTGCTCCCTGGCTCAGCGTTCCTCAGCCCCGGGCATCTACTGAGGTCAGCAAACTTCTCTGAGCCTCAGTTTCCTCTTCTGTAAAGTGGAAATAACAAGAAAGCCTCTGCCTCCTTCACGAGGGCACAGCGACATTCCACTGCGATTATGTGTGAGTGTGCCCCAAAAGCTGCAAGGTAGTGTGCAAAATAGAAGCTTAGTGTTCCATGATCCCAGAGTCCTGGGATCAAGCCCCGCATCGGGCTCTCTGCTCAGTGGGGAGCCTGCTTCTCTGCCTACTTGAGATCTCCATCTGTCAAATAAATAAATACAATCTTTTTAAATAAGTAAATAAATAAATAAATAATACCTAGAAGCTTAGTGTTCTCCTAATCTCAGAGGTTTCCCCAAGCCCTGCCTTGTCCCACTTTTTCTATGAGAGAAATCCAATACCAGCTGTCTTAAATGAAGGAGAACAACAACAAAAAGAGGATTTCCTTAGCTCTTGCAACTAAAAAATCCAGGAGTAAATTCTGGAATAGCATCATCCAGGTTTCCAAAAAAGATGACATTAAAAAGCTGATTCTCTCCTTCTCTCAGTCCCATTATCCTCTGTGTTGCCTCTACTCCCAGGCGGACTTAGCCGATGAGATGGCAAAGGTGCCCACAAGCAGCTCCAGGCTTGCAATCTGTCAGCTTGGCAACCCGAAGAAAAACAGCCCACCCCTTTCTCCATAATTCCAGCAAGTGCCAGAATTGAGTCTCGGTGGCCTGACCTGGGTCATGTGCCTGTTCATGGCCCTTTCACCGACGGCCAGGAGAATGGAACATGCCAACTGGCCAAGCCTGAGTCATGTGCCCCTACCTGGAGCCAGTAGACATGGTCGCTCCAACCCCAACCACATATACAGAACGAGAGGAGGAAGTTCCCAAGAAAAAAGGCAGGCCGGGGCTTCCGATAGAAGAGAGAGAGAGAAGGAGATACCAGACAATGGATGTCCATGGCACACAGATTTTGCTACTGTATTTTCCGGCAGGATGTCAGAAGGAGAAGTGAGAGCCAGACAGAAAGTCCCAGAGAGCAACCACACATTCGCTGGTGTTCTGTGGTTCAGTCAGCACTTCCCTTCCCTGTAGAACTCTGCCCAGTAACATGGCTTCAGGTAAATGAAGGTCCTAGTCCATTTTTGGAAGAGAGAAATTCTCTTGCCGAGAAACACCACTGTGAGTGATGAAGGGAAAGAGAACCCTATTTCCTGACAAATTAAAGCAAGAAAGTGCTTAATAAATACCATTTGATGATAAAGTTCTGACAAGGCCACTCAATAACCCATGATTCTGACTGTTGCACTTAAGAATCTGCCTGAGCCCGATCTCAGCTGCTATTAATAGAGGTCCTCTTGTTGGCAGGCTGGGGCAGGTTTTGGTGCAGGAGGGCAAATACCAAGTGGGGGACCCAAGAAACCACAGGTATTTCGATCTAAGTCACAATGTCATTTCAGCCCCATTCCACTTCCCTTGGGGGCCTGGCCTGCTTCCTGCCAGTCCATCACCACTTCTACCTCCTAAATAACTTCTTGTGCTGGTTTATTACATATAAAAGGTAGATACATACTTATTTCAGGAAACTCAAAAGGAGAAGGGTCCCCATATCCTACTCAACCTGGCTGCAAATCCTCATATCCTTTTCTAGGTGTATATTAATAGATACCATATATAAGGTTTTTAAGTAAGATTATTCTGTTTTATAACATATATCGAAAATACCTCTCTATGCCTATGATACACTCATCTAGCATCTACAACACATCTATACACATGTACCGCATTAATAAATTAAAGGGTTCTTAAAAATTATTTGGATGTACCATAAATTATATTTATCTAATCCCCTCTTGTTGGACAGCTAGATTGTTTACAAGTGTTAGTATTATGGTGTTCTCTGCAGTCATTTAAAGGTAAAATGAACACACCCCTGGATAATGGAATTACAGCAGGGTAGTATAATGGCCAGAATGTTAGGGTAAGAAATATGGGGCACAGTACAGAAAAAGGACTATGAGAGAAAAGAATTGCTCTCAGAAAAATATTATTTCCATCTGACATCGTATAGACCACAGCTGGAATCCTGAAGTTTTTCTCGGATCTTCTCTCAGGTCAGTGGAGTTTTGCTAATTAAGTGACATAAAGAAGCTTTATGCATATGGGTCCTGTTGTTTCTATGTGGTGGTGGTGGTGGATGGATCACTAATTCCATTAGATTCAAATATGTATGTTTCATGTTAAATAACTAGATGAAAAAATCACCCCACAACTTACTGGCTTAAACCAACCATCACATTTGCTTATGCTTCTGTGGGTCAAAACACAGGACCATACTGGGTGGTTTTTCTGTTCTATATGCCATTTTCTGGGGTCATGCACTTGGCTTCCTTGACATGGTGGCTGGGCATTAGGTCTGAGAAGAACATAATAAATACGTCTGACACCTCAGCACTTCTCCGCACGGCCTCTTTCTCTCTCCACATGGTTAGTTTGGACTTCCTCACAGTGTGGAGGTCTCAGGGTAGCTAGGCCTCTTACGTGGCAACTGTTTCCAAGTAGGACAAAATTGGAAGCTACTGAAATCTTTAAGACCCAGCCTTAGAAGATACACAGTGTTACTTCCAGTCCTTTCTGTACATCAAAGCCAGTCTCAGGGTCAGTCTAAATTCAAAGAAAAAGGAAATGGAGTCTGCCTCTTGATGGGAGGAGAGGCAAAGAGTTTGCTTCCATCTTAACCTACTACAATAAATCTGATAAAGACAAAAGGGTTACAAGGGTCTTGCATAATGAAGCAGAACACTATGGGGTTGCAAATTATTAAGACCCAAGTGTGACTTCAAGTGTGAACAGTTTCCTCCAATTCAGACAATAAACCAAAAGAGACCATTACCAGGGTTGCATGTGGGAAATCGAATCTTTGGCAGAACTCAGATCCAGGAGACAACAGTGACACTGATCTTGCCCCATGGCCCTCACCCCCGGTGCCGGAGAAGGGCATTTCATCCCAGCTCCTCCCTCTGCTGTGGAGTACATCCATCCCTGGGCTCCCCCAAGACACCAGCTTCTCCTTGTGCAAATTCCTCACTCCTTAAATACAGTAATTCTTTCCCAAGCCTGTATCATAGGACCTTTGAGGTCTTCGTGAGAACCTTCATGAGGAAATTACAAACACTTCCTCAGACTGTCAATAGAAAAGAAAGTATAGGTTGCCTCATGAAAAGAGTGAATCCTCCATGTCAGAGTTAACCATTTGTTTTCATATGGGGGCCTTGAGAAAACCAAAACCCCTTTCACGCCCTTGGGCTCTGGAGGTCTGCATGATCAGCCGCTCACTCAGGGAAAGGCCCTGACTCTCCCCTTCACGATTACTGGGATGGCACAGGAACTTTCTGGTCATACCCATTCCCATCTGGGAGCTAGTCCTTTAGCTTCTTACAGGTTTGTCCAAGTGCTAGGCTGGCCTAAATTTAATATCAAGTCATTCGTTGCCTGATTCCCCCTGGATTGATAAATAAGATGCTGCTACTTGGGATATAGTACCTGTGAAATAAAGACATTTGTGGGGTAGTATATAGGCAAACGGGCCATGCGATGGGCAGGAGGTTGGATCCTCTGCTGTAATCTGGACAGAACCCTGGGCCCAGCCATGATCTATCTTCTCTGCAGAAATGTGCATTGTGGCCTCTTTAAAAAGGGCTCAGACTTAGAGTCTGTTTTCACTCCAAACTGATCAGATAAGGGCTGGCCATTTCTTTAATATTTAAAATTTCTTTTTCACAGTCCGGCCTGAAGCTTTGTGCCTATTTGATTTGTACAACACAGAGCTGGCTGACGCTGGCGAATTGAGACAAATATCATCTTTTCAGAACTGAAAATGACTCCATTGTTTCCTGTGCCTCCCTCCAACCATAAGGCCGTGTTCAAAAAGCTGGGGGTGGGACAGATGGCTGCTTTCATGGGAGAGGAGAATTCTGATCCCCCCACCCCACCAACCACCATACTTTAGGCTTCTCCTGTTATCATTCCTAGACCATTGGGAAGAAATCAAGACATTACTTTATTGGATCAGAATCATTTATAAATAGCAGAACCACTTTCTGCTTTGCTGCAGCTCATGATATTGAGATGAGTGAATTAAAGTAAACGGCTATTAGAGAAAGTAGGGGAGTGAATTTTAATGTAGCATACCGCAGGCCTTCCTTTGGAATCTTTTCCCATCGCAACCATTGTGTAGGCAATGGGGTCAGCACTTTGGGACTTGTAACCCAGGTCCTTGCACCTGGATACAAGGCTCTGGGCAAGCCAGACCAAATGGAGGAGGATGGAGCTCTGGGCCTCACACCTCTCCCACACCCCACCTCACCACCTGCTGAGCCTGAAGTTAGTGTGTCCACTCAGCTTCGTTCTGTGGTTCCAGAGGAAGAAAGTGCCTCCTTCTGTGCAGAAGTGTTCTGTCTCTGATAGAAAAGGCCCCAGAGTCAGGAAAAATTCTAGGAAAAAAGAGGAAAGGGATATGTGTGTGTGTGAGAGAGAGAGAGAGAGACAGAGACAGAGACAGAAACAGAGGCAGAGACAGAGAGAGGAGGAAGGAGAGATAAGGCAGGGAGGAGTTGAGAAAGAGGACATGACCTCAGTCCTGGGCTTTCTCACATCTTTGGCTCTCTGCTCTCAATAGGCTGGGTCAGTACATCCGCTGAAAACATGCCCTCCCTTCCCTCAGAAACCTGAGGGAAACTCTGACTTCATTCACTGGTCTGGTTTGGGCATTGGAACAAATACTTTAACTTGGCTTTATGTTTGGCCTTTTGTGACACCCTAAGGTAGTAGCTGCATCTTTCTCTCCCTCTCTCTCATTCTCTCTCTCTCTCTCTTTCACACACACACACAGACACACACACACACACACACACACACACACACTTCATACTCTCATATTAAAGTAGGATTCTCCTGTTTTATGCAGGGAGCTGTGAGGACCGAAATACTAAGGTGTAGCAATAGAGTGCAAGAAAGAATAGAGTGGGAAGAAAATTCACTCAAAAGGACTTTGAGTGTGCAGATGGGGCTGTTTTTTACATTTTATTTTGAACTCATTTCAGGCTACAAAAAAGCACAAAGTACTTTTTACAGAAAAATACAGAAAGGACAAAGAATTCCTGTATACTCTTCATCTGATTTGCTTATCATTTTCTCTCTATATATACATATTTTTTCCTGAACTAGTTGGAGATAAGTTGCAGATATGATGCCCCTTTATCTCTAAATACTTGAGCATGCATTTACAAAAAAAAAAAAAAAAAGGACATTCCCTTTCATAACCTCAATACATTATCAAAATCAGGAAAATAATATTGATGAAATACTATTCTCTAAACTACACATCTTTTTCAAATTTCATCAGTTTTCCTAATAATGTTCTTTACATCAAAAGAGAAAAATGTTTTTGATCTGAAATCCAATCCCAGATTACACATTGCCATGTCTCTTCAGGTTCGCTCAATTAGGATAGTTCCCGAGTCTTTGTCATTCTTGACATTGACATTGAAGAAATGGAATAGACTGTCCCTCATTCTGGGACTGTCTGATGTTTCCTCACAATGAGATTCAGGTTGTACATTTTTGGCAGGAATACCACAGAGCTGATATTATGTCCTTCTCAGTGCATCACCTCAGGAGAAACAGGATATTGATCTGTCCTATTTGTCCCTCATGACGTTAACTTTGATCACTTGGTTCAGGTGGGGTCTGCCAAGCCTCTCCACTCTCAATATACTATTTTTTTCTTTGAAATCAATAAGTATTTTATGAGGAGATACTTAGAGATTGTATAAATATACTGTTTCTCATCAAACTTTTATCCACTACACATCCATTGCTAGTTCTTGCCTGAATCAGTTATTGCTCTGAAAGTTGCCAAATGATGACTTTCTAGTACCATTATTTCTTCTATATTTATTAGTTGAAATTTTACTGTATGACAGGGCTTTCACTTTCCTCCATTTATTTATTGGTATCAGTATGGACTTATAGTTCTTATTTTATTCAGTAGATTTTAAACCACTATATTTTTTCCCCTAGAATTCAGATTATTCCAGATTTGGCCAGTGGGAGCCCCCTCCAGCTGTCTCCTTTGTCCTTTCGACACGTCCAGAAAGGGCTATTTTTGAGGGAGGACATGCCAGAACTCTGGTCCAGAATATTTCCCCAAATGTTGGAAGTTGAAATCGCACACAAGAATGTCATTTTTACTATTACAGTAAAACACATATTATATGCCAGTGCAATTTAGAGTTCCAGTGGAGTAACGGTTGATGAACACTCATTTCATCGACTTTCTACACACCAGACTCATTTTGTAAGTCAAGGCTTGATTCCTTCTCCCATGTCCTGGTCTTGATGTGAGGCCAGTCTGCTTCACAGTAAACCCACTGAAGAACTAGGGGATACAGAAGAGTCAGGAAGTTGACGGGGGGAGAGAGGGAGGCAGAGAGGAAGGGGAAAGGAAAAGAAAGAAGGCAAGAGAAACTCCTCTCCTCTTGTCCTACCCCAGGTGGCCTGGCATCTGCAGCTTCTTCAGGGCTCCCATGCACACTGACCCCTCCAGAACGTTAGCCTTCTGCCGTCACCGGCATCAGTGTGGGCAGAATGCAGGACATTTTGTCATCTTCCTCTCAGAAAAGGGGCTGGGAGACAACGCGGGCTGTGCTGAAAGAACTCAGGTCTCCTCGGCACAGCCACACCACTGGAAGGGATGGAAAGACAGCAGAGAAAACACTGGGCTTGTGATGACCCCCTCCCTCTCGTCTTTGGGACTCGCACCACAGGCTGGAGGCGCTTCCGGCAGAATTGAGTGCTGGGGAAAGCCTGCGATAAATCAGCTCTGTCTTCACTAGCCCCGGGGTTGCTATGGCAATAGGAATACACTGTAGGTTTTAAGAGATGTAATTTTCTGTGATTCACTGTATATTTTTAGCCATTTTTCTTCCCGTATTGTCTCCCTGTGGCAATTGCCTATTAATGCTGGTCTGCACCAAGATTGGACTAAATGGTGCATTCTCAGGAGTGATGAAAACCCCGGAGATCAGTAAGTACAAGAGGGTTATGGCCCGTGGATTTAAGGGTGACCTGGGAGAACAACCACCTGGGTTGAGGGCATGGATTAATTAGCATGGGCCATGCCATACCTCAAGAAGAGTAAAAGAGAATGAAAAGCTCCAGAAATACGGTGCTGGGTTGCTTGGGATGGGAAACTAAGTCACACTACCCCCTGCAGTCAGGGGGGCTCCCAGGGTGTCAGGGGCAGGTCCCAGGCACCAGAAACTAGCCTCCTGAGTGAGGAAGACTAGGACCCAGGTTTCTGAATAAGGATTCTGAACAAAGCATACTAACGTTCTGTTAACACAGCTCACGTCTCACGGCCGTTATTCTTTCCTTTTTGTTCCTTCCTTCTTGCTTTCCTTCCTTCCTTTAATTTTTCTCATTTTTTCCACCATAAAATTCGGTGGAGGGACTGAGAGGAGGTGAAAATGCAGTCAGCCCACTTGGCTCTTTGTAAATAAGGATAACAGGAGTCTTCCCATTCAGAACAGCACAAAATCCAACCTTTTAAAGCACGAAAAGAACTCACTTTCTCTCCTAACTGAAAAGTCCAAGGGCTAGTCCCGGGCTCAGCTATTCATGGGGCCAGATGACATCATCAACATCTGGGCTCTTTGTCACACCAAGTTCTACTGATGTCTTGGCATTTTGGGCTGTAATAACATAAGATTCAGCTAATGGAGGCTTCAACCAAGGGTGGTTTATTTTCCTCATATAAGAAGTCCAGAGATAGGCTTGGTTTTTGTTTTTTTTTTTTTCCTCCCTCATATAACAAGTCGCCCAGAATAGGCACCAATGGCGTGAGTATGCCGCAGCTCATTAATGTTATCGAGAACCCAACCTCTTTCTTCTTTTCAGTTCCACTGGTCTTTAGGGTCCCAGAGGGCTGCTCCAGCTACAGGCATTCAAGGCAGAAAGAAGAAGGAGCTGTATCTGATTCTTTTATCTAGAAAAGCAAATCGTCCCTCAAGGCCCCCAGCTGATCTCTGCTTCCGACTGATTTGACACATCAGTGTCACAGGACACACAGCCCCTCTGTGGCTACGAAGGCGTCTTTTTTTTTTTTTTTTTTTCTGGCCCCTACGGTAGAGGCAGTTTTTTGTTTGTACGTCAGAGAGAAGGCATAGCCAGGATGGCAGGATGGGTCTGCCTCTTCATCGCTGTGTCTGCTTTGTCACCCCAGGTCGTCCTTCCCCTCTGGGCAGGGAGAAAGCATTTTAGAGAAGCGCAAGGAGCCTCCTCCTAGGCCGGGATACAGAGGTTGCACTCCCGGCATCCCTTCTGCTCACATCTGATTGGCCAGAATCTAGTCACATGGTCCAACTGGCCACAAGGGAACTTGGGAAATGTAGCGTCTGCGTAGCCATGCGCCCCCACCAGAAAGGGGGGGAGTTGCGTTACTAATGTGAAGAAAGGGAACAGTGCTGCAGACGGTTAACAGCCTCCTCCAGAACAGTTACGAGAGAAAGAGTTTGTATGGGTGTTGGATTAGCCAGCCAACCATTTCTGCGTCGGCCTCATTCCCAGACAGGCCAAGGGCTGGTGACCTTTGTGGAGACTGAGACAGGTTCGGCGGCACCACTCTCCGAGCCCATTAGTGAAAGAGCCCAACATCTTTGCAGCTACCCCAGTCAGACTCCATACGTCTTGGTTCTGATTGGATCCTCCGCCCCTTCTTGAACCGTGGGGGGTGAGACGACGCAACGCTCTGATCATCATACCTGAGTCACCGGTTCCACCAGATCCCCAAGACCTTTCTGGGCCTCTGTTTGCTCATCTGTACCATAGGTGTGAGAGTAGAACTTACAGGGAGGTGGGAGACTGCCTGTAGTAACCATCGTCCATAAATGCAGTCTCCCTTGACCCTATGACCAGACTCACCCTAGCAATGTCATTTTAGAAGATGGCACTGTTAAAAATCAAAGGAAAGCAAAGGTGGTGGGGCAGCTAGCCTGTATTTCATCTCCAAGTACAAGCCAGAGTAAAAACATTGACCCAGCATTTGCTGGTACCTGGCACTGTGTTCATCACCTTCCCTGAATTCTAGCCTCATTCTCATGGCAACTCCGTGGAGCGATCCTTTCACTGTTTTCAATGAACAGATGAAGAAATTTAGGTCCTTGCCCTAAGGTCACAGCCAGCGCAGTGATGGGGCCACAAACCTAGGACTAACTCTGAAACCCCCACTCTGCTCCCTCTTCTTGTGTTGAAATAAGTAATAGCACACATTTATGGACTCATGGAAATCTGGCTGATTGGGGCAATCATGAAAGAGCACAGCTTAGATCGCCCCTTGAGAGAGAGCACGCTGTGAGGGTGCAGCCGGCTGACAGCCCCCAGCCATGGCGTCTTTGGGATGCCTGTAGCGTTCCCACTGAGGCCTTGCTCTCCTGGAGCACAGCACGGGTACTAGAGCTGGGCCAAGCATGGCCATAACTTTCTTGGAGCTGTGGTCTACTCTGCATTTCTTCCTCCCAAGCCTCCTTTCTGTCCCCTCTCCTTTGGCAAGCAGCAGGCCTGCATTGTTGCCGGAAGCCTCTCTTCACCCATCCCAGCTCCCACACCCTTCCTCCTTCACAGGTGTTCTCCTCAGGACATTTTTTTGCATACCTAACTCCATGCTGACATCTGTTTCTCAAAGGACCTGAAATGACATGCTTGTTGAGACTTGCCTTTACTCCCTGCATGGACCACAGCACAGGGTTGCATGGTTCCAAGGATTCTTGAGTGTTGAAGAGCAAATGAGCAATGAAAAGACGAACTCAAAATCTGGGGGTGGGGAGGATCTAACGCAGACCCATGAGGAGGCTGCCGGCCTGGGCCTTCGAAAGTGGAGTTTCCCTCTCTAAGCAAGGTTCTGAGATGAGAGGACAGAACAGCCCTTGTTGATCTTACAAGTGTGTGGGGAGGGTATGAGGCTTGTCTAGGGTCACGCCACAGGGTTGCAGATAGATTCCAGGCATTCCAATTTTCCATCCAGAAGCATCCAGTGCTTAGACAAGGAATTGATTCTTTACAGAAAGAGCAAAGACTGCTACTTCACTGAAGGGAGGAAATGATCAATGAAGCAAAATACACTGGCTTTTGACAAGGATCTCCAAACTGAAGTGGGATTACCCTTGTCGCCCCTGGGAATACTGGCCACGGGCCACAACGACCTCACCCCACCCCCAAGATGACATAGTGCTTCTCATAAACTGTATGCAGTGTTTGTTACCTGTTAGCCTCTGAGTAGGTACAGCCCACAAACATGTTTGCTGTTGTGTTTTATAAAACTTAAAATGAGTTGACGAGATTTATCAACTGGGATATTTTACATAAAAACCTGGAGGCCTGGCTTTTCTAGAAACATCAGCAAATCTAATCATATTCAGCCTGCATGCCCCCTTCCAGCTTCAGATGGGACCAGACTCCCCACCACTCCTATCTCACAACACCTGAAGTTCATCAAGCCAGGCTTCAACCTCCCAGGGGCAGTCAACCCACCTGATGTTGAACACTCAGATTCAAGTCATGAGGCCTGGGGAGGACAGGCCGAAGTGAGCTGTGAGCTCTTTGAGAAAAGTAAGTTACTAAACCAATTCATAGCCTAAATAGGATTTCAAGATGGAATCTTTTTTTTTTTTAAAGATTTTATTTATTTATTTGACAGACAGAACACAAGTAGGCAGAGAGGCAGGCAGAGAGGGAGGAAGGGAAGCAGGCTCCCCGCTGAGCAAGGAACCCTTGATCCCAGGACCCTGGAACCATGACCTGAGCCGAAGGCAGAGGCTTTAACCCACTGAGCCACCCAGGTGCCCCAAGATGGAATCTTTTTGAAAGCAGTTTCTAGGCACTCCAGTGGGAATGGAGAGCATTATTAGCCCAGCTGGGAGGTTTTTCAGCAGTGACAGTTGGGGGACAGGTACTGGCCAGAGACAGAGGCCCCAGGCTGAAAGAGGTGAGACTTCTGTCCTGGCTTTGCCCTTACGGGTGATGTGACCTTGAGAGATTCCTTCACACTCAGATCATGTGGCCTGTGTTGTGACAAGAAGAATAAGAGCTCACATCTGCAGAGTGCTTCTTACCTGCAGAGCACCCTGTCATCTCACACTAAGCCCTGAGGTCGAGTCTGGGTGTTTTTCCCAAAACCTAGGAAGGTTTGGTGACCTGTCCCAAGTCAGAGGGTCGGCAATGGAAGGAGCCAGGATTTGAAGCCCAGCTGCTCTGACTCCAGAACACACACATGTATTGGCTACACTGTGGCCGGTCCAGCTGCCTGGCTGGCTCCTCTTCAGAACTAGTCAAGGCCACGTAGGCCACGTGCTCTTTGTACGTTGTAAGTGGTACAGCAAGGTCCACTATGATCACTTGAGCACTACATTTCTTTTCCCCCAAAACTGATGCTTTATCTAAAAAAAAAAAAAAAAAACACCGATTCAGTTAGCCCTTTTCTAATTCATTCAAATTAATGGTTTTTTTTCTTTTAAAGAGAGAGCATCAGAGAAGTGTGACTCGAGACACATCATTAGTCCTGCAGCGCCCCCTGCTGATAAGAATCATGAAAGGGACGCAATTCTTACAGCAGGTGACATTGACCCCTTCGTCCCCCTTGAATAAATATTTTTGGAGCAGCTTACTTTCTCCTTTGAAGCAGCGTTGGACTAGCTGTCACGTGGTCTAGAGCATAGGAATGGAGGACATAGGAGGTCCCTTTCCAGCCAAGCCTGCCCTCTGTGACTCAGATATAGGAAAATGAAAGCAGAGAAAGCCACAGGCAAGAGGGACCCCACGTCCCATCATGACATCACAGACAGGAGACCAAAGCCAGGCGTTGTTGTCATCCTCTCCCTCAGAAGAGCGCAGGAAACCCCAAGCCATGAGGTGAAGGGTACACCTGCTCAACCAACAACCAGCTCTCCGGCACAGGGAAGCCCTGGTTTGTCGTGTTTGCCAATTTCCATGGTGTAAATACTCCCACTTTGACCAATTTCAAGCTACCAACATGATGATTCACGAGATTCTTGAAAATTTCACAACTGGTCTCTCACAGGCTGGTGGGAGCTGGCTCCAACGCACCACTTTTTCTTAATCTCTAGAAAAAATACACCCTCTCATCTTCCTTCCCAATCAGCTAGACTCCAGACTCCTTCTACCTGGTGCACATCATGGAGCAGGCACAGATCAGCCTCATCCCAGCAAGGCCGACCCCTAACAACCTCCACGGGGAGCCCTACACGGGGATCCACTTCTCCTTCCATTCCCTCCCTCCCTCTTGCTAGTCTTTTTCATTTCTAACCAAGCGAAGAAAGAGGGACTGTCCTAAACATCATGAGCAGCCCTGAAAGAGAATGTCCTTCTGACTTGACCTTCCTGTCTTCACCTCCAAATGATCTCCCCACAGACTGGGTTCACAGGCCTGCCTCAGCCCAGAAGCTCTCACCCCAGCAGAGGGCAACTCCTGGCTCCTGGAAGAGCCCTGAATCTTCTGGTGTAAGGAGGCTGGCCTCAGGACCACGAGCCACTCCCTTTATTTAAACCCCAAGGAAGAAGGCCCACCTTGGGCCCAGGAAAGGAGGAGGAATGTGTGGGATAATGCACAGCCTGGGGGAGCAGGTTTTAATTGTCTCCAGCTGGAGAGGTGAGCCAGCCAGAGCCAAACCCAGCTGTCAGGAGCCCCAGGGGACCAACCTCCCGAAGGCATGCTCTCTACTCAGCTCAGAAATCACCCAGAGCCCACTAAATAAACCCCAAAGTCTCATGTCCCCAGCTATCAAAGCACCAGCCCCCAAACCCTCACCTCCCATGAGATTAGCCGTTCTCTTGCTTTCTCCCTGAACCTGCCCCTGATTTCCTTTTGCAGCCTAGGTCCCTCATCCCAAGAACCTCATATCCTACCTACCACATGAGGCAACCGAAGGGAAAAGACCAGCTCCCACTCTGGCTCAGCGGCTTGGGCTTGGAGTCGTATGTCCTTGAGAAAGTTCCTCAACCTCCTGAGGCTTGTGTTCTGAGCTTAAATGGAAATTGTCATCAGCGCTATTGAGAGAATGAAATTGGAATGTGTATGAAAAAGACTTTATAAATCAGAACGTTACATAAATGGTTATTTTTCTGCCTGAGAGAGGTATTTACAATGTGTTTTTTCTCTTATAAAAGGAATGTGAATTCTTTGTGGACATTTTGAAAAACACATTTGAATAAAAAATAAATAAGAATCACTCGGAGTTAACTGTTATGCACATTTGGATTTTCCCCAGGTCTTTTTTTCCCATCTGTATGGAAATATGCCTTTGTTAAAAGGGATGATGAAGATATTTATGGCCCAAGGGTGGTGCCCTTGCCCCTCCCCCTTCCCCCTCCACCCCGCCCACCAGCCCACTGCCCAGCATTCCCCTCCAAGTTCCCTGCTGGGAAGAGGGTAGACTTAGTCTCTCACTAGACCCAAGGCTGAGGGGCTTGCTGTGTCCCCAGGTAAGGAGACCTGAGACATAGAACCTGTTCTTCCTGCTAGAGACCTTCAAACTTTGTACTCTGCAAACTATTTTGGAAAGATTGTATGCCCTTATGGATCACTTGTCTGCCTATCCTCATTTAAAAAATAAATTTTTAAAAATTAAAAGAGGGAAGCGAAGCTTTTTGCTTAGTAGCGTCTAGTGCTGCAGCCGTTCGTTAAAATGTTCCTACTTGCGTGGGCACCTGGGTGGCTCAGTCGCTTAAGTGTCTGCCTTCAGCCCAGGTCATGATCCCAGGGTCCTGCTCAGTGGGGAGCCTGCTTCTCTCTCTCCCTCTGCCCCTCCTCCCCATTCTTGTGCTCTCTTCCTCTTTCTCTCTCTCTCTCTCAAATAAATAAATGAAATTTGGGGAAAAAATGCTTGTACTCAGGCCCTTTTCAACGTGGAACTGAATTTGCTGTAGGAAATACTTTTGCAAACCTCACACATTTTTCAGTGACTGGCCCATGAGTCACCAGAGGAACCCATGTAGAACATGAATGCAAATTTGCTCCACTGGGTTCTCTCGGTACCTGACAAAATGTCATCTTTCCATCAACGTTACCAAGATTAGCCCTTGCTTCTGCCCTAAAACAGGTGTTTCTTGGCTATCAGCAACTGTCTGGGTCTCCTCTCATCTGTAATGACAGTGGCTGGCCCCTCCTGCCTGAGTCCACCTCCCTTTGACTTCTCCAATATTCCCATCAAGTGGGAGTAGGAGGTAACTTGGGTCTCTGAATCCTTGGGAGGGGGTGGCAGATGCTCACGGGACTTAAAGTGCATTATTAGGAGATTGTGTCCCAAGGCAAGTCCCAAAAGTCACTTCTGAATGACTTGTGGCTGAATATTTCCACTCCAGCTATTTCAGGCTAGAAAACGGTGAAAACCAGGGCGAATACTCTTTCCTTGAATGCCCACGACAAGTGCAGCAGCTTCTCACTAACGCTTCTCTCCAGACCCACATAAGCTCAAGGAGCAAAGGACACCCACTCCGTTGGTCCTCTTGCTGCTGCCAGAAAAAGGTCTCAGTGACTCCTGTCTCCTAAGAGAGTGTTCACCCAGAGGACAAGTCCAGCGCTATTCCTTCAGAGTCCCTCCCGTGTGCAGAAGGTCACTAGTGTGCACAGTAAACACCTGGGCTTTGGACGCAGGCTGACCTCAGCTTGAATCCCCACTCCACCAAGTCCCACGAACTTTGGCCTCAGGCAAGTGCCTCTACCTGGGGACGCCTGGGTGGCTCAGTCAGTTAACCCTCTGCCCTCGGCTCAGGTCATGATCCCAGGGTCTTGGGATAGAGCCCTGCATTGGGCTCCCTGTTCAGCCAGGAGCCTGCTTCTCCTTCTTCCACTCCTCCTGTGTGTGCTCTCTCTTTCTCTCTCTCTCTGACCAATAAATAAATAAAATCTTAAAAATCAAAAGAAAAAAAGTACCTCTATCTGGAGCTTGAGGCAGGGGCTGTGTGTCCAGAGGACATTTGTAAAAGAATGCTTTGCAGGAGACAGAGGGAATGGAACAAGACCCCTCCAGCTCTCCACCACAACCATGCACACAGCCTCCTCCTTCCAGGGACAGAAGTCAATGCAGAGTCAGAAGACCATCTAAGTGTGGAGACCATCAGGATGATTTGATTACATTTTTCATCTGTCACCACCAGAACCCAGGATGTCCAGCTCATCCCTTTTCTCCAGTGCTCTTCTCTGTAAGGCCCGGGTGGTACCCATCAGTGGGGCTACCCTTGGACAAGCACACCCTCCCCACCATTTCCTGTCCGCCACTCGCTATTAAAGGCAAAGTCTCATTTCCCACAAAGAAAAGTTTAAGAAAGCACTCCTCTTCCCAAATTCTCTTGAGATGTGACTCAGACAGTGTCACCCTGCCAACATCTTAGAGTCCTTGCCTCAGGAAACCAGACTTCCGGCCCCTCCCCCAGCCCTGGGAGCTGCTGAGGTCTGTGGGGTCAGTAGGTTCATTGTGGGAAGCACTAATGCTCCTCGTTCTGAGGCCAGCATCACAGTTATGACAAAACAATTTTCAGAGATCCTCATCAGACAAATGGGGAGCCCTTTGGACCAGTGGAATAATAATGAGGGATAAACCTTTGTTTGTTTCCCCACTGGAAGCAGTCCCCTGCCCAGGTGATGGAGGGCCCTGCAGGTCTGCAGAATGGGAAGGCTGCAGACCCAGGGAGGCAGCCTCTGACTGGGAAACTGAAAGACACCAAAAGCCCAGAAGCTCAGATGACTTGTAGGGGCTGGTCTGGGAGGTCACTGGCCAGCACTTTGGGCTTAGAGCCGCAAGAGACAGCGTGGAGACAAGGAAAGTGAAACTGAACCCTGGTGTTCCTCTGTGGCTCGTCCACTGACCCACCCCCCCAGGAGGAAGTCACTTGTTGTGTCTACCACAAGCACTTCCTAGACTCAGGAATCAGAGTGTGACCACAGCTCCGGCCAGGCCTGCTCACTCGTGGCTGGGAGGGGACCCCAGCCACCCCCGTGCCCCCTTGTCCCCGGAGCCACCACAGCCCCCAGGGTGAAAGCCTCAAGCCCCATGGGCCCCTGGGAAACGTGGTGGACCTTGGCAGGCTGCTGCCAGAACAGGAGGAAGCAGGATCCTGGCTCCTCAAGGTCCCCCAGGAGCACCTGGAGGACATAAAGCTGTCGGGGAGGCCCAGAAGACCCAGGCAGCTGAGCAGAGCGAGGATTCCCGTTCATGGGGGCCAGCGCAGGTTTGGGGCAAAGAGATGGACAAGGGGGTCGAAGCTGGAGATAGGCAGTGATAGGGAAGGCAAGGGAGGGATGGAGGGGGAAGGGAAAGGAATCTCATTGGCAATGCCTGCTTTCAATGGAGTGGAATATTTCCCAGCGTCAACCCCCAGACAGCTGCCCATCGTGTTCACAGCTTTACGGGAAAGTCATTTGTCAGGCGGCCTAGTGGCTGAGGGATCTGGAGTCTGTTCTATGTAGATTCACATCTGTGCTCTGTGTCTCCCCCTAGGGGTCACCTTGGATAAATGTCTTAACTTCTACAAACCTCCGTTTCCTCATCTATAAAATGACAGTAGTTCCTAGCTCTTAGGGTTGTTGTAAGGACAAAGTGAGGAAATGTTTATAAAGCCCTTGGCACTGTGCCTGCCACATAGTAAACTCTGAATAATTGCTTCTCTTTTAATTTATTGCTGTTGTCATTAGTGGTAGGTAAGCGTCTGGATAACAGAGCTTCATTTCCCATGGCTAGCCTTTATGAAAGATGCATGTCCAGCCTAAAGCAACAAGATCCAGAAAACCAAATTCACCAGCTGCTAATGGTGGAGTGTTAATGGTTCCAGCTACAGTGTTCAGTGGACACAGCTTGACCGAGGAAGTGGATAGTCAGACCCGCTGCAAACGTGCTGCACTGTGACAAAAGCAGGCAATTTGATTTCCCTAGTTCTTCTTTCTTCTTCTTCTTCTTTTTCCCCCTTATGGCCAATTTTCTCTGCTTCCCTCCCAGATGATATCTGCAAGGACAAGGAATCTTACTAATTCACAGGAAGGAGGAAAGCATTGACACAACAGGGCCCAGTCCCCCAGACCTGCTCATGGCCATCAGTTGGTCCATAAGCCTCTCCGCTCCCCTCCCCCAGAATATGCACGGAAGGGGTGAAGATGCCACAGTACATTTCACGTCTCAGGGGTGAACTGTGATATCAGGAGATGGGCCCAGCACTGGCAGCTTGAGGCCACCCCCCCGGTGTTCACAAGGTGACCTTCACTGTCTTTCAAATAGGAGAGGATCAGAGGTTCTGAAGCTATACAGTTGTGATGTATCAGGAGCCCCTAGCTCTGTGGCATGAGTTCAGAGGTGCAGCAAAAACTGCCCCCCCCCCAGATCTCCCTTCTACACCTTTGTCCCAACACCTGAAACTTAGACCAAGAGAGTCATTCTTTGGGTCACGGGGATGGCAAGTGTGTTTCACAGTCAGTGCCGACTCTAAATTATGGAGAGTAGAATTTTTTCAGAAAGGTTCTGAGGTCTTTTCTGGGCTTAGCAGTAGGATGTTTGTGCTCAGGTAGCAGTGTCTATCAGGGCACTGGAAAAGAAGGGCCAGGGGTTTTGCTACAGAATTGTCATCCTTGAACATTTTTTTTTTTTTTTTAACATTTATGGTTTCAGCTATATGGCCAAGATAGAGCATACAGGAACCTGTTCTGGCTAATGACCATATCAGCAGGGCCCCAAGGGCACAGGAGTCAGGACAGGGACATTCCAATGAGGGGGTTTGGGAATGGGGCATGCTGCCTGGTGTTGGCAGTTGAGGAAGACAAGCCCATATGGGGGTGCAGATGGGAAGCTGGGATGGTCTTGGAGCAGCCCCATTCCTTGGGTTTCTTGGGAAGGGACCAAAATGGAGATAGCAGCCTCCAAGTGAGTCACCAAAGCAAATTCTAGTGCAGCCTCATATTTTCTGCCTTTGAACCCTACCCTCCTCCAGTCTACAGCACTCCCATGCCCTTTGCCCAGAGGGGATCCTGACTCCAATGTAAGTAGCGGCCATCATATACCTTCCATCTATCAGCTTCAAGCTTGGTGTATTTACACACATTTAATCCAATCCTACGTGGTAGGATTTTTTAAATTCCCCAATATTATATATACCTGATGTAATTACTTTTAAAAATCACATGCTCATAGTTTTAAAAAATTCAAATAGTACAGAAGGGTCTAAGGTAAAGAGTAACAGTACTCTCTGAGCCCTGGTCTCACTTTCCAGGGATAACTATTCTTAAAAATCTCTTAAAGGACCCACATGTTCATAGCAGCATTATTCACAATCATCAGAAGTGTGGAGGCGAGCTAGTGTTCATCAACAGATGAATGGATAAACAGAACATGGCATATATATACAATGGAATATTATTTGGCCACAAAAACATCTGAAATACTGACACAGGTTACAACATGGATGAACCTTGAGGACATCATGCTAAGTGAAATGAGCCAGACACAAAAGGAAAATGTGTTGTGATTGCACTTTATATAAGGCACCTGGAATAGGCAAACCCATAGAGACAGAAAGTAGGAGGCTGATTACCAGGGGCTGGGGGGTGGGGCGGGAGGTTGCAGAAGGGAAAGCAGAGCTATTGTTTACTGAGTACAGATACCACTTCATACCACTTCAGTGGTATGATGGAAAGTTCTGGAGATGGAGAGTGTTTGCACTCATTGTAACTGTATTTAAAGTCATTAAATTGTACACTTAAAATGACTAAAATGGTAGGGGCGCCTGGGTGGCTCAGATGACCAGCAAGCTCAGTTCAAAGGGACCTCAGTCATCAATGGGAAACATTACAGCTGCTCTTAGACCTTTAAATTTCTTTGTCAAAACACTAAAAACTCTATTATTCTCAGCTTTAAAAAGAGGATTTAAAAAATAATAATAATAACACTAATAATTACATGGCACGTCTGTTATTTTAAACAGTAGGAACACTGAGGGTTAACATGTTCTATTTCTCTGTAAAGAATTTACAAGGGTAGTTTGAACAGTGTTTGCCTTCCTTTCCTCATATAATTTACAACACAGCGCGAGCATCACGTATACACTTGGTGACTGTTCATGCTCCTTTGGATCTTAACCTCTTTGTACCTCAGTTTCTTAACCAACAGACGGAGAGGAATGGTACCTGGTTCTGGGTGGTTTTGTGAGAATTAAGTATGTGTATGTGGGAACTCCGAACAGTGCCTGGGACAGAGTGGGTCCTACAAATATGGCCCCAGGTCCTCAGCCTGGGTGGAATGTTAAGCTGTCCATGCGGATGAACTCATTTAACCCCGGAAACATTCCTCAGTATTTCCACTTGGCCTCTGAGGAAACCGAGACCCACGCAAGTCCTTCAGCCCTGAAGCGAAGGAGCCCGGCTTCAATCCCAGCACCCAGACCCACGTGCACCGTACACTACAAACATTACATGGAGCACAGCCTGAGAGATGTTCTAAAGTAAAACAAACAAGTCATCGCTTCATTCTGGCCTCGAACTTCCCCACGTGCTCACCCAGTACTGCCTCCAAACCCCTTTGGTTGCCTTCTCAGTATCAGCGTCCACCTTTTCATTTTAGAAATATCATGCCCAAGTGTACAGAGTGCACTGGAGCATGGGGACAAACACGATATTTGGACTATGTGAGAACAGGCAGGATCAATGAGAAAGAGAAGAAGAAAGGGACAGGTTCAAGAGATATGTAGACCCAAGGACCCAGTGACAGGTACATACAGAGCTTGAAGGAGAGGACAAATCCCAATTTTCTCAGCTGAGCCTGAATGACTTCTATATCCTCAGTGGGGTAGCAGGCGAGTCAGTGTTGAGAGGGGCAGGAGACTGGGACTGGACTTTTGTCCCCTGCAGAGCTGTTACCTTGCTCTACAAAGAAGGTGATCTGGATAACTTCTCTTTTAAGTCTTATTATTTCATTTCAATTCACTTTTATTTTAAAACCATTTTATTTTAAATTAAAGATTAACTCTTTTTTTAAAACACAATTTTTTAGCTTTTTTTTTTTTTTTAAGATTGCATTTATTTGAGAGAGAGAGAGGGAGAGCAGGAGGAGGGAGATGAGGAGCAGAGGAAAAAGGAGAAGCAGACTCCCCATGGAGCAGGGATCTGACTGGGGGTTCCATCCCAGGATCCTGGGATCATGACCCAGGCTGAAGGCAGACACTTAACTGACTGAGCCACCCAGGTACCCCCAGATTAGCTCTTAATAACAAAAATGGCCAAGATTTTCCTCTTAAGTTATTATCTATCCTCAAACAGCTCTTCATCATGTTAGCTACCAAAAGCTTCAAGAAGATAATCACCATTCTCAAGGTTCTTCCCTGAGCTTTACATGCCTTGGCATCTGAATGACTGCTCTGTGTAAGACATTGAAGACAAACTGAGGCATGGGAGACATATCTCACCCCTCAATCTTTTGTGTGAAATGCTTCAAATCAAAAGCACAATGTTTGGATACTAATGCCATCAGTCCCTTCCATTGACTTTATTTTATGTCTGGTGTTTGGAAAAGTGATTTAGCTTAGGTTACTATTAACAAAATTTCTAAGCAACTTCAGGACCTTCTGGATATGGACACTTAAAGGAAAGAAGAGTTTCATCTCTTAGCGAGGGACATTACTGAAGAGGTTGGACTGGGCAAGCAGATAGACATGGTTTAAATCGGGGCTCTGGCATTCACTAGCTGTATGTATTAGTACAACCTGTCTAAGCCTCAGCTTTCCCATCGGTAAAATAGGAAATAATCTGCCTTGTGGGCTCAATGTGGCAGTTAGGTGAGATACCGCATGAGAATGACTGAGAATGCCTAATACTTGGAAAGCATTCAATAAACACTTGTTTATATCGATCATTAATTCCTTATTCATTCAATGCCCTCAGCCTGGACAGGTGAGCTAAACATGGTTTCTGCCTCTTTTTCCCCATGTTCTCCATCACTCTAATCAAAACCATGTTGGCTGGCAGAAGAAATTCTACTCCCCTTTGTCTTGGATTTTTTTCTGTAGATGATGCATTACACATTCTTTATTTGGTGAGAGTGCCTCCTGGCATATGACCAGCTCCTCTCCCAGGTCACTGCTGAGGCATGAATTGAGAACCAGAACTCAAGCTAAGATCTATTACCATCCTTTTCTGCTGATTCCTGTCACCAGTGATGAATAGTGACAAATTAAGGGAGCGTAAGACCCTCGTTAGATTTACTTGTAGCATTGAGAAAGGCGCACAGTAAAAATTGACGATTAAATATCTCGGATGATTTTTACATATTTTCAACATGTTCCCCCTAAAACATAAGCCATATGCTATGGGGAACCCAAGTGTTGGCCATCTGGCTGTCTCCACGTCCTCCAGCTGGCTCTGGTCACTTGCATGATTGGAAACCCAAAATGTCCGCATCCTCCCAGTGGGACTGTGTTCTCTCGGCCACCTTTCATCCAATTTTTCGTTTATGCTGAAATCTGAGTCTCCTTCTAACTTTGCCTCCTGACTACTGTTTTTGTTCCCTCAACTGGCATAAACCCAATCAAGGAAATCAGTGCCCTTTGCCTTTAATTTGCCAGGGGGCACAACACCAGGCTGTTCACACAGCAACTTTTTAGCAAGGGTATGGAAATAAAGGTGTGGGGACAACTTCTTTTCAGTAAAAAAAAAAAAAAAGGCAAAAGTGATGAGACATCATGAGAGCTGGGTTCGTGGGTGTGCAACTAGTGAGGTCTCATAGGGCTTTCTGCTCAGAGGGGTGCCTTGGTTGGGGTTCAAGCTCTGTAGCCTCTGTCTTAGAGTCTTAATAATTTTGTGTTTGAGTTTGTGTTTTTAAGTGAGATCCAGTAGGTCAATGGCGTGTGTGCTAAGGACTCAACGTTCAGTCCTACGTTCCACCAACACCCTGCCTTCCTAGGCCAGGTTCTTGTCTGACCCCCAGCTATCTTTCCCCTCTGTCTGGTGTCCCAGACCTCCTCCCCACGTGCACCCACTGACCTGTCCTCTACCTCTAGCCTCTCACCAGTCCACCATGAGCTGGGGCCATGGGAGAGGGTCCAACTTCCCCACTCCTAGCTTGGGCATGGCACCTGGGTCCCGAGGCTGGCATGAGGGGGAGCCTTCTGCCAGTGGGCTGCCCACATTGGCATCAAAATCACAAAGTTGGACCCCCGGCTGCTTACAAGCAATCTGCACTCGGGGATTCCCTATGCCAGACTCAATATTAAATAGCAAATTAAAAACAGCATGACAAAGGCACAAAGAGATTGCAGTTGAAAGGAAAAAGCTTTACATTTTAGTAGCTCTAACAGCCCCTTTTGCTGCATTTTGAACGTTTTCATTTTGCAATGGGCTCCACAAATTATCTAGCCGGTCCCGGCCTGTCATTGTTCTGACGTTCTATAACCCTCTCTACCGTAGGGAGTTTCTCACCGGCCAACCTTCCCCACCAGGCTTCTTTGATTCTTCTCAAAGCCCCACAGACCCTTCCATCTTTCTTTTTCTGTCCTGTTCACCTCTCAATCCCTTTTCCTAGGCTAGCCCCAAACTCTGAATCACCCTCACAGTGCTGTGCAGAATTACTTAATGTTCTCTTTGTTTCCATTTTCAATCTTCCAGATCAGTTCCTGGAACTTAACTTTTCGTGACCAAATGACCTACTAAAGTGCTTTGTGGAACAAAATACAGGTTTCCCTCTGAGAGAAATTCTACTATGAGTTGTTTTTTTTTTAATTTAAGTATCGTTAACAGATAGTGTTATAGTAATTTCAGGTGTACAATACAGCAATTCAACATTCTACACATTTCTCAGTGCTCATCATGATAAGTATACTCTTAATCCGCTTCACCTATTTTAGCCATCCCCCACCCACCTACTCTCTAGCAACATCAGTTTGTTCTCTGTATTTAAGAGTCTGGTTTTTGGTTTGTCTCTTTTTTCCCCTTGTTTATTCATTTGTTTTGTTTTTTTAAATTCTACTTATGAGTGAAATCATATGGTATTTGTCTTTCTCTGACTTATTTCACTTACCATTACGCCCTCTAGGTCCACCCACATTGTTGCAAATGGCAAGATCTCATTCTTTTTATGGCTGAGTAATATTCTGTTACATATATTCATATACACCTGGTCTTTATCCATTCATCTATTGATGGACACTTGGGTTTCTTCCATATCGCAGCTATGAAATGTAATGTTGCAATAAACATAAGGGTGCATATCTTTTCAAATTACTGTTTTCACTTCCTTTAGGAAAATACCCAGTAGTGGAATTGCTGAATCACATGATAATTCTATATTTAATTTTTTGAAGAACCTCCATACTGTTTTCCACCGTGACTGCCCCAGTCTGCATTCCCACCAACAGTGCACAAGGTTTACTTTTCCCCACATCCTCACCAACACTTGTTATTTCTCATCTTTTTGACTCTAGCCATTCTGACAAGTATAAGGTGATATCTACAAGTTTCTTAAGTAATAGGATTTTCCCCCCAATGTCTAGATATAAATAATTAATACTTTTCAGTGGTATTTATCAATAAGTTATATTCCCTGAAGCATTAGTCTCACAAAAACAAACAAAGAAACAAACAAACAAACAAAACCATTAAAATAGAGTGAAAGAAAGAGATTCCATAGCCAATAAGCTTGGGAAATACCAAATACTCTGCTTTCCTCCTCCCTTTTTTGTAGATTTCCAAGCCTCTTTCACTTATTAAAGAAACTGTTTTTGTTTTTAATATAAAATAGTATTTCCCCAACTTATTTGTCAATGGAGCCCTTTTTTTTTTTCAGGGAACAGCTACTAACTGCCCACTTTATAAGCATTGCCATAGAGCAGGCAAACTTTTTCTGAAAAGGGCTGCTAGTAAATATTTTAGACTTTTAGGGCCATACGGTCTCTGCCACTGCTCACCTGTGCTCTTGGAGCTCAAAAACAACCACAGACAATACATAAATGAATGAGCATGGCTGGGTTCCAATAAAACTTTATTTACAGACACTGGAATTTAAATTTTCTATTCTATTCACAAGTTACAAAATATTCTTCTTTTGATTTTGTTTCAACCATTTAAAAATGTAAAAACCATTCTTAGCTCAAGGGCCAAACAAAAACAGACAGTGGGTGGTTCTTGGCCGGCAAGCAGTAGTTTGCCAATCCCCAACTTAGCAGAGGACCAAGAAAAAAAGGTTACTTGGAAACACAAGTTGGATATGTTTTCTCTACCTTAACTGTTACCGATTCTGAATTTTTTTAGTTAATCCTTTTATACTTGGGTTGTTTTTTTGTTTTTTTTTTTTTGTTTTTTGGGTTTTGTTTTTTTGTTTCTTTTTTTGTAAGCATTATTACCATTTCTGGTTCAAATGGCTTCAGATTCTAGTACTTCAGCTCATAGTGGTTAATCTTTAATTATCTCGTGTCTGCCACCATCACTCAGCATGCACCCTCCTGGTCTAAGCAGGTTAGCCCTGTGGAGCATCTGTCTCTGCCTTTCATGTTCCCTCTTCACTCTCCATCCTGGAGTCACTCTGTTACTTGTCAGGATAGAGTCTGGATACAGCAAAACCAGTCATGTTCCTTGATGTCTCCCCATTTGCTCGTCTGAAGATAGATAACTCCCCTGGAGCCCAACACCAGGGCCAACAAACAAACCACAAGGCAGACAGCCACATTCTTTGCAGAGAACTCAACCATTTCCAGTCTTTTCATAATTACACCCACAGACACGTGTTCTTGACTTCATGACACATTCCACTCTCCTCTTAGTAATACATGGGCGCTCTATTTTCTGAGTCAAAATGAATTAAAATTAATTTTCTGAGAAGTTCATAATTAAGATTATCCCCTGTGATAGCTGAAGATAGCCTTGGAGTTGCAAAAACTCAATTCAAAACCACAGTGCATGACATACACTCTAAAGTTCTTAGGTACATTTATGTTTTGTCTCTCTTTTTTTAATTTCCTTACAGTGGGTATGTAATGGGAATAGAATCAAACAAAGAGGAAATCACAGGGCAGCGTCTTTGGGCAGGATGAACAGGAAAGATGCATGTGACTGCTTTAGTGTTCACCCGGCATCTTATCTCTACTAGAAACAAACAGAAACTGAATGACAGAAAGTCACTGGTGAGTTTGAGAAACTCCATCAATTCCTGGAGGACACAGAACAAATCTTCTGTCCTGAGAGGCAGTCATAAAGACATTTTAAGAAACTAACATGAAAATATGACCGAAGACTTAAATGAAAGGTGTCTCCTTAATGGCCCACCCTTGGTCAATAAAGTGTTAAAGGAGGGTGCATTGGAGGACTGAGAATCAGGATGGTGGCAGCGGGTGGGTGGCTGGCTGGGGACACTTGCTATCTTGAGGCAACTCCAAGCATGTGGTTTGGCTGAGCTTTGGGAAGACAGATGGGGGCAGTGATCAAAGCAATACTCCAGGAGAGAAGCCATTGGTATCGTCCATGTTTAAAGCTCTCCAAAGACCTCAGGCCTCACTCTAAGGAAGGAGAAGTTGAACACCTCTTTGGTCACTTTTGACATAATGCCTTTAGCATAATTACACCTCAGCCCAGCCATTGCTGTGGTGAGTGTCTGGGGGCATTGAGTGGTGAGTCAGAAAACATAGACTGTCATCTCAGCCCTGCCACTGGCTTATTGGCTTAGCTTGAATTCCCCTCTCCAGGAGGCTTATTAGCACATCAAGTCCTTGTCGTCCAGTGGCTGAGAACATGAACCCTGAAGCCAGAATGTTTCCAAATCCATAGGTTTTTCACCTACGAGCTGGGGCGCCTTCTTCATATTATTTAGCATCCATCTTGGGGTTTGGTTTCCTCTTCTGTAAACACTTGACAAATATTAGTTATTACTGTGAAGATTATGAAATTGGGGCACCGGGGTGGCTCCGTCAGTTAAGTGCCCAACTCTTGATTTCAGCTCAGGTCATGATCTCAGGGTCGTGAGATGGAGCCCCATGTTGGGCTCCACACTGGGTGTGTAGCCTGCTTAAGATTCTCTCTCCTCCCTCCCTCTGCCCCTACCCTCCACCACTCCACCATGCATGCACTCTTCTCAAAAAAAAAAAAAGAAAAGAAAAAAAGAAGAAGAAGATGATGAAGAAAGAAAAAAAAAGAAATGCCCCAATTCCCTACTAGCCCTATCCCAAGGGGTGAAGGCGGAGCCAGGTCTAACTCAGGTGGCAATGAGAATCTGGGAATTTGGGGGATACAAGCAGAAAACTTTCACTGGATGCAATGAGACACTGACAACAAGGAGGGGACAGTGTGCTTACTGGGAGTCTTTGTGTTCCTTTGAGGGTAGTATTGTGTACACAGAACAACTCTGTGAGGCCTGATACTCTGACCATTACCAGCTCCCTTTTGCAGATGAGCAACCAAGACTTAAAGAGATTAGGCAAATTATTCAATGTCCCAGAGCTGGTAATGAGCAGAACCATTATTCCAGCTCGGGTTCCCTGGCTCTAAAGTGCATTCACAAGCTAGGGACCACAATGACAAGGTTGCGATGTTATTGTTTAGTGGGGACAGGGTTTCTGTTTGGGGATGATGAAAAGTTTTGGAATTAGTGGTGATGGTTATACAACACTGTGCACCTGCTTAAGACTACCTAATTGTTACTTTTAAAATGCTTAAGATGGTAAATTATACATCACTTATATTTTACACACACATACACACACAAAAAAAATGCCAGACGAGAGGGTGAAAGGGCTTTCCGAAAACCTGGGGTCAAAGACAGATATTGAAGTCAGGAACTGAGCTTGAGTTAGCAGTTGAGAAAAACAAAAACTAGAATGTATTTGTGTCCTTCCCGTGCACAGAAGATCATTTGTAAAACTCTGGAGCAATCATAAACTTGAATTTGTTCCTTGAAGAAAGCATTTTGCACGTTTGGAAGCCCACAGGTTCAAACACAACACAGTTCGGAGCCAGTCCTAGGGCTTCATAGAGAAAACTTACTGGAAAAGCTGAGGAACTACCAAAGAGAGAGAAATCCCACCTTTTAAATTAAGAAAACCTTAATCAATACAGTAAGAACAGTGTCTGTTGGACAATATTCCTTTCTTATATAATTAAGATTTAGAATACAAGATGTTCTTGCCAAATAATGACTGAATTGAAATAAACGTGTGAAAGAGCAGGAAACTAGAACAGACGACATCTCTGTAAATCCCACCAGAGAGATTTACAATAAGCAGGTTATTTCCAGTCATAAAAGAAGCTATAAAACAAAGGCAGAGGATGAATGCTGGTTCCCTTTGTTAAGGAGGCTGTGGATTATCTAGGAAAAGTCAGGAAGTCTCACGCAGGACAAGACTGGGGTTGACATTTGGAAGGTACCTGAGCCCTCTCTGTTTTCTTTCTTTATTTTTAATTACTTGTTTTTTTAACTTTTCATTTTAATTCCAGGTAGTTAATAGACAGTGACATATTAGTTTCAGGTGTACGATATAGTGATTCAACACTTCCGAACGTCACCCAGTGCTCGTCATGACAAGTGCACTCCGTAATCTCCATCAGCTACTTCCCCCATCCCCTCGCCCCTTCCTCTCTGGTAACAAGCAGTTTGCTTTATGGAAGAGCAGGAGCATCTTAAACGGGTCTGGGGAAGGGGAGCAAGCAGGAAGGACTGCGGTGTCATTGCAATGTCATCATGATGGCTTTTGCTTCCCTATCCAGAGAGTGAAGCAGTCTGAAAATAAGCAATTAGCCTGGCAGACTCTGACACGACTAACAACATCCTCCTTGTCTCCTTTCCATTCGAGGCATCTGACTGGATTTCGGGAAACCTGGGAATGGCTATTTTTCTATTGTAGTAGTGCCCCCAATCCAATGCCGTTGTCCTTGGCAGTTGCTGGAGACCTGGAGCGGATAAGAAGGTGGTTCACTGAATACCTTTTAGACTGGTTTCCATGTGGCATTGAACCCTGGTCCCGTGCCTCCCTACCGGCTTCTTCCTTGGTGGTTCAGAGCACGTGTGAGGCCAAGAACATGGAGAAGACAGTGTCTCCATAGAAGAGGCAAGTCCTAGAAGGGGAGCTGTTTATTCCTGGCAAGGAATATGCCTGGGCAAGAGCCACCCACCCACCCCACCCCCTGCCAGATCCCAGACATCAGAAGTCCCCTGTCCAGCCCTCCGTGGGCAACTGTCCTCCCTCAGAGTCAAAGAGATATATTCACCATACACCCAAGCCCCAGCCCTCTCTTCTAGACAACACAGTCTAGTAAGTCCAAGAACTTCCTCCCTGAAGATCCCTGAGCCTACTTCCAGGACCTATGTTAACCCCTTCTCTGGGTCTGCTCTTCTAAGGACACATCTGCACACAAGCGAATACTCCCCAGACCCAAGGGGTGGTCAAGGAGCCTGGACAGGTAGGTTGGAGTGTCCACACACATGGGCACAGGCCCCTCACGATGCAGAGCAGAGGCAGGGAGGGAAGAGAAAAGCAGTGTAGAGCCTTTCTGGGGCAGTGGAGGGCCTGGGCAGGCACTCCCTGGACTGCCACGCCCCTGTGCAGAATCCTGGGAAGTCCACGAATTTTCAGTTTGAACCTGACCTTCTAGGTGATTATGAAAGCCTATATGTCATGTATACGCATTCTTTTATTAAGCAGTTGTACAAGTTGGCTTGGTGTACAACTTTCAAAGAAGTGGACATACGGTGTGTGGGCCTTCAGTTCTTCCCTTGCTCCAGGCCCTGCAAATGTGAGGGCGGGCCTAGCTCCTGGACTGCACCCCTCTCTTCCACAGGCCATTTCTGGGGAGCAGGTGGTTCCATTTACCCGTCTTCCTCTTATATCTAGGAAGTAAATCAGCTCATCCTTGATTGGCAAAATGTACCCCTAGGGGTGATAGGATTTAAGCCAAACCATCAGTCCTCCAGTTAGCTGAACCAGGCAAGGACCAACACCTTCTTCAGGAGGAGTAAACAACTCAGTTGTGTCCTGCACAAGTTCAAAAGTCATGAAAATTCCTGCCTGTTTTTGGGGTGGCCTCTATTGATCTGGAAGCAGAGAAGGGAGGTCAGACTTCCCTCTGCAGCTGGGAAGCAGCCCTAACTTTTTATTTATTTATTTTTTAAACTTTAAAGGAAGATACATGTGGAAGGCACCTGTGGGTTGGGAGCTCAAAGCCTTTCCCTTTTTCTGTCCCTAGAGAAGCAGCCCTGGAGGAAACAGGAGGTAAATTGCTCAGAATAACAGGTCGGGTGAGACTATCTAAATGGGCCCTAGCCCGTGCTGCTTTTGAAAGGGAGTGGGGTAAAAAGTCTGGCAAACCCTGGAGATTAAGACAGGTTTGACAGCAATCTTCTGCTGCCTAAGCGTGCCGAGAGGGCACGGGGCAGGCCTCCTGGGTACAGTTCTCATAGTCCTAACGTGTCTCAAAACACTTAAGAAGAACACCCAGTTAAAGTTATTGACGTTCATGGTGCAGAGGGATGACGGAAGGGAATCGGTCCCAGGAAGAAGGAGCAGTGAGCAGTGGGTGTGAGCCCAGCTGTCACGCTTGTCAGGCTGAGCTTGGCCAGTGGCCTCAGGATGGCAGTAAAGATCAAGCCAGAGAAAGGCTGGCTCAGACCGAGTCAGCCCAGCGCAGGGAGAGTTGCCAGAACCCAGGGAATGGGGCACCTGCCTGACTCCAACAGTGAGAATCTCCTTATACTCCATGCCCCAGCCGGCCCGCTTGCACGCCCTTGCCACACCCAGCAGGTGTCTCTGGGGCCCTACGCTGACCACACACTCCAGAGTTTCCCAGATGCGCCTTGTCTTGCAAGAGGAAAAGGAAAACCTGTCACAGAGAAGGGGTCCTCTGACAGATAGTGGCTCTCCAAGCCTAGAGCAGGCCTGGCTCCCTTTCCCCAGGAGAGGGGGACAGGGGCCCACATTCAGCCACAGCCTTCTGCGGACTCAAGCCTGCTTTCCCAAACTGACCTTTTCCCTGCCCTCAGCTGCCTGCCCGGCATGCTCACTGGTCTTCTCTCTGCGCCCCGCCATCCCCGCGATGTGCTCCTGGACCCAGAAACTACCAGCACGTTCTCAAGTAGTAGGAAACCTGAGCACCTAAATGCAGAAGCAGACTATCTGTCCCTTCCAACTTGAAGTGCCACTCTGACTTCTGTGTGTAGAGCACTGTGGGGTCTCGGACAGAAAGACACTGCTGGGATGTGTAGGTGGCCTTTGGCATCTCCTGGGGTCTTGGCATGGTCAGAGAATCTGTGTGTAAGAAAGAGTGGTTTCAACTAAAACCTGAAGAAGCCTGAGCTGTAGGGCTCCAGAGAGTCCTTGCCAGGCTCTCCCAGACCTCCACGCTGACATCTTCCCAGAAGACTCGAGGGTTTTCGGACTACAGAGAAGGCCAAGTGTCATTCTATAAGGTGGAGAATTTCGCCCCCATCACCACCTTCTTAGCCATGTTTACTGAGAACATCTTTCCTTGGTTCTGGTTGTCCAAAAAGGCACCGGTATCACTCTCTTCTCCTAGAAAGAGCAAACTTGCTTCTGAGCAAATTCCTTCCCAGGAAACTCAGGGTGTGGGTCACAAGCATCCGGGAGCTGCTGTGTCAGGAGGACATGGGAGTTCTGTTGCTTATGGGACAATCTGTTGCTTATGGGTTGACAGCATAGCAGAAATAAAACTAAGAGGATACCCCGAACCAGGTACCTTCCCCTATTTTTGTGTGGTAGTCAGACTTTTTTTTTTAAATTTATTTATTTGACAGACAGAGATCACAAGTAGGTAGAGAGGCAGGCAGAGAGAGAGAAAGAGGAGGAAGCAGGCTCCCCGCTGAGCAGAGAGCCCGATGTGGGCCTCGATCCCAGAACCCTAGGATCATGACCTGAGCTGAAGGCGGAGGCTTTAACCCACTCAGCCACCCAGGTGCCCTGGTAGTCAGACTTTTCAGAGCTCATTCTTTTCTTCTATTTTCATCTTCACCAAACACCATTTAAAATTCTACTTTGACCTCTTAAATAAAACTTAACTGACCTTCCCTAAAAACTCTCTTCCAGGGACACTGGGTAGCTTAGTTAGTTAAGCATTATCAATAATCATATTTAATACATGCATGTTATTTCCATAGCAAGAATGTGATGTGAGGACAGAAACCATGCCTCTGTATGGTCAATATAGTATCTTAAGTATATTCCAAGCAGACCCTGCAACATGAGTATACCACCACCTAATATTTTTCTAAGAATTTCTTTCAAAATATGTGGAGCTGGTACGTTCAGTGTGGCTTTTTAAGGACTGGCAAAATTAGATGCGTTCCCCACTCTGGTCTAGATGGCGCTTCCATTTCTATTTATAGCAATAAAACAGGCATCATAGAGCTTTGTGGCAAAGACTGACCAAAATGTACTCAATGCAACATCCACACTGTTCCCTGCCTGAAGGTGGGCTTCTTCCATTATCTGTGAGGTCCCTGGCCTCAAAGCGATGCAGCTTACTGGGATTGAGGACAGAAGGGGCAACCCATACCTGTAATGAAGGGAGGTGTTCTGCCTCCACTTATTACTTTCCTCAGAACAGAAATTGTCCTCTGACAGCGACATCTGTCACATCTCATACCACACAGGGACCTGAGAAGATGCGAATCTCTGTTCTAAAATATAAAGCAAGTGTGTGGGGCAGCTGGGTGGCTCAGTCAGTGAAGCGTCTGCCTTCGGCTCCGGTCATGATCCCGGAGTCCCCGGATGGAGCCCTGCATCGGGCTCCCTGTCCAGCAGGGAGTCTGCTTCTCCCTCTCCCTCTGCCTGCTGCTCCCCCTGCTTGTGTGAGGGCTCTCTCTCTGTCAAATAAATAAAATATTCTATATATATACATTTATATGTATGTGTATAGTATATATGTGAAGCATGTGTGATTTCTAAACAAAGAGCTACTTTAACAGGAAATTTGTGAGATGTTGTTTGGTTTTGTTGTTGTTGTGGCAACCATCAGCCTATCTCCCGGGACAGGTGTTGAGCTCTTGGAGTTCAGTGCTCAAGTACAATAGACAACACCATAACTACATACTCTGAAGCCTGACTAGACTGACTAGATTCCATCCCGGCTCTGCCATTGACTGGCTATGGTATTTTAGGTAAATCGCAACCTCCCTGTGCCCTAGCTCTGTGGAACCAATGTCAGCCTTGCCTCAGAGGCCTGTTGGAAGCTTGCATGAGCTACCATTCATACAACACTAAGAACAGTTAGTCCTATAAAAGAGTGTAAAATTAATATATAATTACAAGTCTATTCATTTTATATGCCTCCCACAGGAAAGCTAAAACCATTTCTTGGTAGTGTCAAGAGGTCTCGGGCCCCATAGAGGATTTCCTAAGGGTGTCCCATAAAGGAAGCTCAAAGACTTATAATGTCAGCATCACAGAGCTGAACAAAGTCTCAGAGCTAAAACAACACTTGATGTAGACCCTCATCTTAGAAAAAACTACATAAAAATTACCCTCAGATAAGCCCAGTTAAAATTGAATGACTCCCTGAAACTACTATAAACAGTAATTGTTTTAACAGAAGGAATTTAAATTACTTATACTTAGAGATAGGTTTTACAGATATCCCTATATTGATTTGGACATGGACACAACTGGTGTTTTTTTTTTAATTTTTTTATTTTAATAAACATATAATGTATTTTTATCCCCAGGGGTACAGGTCTGTGAATCGTCTGGTTTACACATTTCACAGCACTCATCATAGCACATACCCTCCCCAATGTCCATTTCCCCACCACCCTCTCCCATCCCCCTTCCCCCCCGCAACCCTCAGTCTGTTTCTTGAGATTGAGTCTTTTATGGTTTGTCTCCCTCCCAATCCCATCTTTTCATTTTTTCTTTTCCTACCTCCCCCCAAACCCCCCCACCTTGCATCTCCACTTCCTCATATCAAAGAGATCATATGATAGTTATATTTCTCCGATTGACTTATTTCGCTAAGCATGATACCCTCTAGTTCCATCCACGTCGTCGCAAATGGCAAGATTTCATGTCTTTTGATGGCTGCATAGTATTCCATTGTGTATATATACCACATCTTCTTTATCCATTCATCTGTTGATGGACATCTAGGCGCTTTCCACAGTTTGGCTATTGTGGACATTGCTGCTATAAACATTCGGGTGCACGTGCCCCTTCGGAGCACCACGTTTGTATCTTTAGGATATATACCCAGGAGTGCAATTGCTGGGTCGTAGGGTAGCTCTATTTTCAGTTTTTTGAGGAACCTCCACACTGTTTTCCAGAGTGGTTGCACCAGCTTGCATTCCCACCAGCAGTGTAGGAGGGTTCCCCTCTCTCCGCATCCTCGCCAGCATCTGTCATTTCTTGACTTGTTAATTTTAGCCATTCTGACTGGTGTGAGGTGGTATCTCATTGTGGTTTTGATTTGTATTTCCCTGATGCCGAGTGATGTGGAGCATTTTTTCATGTGTCTGTTGGCCATCTGGATGTCTTCCTTGCAGAAATGTCTGTTCATGTCCTCTGCCCATTTCTTGACTGGATTATTTGTTCTTTGGGTATTGAGTTTGATAAGCTCTTTATAGATTTTGGATACGAGCCCTTTATCTGATATGTCGTTTGCAAATATCTTCTCCCATTCTGTCAGTTGTCTTTTGGTTTTGTTAACTGTTTCCTTTGCTGTGCAAGAGCTTTTGATCTTGATGAAATCCCAATAGTTCATTTTTGCCCTTGCTTCTGTTGCCTTTGGCGATGTTCCTAGGAAGAAGTTGCTGCGGTGGAGGTCAAAGAGGTTGCTGCCTGCATTGTCCTCAAGGATTTTGATAGATTCCTTTCGCACATTGAGGTCCTTCATCCACTTTGAGTCTATTTTCGTGTGTGGTGTAAGGAAATAGTCCAATTTCATTTTTCTGCATGTGGCTGTCCAATTTTCCCAGCACCATTTGTTGAAGAGGCTGTCTTTTTTCCATTGGATATTCTTTCCTGCTTTGTCGAAGATTAGTTGACCATAGAGTTGAGGGTCTATTTCTGGGCTCTCTATTCTGTTCCATTGGTCTATATGTCTGTTTTTGTGCCAGTACCATACTGTCTTGATGATGACAGCTTTGTAATAGAGCTTGAAGTCTGGAATTGTGATACCACCGACTTTGGCTTTCTTTTTCAATATTCCTTTGGCTATTCGAGGTCTTTTCTGGTTCCATATAAATTTTAGGATTATTTGTTCTATTTCTTTAAAAAAAATGGATGGGATTTTGATAGGGATTGCATTAAATGTGTAGATTGCTTTAGGTAAAATAGACATTTTCACAATATTTGTTCTTCCAATCCATGAGCATGGATTATTTTTCCATTTCTTTGTGTCTTCCTCAATTTCTTTCATGAGTACTTTATAGTTTTCTGAGTATAGATTCTTTGCCTCTTTGGTTAGATTTATTCCTAGGTATCTTATGGTTTTGGGTACGATTGTAAATGGGACTGACTCCTCAATTTCTCTTTCTTCTGTCTTGTTGTTAGTGTAAAGAAATGCGACTGATTTCTGTGCATTGACTTTATATCCTGACACTTTACTGAATTCCTGTATAAGTTCTAGCAGTTTTGGAGTGGAGCCTTTTGGGTTTTCCACATATAGTATCATATCATCTGCAAAGAGTGATAGTTTGACTTCTTCTTTGCCGATTTGGATGCCTTTAATTTCTTTTTGTTGTCTGATTGCTGAGGCTAGGACTTCTAGTACTATATTGAACAGCAGTGGTGATAACGGACATCCCTGCCGTGTTCCTGACCTTAGCGGAAAAGCTTTCAGTTTTTCTCCATTGAGAATGATATTTGCGGTGGGTTTTTCATAGATGGCTTTGATAATGTTGAGGTATGTGCCTTCTATCCCTACACTTTGAAGAGTTTTAGTCAGGAAGGGATGCTGCACTTTGTCAAATGCTTTTTCAGCATCTATTGAGAGTATCATATGGTTCTTACTCTTTCTTTTATTAATGTATTGTATCACATTGATGGATTTGCGGATGTTGAACCAACCTTGCAGCCCTGGAATAAATCCCACTTGGTCGTGGTGAATAATCCTTTTAATGTACTGTTGGATCCTATTGGCCAGTATTTTGGTGAGAATTTTCGCATCTGTGTTCATCAAGGATATTGGTCTGTAATTCTCTTTTTTGGTGGGATCCTTGTCTGGTTTTGGGATCAAGGTGATGCTGGCCTCATAGAATGAGTTTGGAAGTTTTCCTTCCATTTCTATTTTTTGGAACAGTTTCAGGAGAATAGGAATTAATTCTTCTTTAAATGTTTGGTAGAATTCCCCTGGGAAGCCGTCTGGTCCTGGACTTTTGTTTGTTTGGAGATTTTTGATGACTGTTTCAATCTCCTTACTGGTTATGGGTCTGTTCAGGTTATCTATTTCTTCCTGGTTCAGTTGTGGTAGTTTATACATCTCTAGAAATGTATCCATTTCTTCCAGGTTGTCAAATTTGTTGCCATAGAGTTGCTCGTAGTATGTTCTTATAATTGTTTGTATTTCTTTGGTGTTGGTTGTGATCTCTCCTCTTTCATTCATGATTTTATTTATTTGCGTCCTTTCTCTTTTCTTTTTGATAAGTCTGGCCAGGGGCTTATCAATCTTATTAATTCTTTCAAAGAACCAGCTCCTAGTTTTGTTGATTTGTTCTATTGTTTTTTTAGTTTCTATTTCATTGATTTCTGCTCTGATCTTTATGATTTCTCTTCCCCTGCTGGGTTTAGGCTTTCTTTGTTGTTCTCTCTCCAGCTCCTTTAGGTGTAGGGTTAGGTTGTGTATTTGAGACCTTTCTTGTTTCTTGAGAAAGGCTTGCACTGCTATATATTTTCCTCTCAGGACTGCCTTTGTTGTGTCCCACAGATTTTGAACTGTTGGGACACAACTGGTTTTTTAAAAATAACTTATTGAGGTGAAATTCACACAATCGTTTTTTAATCTTTAAACCATCTAATTGAGAAAATTGCTGGAAAGAGTATTTTGAGCTTTCACTTGTTTGCAAAGTTACTCCTGGCCTACCCAACATGAGCCCTCCAGGTAAGATTTTACCACCTCACTGGGTAAATGAGAATGACTGTCCTCATGCTATAAATATACTAATTCATACTGTGTAAGTCGTATGTTTACTATGTGGTTATTACTATGTTGTGAAATTGTAATAGGCAGATTTTTACAAGACCCTTCCTTGTGGATCAGGACTCATGTGAATGAATCATCACAAAAAATTTCTAGAGTGAAGCCAAAGACCTAAGTAGGAAGGGCTTAAAGATGCCCATCAGTATTTCCTGACAGCTCAGTTGGGAATTAAGCATGCCCTTATGCCGACTTGTGCTAGAAGAGAATGAGAAGCTTCTAGAGGTTCCAGAGGGTTGAGTTTTAATGGAGCTGGATTTTGTCCTTACATGGAACCAGATGTCTTTGTTGGACCAGCTTCCCTGGACAAGATGGCACCCAAAGATCACATGGCTAAGTGCAGGCAGAGGAACTGGGAGGATAGAAGGATAGGAAGCCAGACCAGATGCCTGCAGACTGATGCTAGGGCCTTTAAGAGTTAGTATGAAATTATTTCAAGAGCAGAGAAACTTAGGGCTATATACTGATCTTAGATGTTTTCACAGAATTTTTTAGAATAAGAAATCAAACATAGGTGACTTATTTTTGTGTTGTATTATCAGACAGTATTTTCTTTATATAGTCCCTTGTTTCTTTATAAAAATTTTCATTCAAAAAAATTTTTTTTCATTCATGTTAACTCTTCCAGCTCTATTAAAGGAGTTTTGTTCATGCTTTCCTTGGAGTGACTAGAAATGTGTTTTATCCTTAGAGCCCTGAACAGTGGGGAAGGAGAGGGGAAAATGAAAGAAGTTAAAGGACAAAACTCGGGAAGACAAAACTTGGGAAGGAATCTACTTACCTTGTCACCTAAGCATCTCCCTCTAGCCACCCACCCTAGTTCAAATCTTTGAACCAGGGGCCTACTCTTCCAAGTCTCAGAAAACAGCCTTATCTCTGCCTCCTATGACCCTCTGCTGTTCAAAATCCTCAAAATCCATCTCATAACCAAGACCTTTCCAATTGTGCCCCAATTGTTCAGTTTCTTTCAATCCTCCCATACATCTTTCTTTCCTTTTCTTTCTTTTCTTTTTTTAAGATTTTTAAATTATCTATTTATTTGAGAGAGCGGTGGGGAGAGGAAGAAAGAATCTGAAGCAGACTCCATGCTGAGTGCAGAACCCAATGCAGGGCTCGGTCCCACGACCGCAAGATCATAACTTGAGGGGAAAAAACACTCAACTGCCTGAGCCACCTATGCATCTTTCTTCCTTCCTATATTCTCAAATATTTTTTAAAACTGCAGTTTGCCTCTAAATTTGTGTTTTCTCTACTTTGCTTTTTACAAATATTCTCTGCCACATAAATATTTTTTACACTGTCCTATTAGATTTGAAGTTCTTTGAAGGGGAAGAGCTTCTATTGGTCTTTGCATGTACAGAAATTGACAGAAAGGGGGTCTTGCTTCATATTCTATTTTATGACTTTCTTCTCTTACTTTATGCTGCTACATAGAGCTATTTCAATCTTCAGAATAGCCATATAATATTCCAAGGCACAGATGTTTCATAATATTATTGGTCTATCAATAGATATTTCAATTGCTCCTAATGGACTTTTAGGTTGTAAGAAAGCTGCCAAGGATGACTCCCTTGTTTCAAGCTTAACTTTCTGGATGGATGGTGGTAATGCCAATTAAGATAAAGAATACCAGAGAAGTAGCAGGTCTTGGGTAGATAAGTTGCTTCTTTTTTTGCTGATTATTTTCTCTTTACAATATTATAACCATTAAAATCAGAAACCAACATCAATACATTACCATGATCTAATTCTCATATTATTCCATTCAAGCTTCACTAATTGTCTCAATATCATCCTTTATAGCAAAAGGACTCAATCCAGGATCATGCCTAGCATTTAGTTCCCATGTCTCTTCAAGTTGCTTCAATCTGAAATTGTTCCCCAGTGTTCCTGGTCTTCCACAAACTGGAGACTTTTAAATATTATAGGCCAGTTGTTTTCTAGAAAGTTACTTATATTGGATGTGCCTGATGTGTCCTCATGATTAGATTTAGATTATGCATTTTTGTCAGGGGTATCACAAAAGAGATGCTGTGTGCTCTTGCTTGCATTCTATCAAGAGGTACTTAATGCCCATTTGTCCCATTACTTGTGATGTTGATTTTGATCACTTGATTAGATGATATGTGCCAGACTTCTCCACTGTAAAGTTACCCTGCTTTCCTTCTTAATCATCAAATATTTGTTGGGAGGTATTTTGAAGTGATATAAATTCCCATTCTTCACTCAACTTTCACCTACCATGCATCGCTTGATGATTCTTGACTGAATTATTTTTATTATTTTGGTTGCCAAAGTGATTCTCTAATTCCATCATTATTTTACATTTGTTAGTTGACATTCCAGAGCTTTCTTCTCTCTCCATTTATTATTCATTTATTTATGTCAGCATAGACTCATTGATTCCCATTTTATGGAATAGGTTATTGTCTATAATTATTATTACTTAACTTGATGTTCAAATTATCCCAGATTTAGCAAGTGGGAGCCCCATCAAACTGGCTTCTATGTTCCTTTGACATGTCTTCATTATTCTTCCAGCACTCCTTCATTTATGACACAAAAATATATTCCAGACTCATCTTGTACTTTCCCTTCCCTAGGCCTTGAATCAGTCATTTCTCTGAAGAACCTAGATTTCCTTTAGTGGAGAATGTTATTTAGAAGCCAGGATCTGGGTACTAGGTGTACTCATTGCTAGGTTGTTATTTCTCCCAGAACCTCTCAGAGGATAGAAGATATAGAGATCTATTTTTCTATATCTATTGAAATATGTGAAAACTGTAAGTTTACACAGTTACCCTCCTTGCTATACAAACATCACAAGATTCGTTCATTCTAGTTACCTTCCTCTCCATATCACAACTTCTTTCTCTGATCAGGAGACACCTGTCTTTCATTATTTTCAATATGTTTCTTTATTTTATCAAGGCCCAATGTGTAACCAATTTTCTGTTACTATCATCACACCCCTGCACAGTTGCCCTCGTCACCTCACCTACTCTGGGCCCACCCTCACCCTCTACACTGGCATAGAGGCCCTCCTCTCTCAACTCAGACCCTGACAATCCTGTTGGGCCATCACCACACCAATTGACTGATGCTGCCTCACCCCATTTGGGCTCCCTATATCTGACAGGTCCCTGAAACTCTCACTACCCACTAATGCATACTTTGCTTGGCACAAGCTAATGGCTTTACACTAAATTATTCAGAAGTGCTGAAAAGAGAGAGTGACGAAAAAAGTTTCCTTGATGATTTTTTAATTTAAAAATTAATTCAAATGTTATTAAAAATAAAGAAAGATTGAGGAAATTTTTTTTTTAAATAAACGATACTAAGGAGACATGACAACAAAATGCACTGTGGGATCCTGGAAAAGAATAAGGTCATTACTGAGAAAGTGGTAAAATTTGAATAATATATATAAATTCATTAATAATAACATATTAATTTCATTTCCTGGTTTTGATAATTATACTACGATTATGTAAAATGTTAACATTAGGGAAATCTGGGTGAAAGGTAAATAGGAACCCTCAGTACTATTTTTGCAATTTTTCTGTAAGTATAAAATTATTTCAAAATAGAAAAAAATTTTAAGCATTACATTCTCTTTAGGAAAAAATTCAAATAATGTAGAAATATTCAAACTAAAAAATGAGGAAGAAAATAAGGAAAATGTACCAAGTTCACACAAACTCTCTCAGGAAACAGAAGAAGAAAAAACACTTCTTCCTTCATTATTCTGATATCAAAATCAGAAAAAGAAATTACAAGAAACCTGTGAGCCAATATCCTTACTAATCTAAACACGACAATTCTTAACAAAATATTAGCAAATCAAATCCAGAAATATATGTATATCAAATACATATCAAAATATATATAATATTTTGAAATCAAATATATATAATAATATATTTAAATACATATATATGTATATATATAGAGAGAGAGCCATATATATAGTCAAGCAGAGCTTATCCCTGGAATGCAAAGTTGGTTCAACTTTCAAAAAAATCAACAGTATAATTCACCATATCAACAAACTGAAAAAAACCATATAGTTATCTCAATAGATTTTTTTTTTAAAGCATTGGCCAAAATCCAACATCTTTTCATAATAAAAACCCTCAGGTAACTAGGAATAGAAGCTTTCTGAAACTGATAGAGGACATCATACTTAATGGTGAAAAACTGAATATATTTCCTCTAAAACTGGGAACACAGCAAGATGTCTGTTCTCACTGAATCAGTGCTCTTTGACAGTGCAATATGCAAAATAAAGAAATAAATGGCATACACTTTAGAAAAAAATAAAAATATTATCATCTACATAGAAAATCCCAAAGAATTAGGGTGCTTGGGTGGCTCAGTTAAGTATCTGATTCTTGATTTTGACTCAGGTCATGATCACAGGACTGTGAGATCCAGCCCCACATTAGGCTCCAAGCTGGATGTGGACCCTGCTTAAGAGTCTCTCTCTTCTTCTCCCTCAGGCCCTCCCCCTCCCTCTCTAAAAAAAGGGGAAGAAAATCCTAAAGAATTTACAAAACAATGAATAGAATAAGTGAATTTAATAAAGTCAGAATATAAGGTCTGTATTCAAAAATCATATTTCAAGATACTAACAGGAAACAATTGGAAATTGAAATTTTAAAAATAACATTTACATTAAATTATTCACTTTCATGAATAAAGAAGACTCAATATCATTAAAATATCAATTCTTCCTAAATTAACAGAAAGATTCAAAGCAATCCCAATCAAAATCCTAGCTGGCATGTTTTGTTTTTTTTTTTTAGAAATTAACAAACTGATTCCAAGATTTATATGGAAATGCAAAGAATGTAGTCAAAACTTTTTTGAAAAAGAAGAACAAAGTTGGAGGCCTCACATGATCTCATTTTAAATCTCTTATAAGACTTTATTAATCAAGACAGTGTGGTTTGGGCATACGGATGGACATGTAAATCAATGAAACAGAATAGAGAGTTCAACATGACTCACACATATAAGTCAATTGATTATGGACAAGGATGACAGAGTAGTAGTTCACTAGAGAAAAGATAATCTTTTCCACAAATGGTGAAGTTGTAACAATTGGACAGATATGTACAAAAATGAACTTTGACGCTTACCCTTACCATATATAAAAAATTAACTCAGTAGGTAAATCTATAGAGGCCAAAAGTAGATCAGAGTGTGCCAAGACCTGAGGGGGTAGGAACGGAAATATGAAATCACTACTAATTGGTAATGAGGTTTCTTTCTGGTTAGATGAAAATGTTTAAAATCAGATTAGTGATGACTGCAACTCTAAATACGCTAAAAACCATTGAATTGTACACTTTGAATGAATTAAATGTATGGTATAGAATTATACCTATTTAAAAAGCTGTTAATGGGGCGCCTGGGAGGCTCAGTGGGTTAAAGCCTCTGCCTTCGGCTCAGGTCATGGTCTCAGCGTCCTGGGATCGAGCCCCGCATCGGGCTCTTTGCTCAGCAGGGAGCCTGCTTCCTCCTCTCTCTCTGCCTGCTTCTCTGCCTACTTGTGATCTCTGTCAAATAAATAAATAAAATCTTTAAAAAAAAAAGAAGCTGTTAAAAATTAATTCAAAATGAATCATACACCTAAAGGTAAGAAGAAAAACTATAAAGTTCTAAGAGAAAAAGTCTTTGTCACATTGGATTAGGCAAACAATTCTTAAATAGGACAAAAGGAGGAAAAACTACATAGGGAAAAAAAAGAATAAATCACATTTCATCAAAATGAAAAACTTTTGCTCTTCAAAAGACACCATTCAGAAAAATGGAAAAACAAATCAGAGACTGAGAGAAAATATTTGCCAAAGCAACTCACTAATAACTTATATCCAGAATATATTAAGAACACTTACAGTTCAATATCAGAAAAATAACCCAATTTTTTAATAAACAAAAGATTTGAAGACACTTCACTGAAAATAATATACACATGGCCAACAAGCACATGAAAAGATGTGCTTATTATTATTCATCATTAGGAAAATGCAAATTAAGACCATAATGAAGTAACACTACATACCCACTAGAATGACTCAAATCCAAACAACTGCGAACAGATAAAGCTGATGAAGATGCTAGGCTCCTGGGATAGTCATGGTGGGAATGCAAAATGGTATGGCCGCTTTGAAAATAGTTTGCCAGTTTCTTATAAAGTTAATCATACACTTCATATATGACCCAACAGTCTCACTCCTAGGTGTTTATCCAAAAGAAAACTCATAGCTGCACAGTGATTTGTACGAAAATGATTAGAGCAGCGTTATTTATAATTGCCAACAACAGAAAACAAGTCACATTGGTGAACGGATAAACTATGGTACAGTGGAACAGTAGTCACAAAGGAAAAAAACTACTACCAGCAACAACATGGTCGAAACTCAAAAGCACTGTGCTACCGAAAGAAGCCTGAATAAAAAGCTACGTGTATACCGTAAGATTCCATTTATGAACTTTTTTTTAAGGTAAGATCAGTGGTCCTTTGGGGCAGGGAGTAAAGGCAGGAGATTGACTGCAAAGAAGCAGAAGAAAAGCTTTCCAGGTGATGGACATGTTCTATATCTTTATTGTGGTGATGGTTACATGACTGTTATCGATTTATCAAAACTCATCTAAGCGTACACTTTTAAAAGAGCGCTTTTACTAACATAGATGTATAATTACTATACAATATATGTAACTTCGACTTCAGTAAAACCCGACTTAAAAAAATGATATTGTAATAATTACCAAAGAATACTTGGGGGGCGGGGAGGAAACAATGCATTCTCTTTAGGAAAAATTCAAATAATAACCAAAGTATACTTAGTCAAAAGTGAAAATCACCTCTCTGCCTCTTCAATCCTACTTGTATATATTCTTTCAGATAATTTACCCATACTCATTTGTTTGTAAACGTACTTATATGTGATATTATATTACATATTATTTTTGTAGCCTGCTTCACAGCTGTCACTCTCCACTGTGGACATCTTCCTGTTGTTTATCAATACATAAAAATCTCTATCATCTCCTGCCTCAGCACATCTCACTGTCAAGGATGGAGCGGGTTTTCCATAAATGTTGTTGACCTTCTCCACTTGCCCGGAGCCAACTGGCCAAAGAGGGTCGACCTGATCGTCAAGAAGAACACGCTTATTCCAGCAGCTGTCAGTTTCCAGAGGACACTGTGTTCTTTGGACCTGTTACCAAACCAGCCAGGTCAGTTTCTCCTCCTATTTCAAAGCAAATTTCCTCTCATTCTCCTTGAATTGCCACAGCCTTTGGCCTGTAATCACGCTACAGAGGAGGAGGAAGTGTGGCCTAGAAGAGTATCTTTCTATAAACACAGAACAATTGTTCACACATTATCATTCCTATTTATGTTTATTTTAATCAATATGCTTACAGCCTGAACTGTCCAACTGAGCCTCGAGACACTCGTTCAAAGTCACACAGGTCCTGGCAGTGGCGGGAAGGAAGAGTGTGAGATGGTTGTGCTGTCTTCAGCCAGCAGGCAGGCTGTGCCCGGAGCTGCCATCCCTACCAAGCCCAGAACAGAATGCCAGGAGCGTGGGGTTCAGCACTGACAGTTGGAAGAGACTGTTGGATTTTGGAACGTGGTATGACAGCTTCAGGAGCATTTTCCCCACCTACCCTTGGAAAGAGTCTCCGAGTGTTCTAGACACCTCAAAGTCTACATTGTAGCATCTGTGACTACTGCCTTTTTGTTACCCTGACACCCCTTGAATGCCCACCTCGGTCAAGTGCGTGACAACTTCAGACTATGCTGACCGCACAGGGGTCTCAGGGCATATAAGGGATTCACAAGCCAGGCTTCTCCAACTCATTACTCTACCAAATGGAGTGGGCAGGGAGTAACTTAATAGAGATAGAGGAGCAACTATATGATTGTTGATCAAAAGGAGGGGCTCAGAGTCATCTGACTAGGTCATTTCCAAGCTTCCTTTCCGTTCTAAAACTCTCCCTTATGTTGCTAATCAAGGCAGCAGGGCTGTGGCGACCAAGAGACTTGGTTTCAGATCCTGGTTCTGCCACCTACCAGCTAAGTGACACTGGGCAAGGTACTTGACCTTGTTCACCTCCGGCTTCTGGGAGGTGACGCGATGCAGGGCTTGGCACCACACCTGCAGAGCGAAAATGCTTAGTACCGGGCTATCATTATTTCTATTACATATTAAGAGCTTTATCTTTCTGGGAATACACACAGAAAGTTTTTCTAGCTCCAAGGATCCTTTCTTCTAAAACCATGACTGAGTATAATAAAGGGGGATGTGAGAATCTGGAGGAAAAGACTGGCCAGATAGTTCTTTTTAATTTTTTACTTTAAGAGATCTGAATGATGGCCAGGAGGAGCAGTCAGTTCTCAGAGGTAATCACTGAAGATAAGTGAGACGAAGGGGCGCCTGGGTGATTCAGTGGGTTGGGCCTCTGCCTTCGGCTCAGGTCATGATCTCGGGGTCCTGGGATCGAGCCCCGCATCGGGCTCTTTGCTCAGCCGGGAGCCTGCCTCCCCCCTTCTCTCTCTGCCTGCCTCTCTGCCTACTTGTAATCTCTGTCTATCAAATAAATAAATAAAATCTTAAAAAAAAAAAGATAAGTGAGATGGGAAGTTCAGGGACTGCTCAAGAACATAAAACGAATTTGACAATCCATTCTTTGCCTCAAATTCCTCCCGTGTCCCAGCCAAACATGCCATTTGAGGTACCACACAGCCTAACACTAACTCTGCTCTGAGAAACATTGATATTAGAAGTGTCACTTACAGTCTCTGTGTCGTATCAATAATAACCATGGTTTATTTATTAAGCACTACGATTTGCCTGGCCCCAGGCTCTATTCATTATTTATTCAGTCTGTAAATCACCCTGTGAGTATCACTTCCCTATTTTATGGGCAGAGAAACTTAGGCACAGAGAGGTTAGTCACCTTGCCAAAGGTCACACAGCTGGTAAGTGATAGAATCAGAATTGCATAGTGAATTAATTCTGTGGGTCCAAGGGGATCAGAATATGTGATCTTCAGGGTCCCTGTCAGTTCCAAATCAACAGGCCTCTGGATGTTAGGATTCCAAGGCACTTGGAGGCAACCAACATTTGGAACACAAGATGATCTCCCTAAAACTCTTCCTCCTGGCGCTTGTGTGGTGGCAGGAACCGACAGATATCCAAGCAAGAGCTGGAGAGGAAGAACCAACTCCAGTCCTTGGCAGCAGACTCTCAGCCCAGCCTTCTCAAACTGGAAGGGAAAGGTCACTCCACTGGACTTTCCTACATTCAATGGCAAGAGGCTTTCTTCCCGGAATACTCTCCAAAGAAATGACATGTGGCTTACAGCACAATTAGGAGGAAGCTGGGAAGGCTGAGCGCAGAGGACTGAGCCCAGTTTGGATGGGAAGAACAGCAACAGAAAGACCCCGAGCTGCTGGGCACAAAGCTTGAGTTCTGCCCCAAGTTCCTGGGCCCGGTTTTTGGTGCAAGGCAAAGCTGAAGGTAGAACCTGATGAAAGCTAATAACTAGTAATTATAAGGACCTAAAAGACCAGCACAGGGGAGAGTTTTAAGGATACAGTGTCTGGAAGGCAACACACCTGGACTTTATTCCTGTTAGTTTTCCTGCAGGTTGGGTTGCCTTTGTTTGGTATGTTATTTACCCTTTCGGGCCTCGTGCCCTCGCCTGTAAGGTAGTCTAATAATAAGGCCATCATGAAGATCCGTGTCAAGCATGAAACCCAAGACCCAGGGCATGGTAAGTTCTCGATAAATGTCTGCTACTATTAACTGGGATCCTAAATAAACAATATTCTTTGCAGTGTTGCTCCTAAAACTCAGTCAACATTCTCAGCTGATTTCCATGCTTTCTGCTGGCTAGGCTGGCAAACAATTCAGTTGTCTCTAAGTTGTCCCTCTCAATCCTGGGAAAATTGCTTCCTACCTGCTTTTATAAGTGTTGTGTAGAAATTTTTATTTTTCAAAATATTGTCACAACACTGATACATGGCTCGTGGGGATGCGAAAGGATACAGCCACTTTGGAAAACAGTTTGGCAGTTGTTGTTTTTTTTTTTTTTTAAGATTTTTATTTATTTATTTATTTGACAGACAGAGATCACAAGTAGGCAGAGAGGCAGACAGAGAGAGAGGAGGAAGCAGGCCCCCCGCTGAGCAGAGAGCCAGATGAGGGGCTCCATCCCAGGACCCTGGGATCATGACCTGAGCCGAAGGCAGAGGCTTTAACCCACTGAGCCACCCAGGCGCCCCCAGTTTGGCAGTTTTTAATAAAGTTAAACGTACACTTGCCGTAAGACTCAGCAATCCCACTTGTGGGTACATATCCAAGAGAAATGAAACCTTATGTTCACACAAAAACATGTCTGCAAATGCTTAGAGCAGCTCTATGCATAATAGAAACTGGTCAAAACAGGAAACAACCCAAATGTCCTTCAGCTGGTAAATGGATAAACCGACTAGTACATCCACCAATGGAATACTACCTAGAAATCAAAAGAAGGGACCAGTGACATATGCATGAATGAATCCTAAAGGCAAAGCAAAAGAAGCTAGACCCAACAGGCTACATACTGTATGATGCCACTTCTGTGACATTCTAGAACAGGCAAAATTACAGATATAGAAAATAGGTCAGTGGTGGTTTTCAAGGGCTGAGGATGGCAGGAGGACTTGACTAGAAAGGGGCACAGGAGAATTTTCGGGGGTGAGGGAACTGTTCTATGTATTGATTGGAGTTTTAGGTTGCGTGACAGAAATATATACTAAAATGGGATCCCTGTGTGCCTCAGTGAGTTGAGCAGCGATTCTTGGTTTTGGTTGGGGTGGTGACCTTGGCGACGTGGGATCGAGCCCAGCGTTGGGCTCCGCGCTCAGTGCAGAATCTGCTTGTTCCTCTCCCTCGGCTCCTCCCCCCACTCACTCTCTCTCTCAAATAAATAAATAAAATCTTTTTTAAAAAAGAAATATACACTAAGAAGTGCAAATTTTATTTTATGTAAATTGCACCTCAGATAAAAGAAAACAAAAAAATATATGTTGGTATACACATAATCTCATTTTATTCCCATATCCTCACCACCTAGCCAAGTTCTCTCATTTTCTCTGGGAAAATGAGGCTTGCAGAGGAAGTGGAACTCCAGCGGAACTGGCACCCCCAGGGGCAGGGGCCTGCTTGGAGCTACTTCTGCTCTGAGCTCTGACTCCCTCAGACACCTAGGTGTTGGATCCCTGCAGCCAGTTTTCTCTCCCTCTTCCCTTTCCTGTGAATGTCTAATGTTTTAAGCCATCAGCTTAACTAACACCATTAATTAACCAATGATTTGTTAAAAGTTTGGCAGTGGGTACCTGAATGCCACAAAGCTCCGGAGAAACATTTTCCTTCCAAGGTTTCTAATTTTGTCCTGGGGAGGAGACAAAGGACATGCTTCCAAGGAACCACATGTCCTGGGGCATCCATGTTCCTCTGACGTAATATTTATAGGCAAATATTCTTACTACAGAAACCAGGAAGCTGGATCAAGCTGTGGGATCTGTCACACTAAGCACTGACTTCCACATTGTCCCTTGGAATACATATTTGCCTTTCAGAAAGCGTTCACAATGAAGGTTGATTAATTATTTAAAATAAAAGTTATCATCCCATGCAACCTCACACATCTCCATTAAAGATCTGTGATTTTTGTTTGTTTGCTCTTGGTAACTTGGGCTTTGAGTGTATGATGGAACAAATAATATATGCAAAATTGTTCCAGTATATTAAAATTTCTCTTACATAATATAAACTCTATTGTGTATCACTGACAGTAGCTGAAGTGATCAATGGAACAAGCCACATCAACAAACTTCCAACGTCTACGAGGAAGCTAACCCCGGTGTGAACGAACAAAAGAGCCCCCACGGGCTCCTTCTTATACAAGCTATGAACCAACGCCTTTGGTTTCCTGACAAAGGAATCAAATTAGTTCAAGGACTATAAGTAAAGTATAGGCTAAACACAGATTGGCCCTTGACATAATCTCCCCCTCTCCATCCTGACCCCTGAAGTCCTCAGAATTGTTGAAAGCCATTTTGAGAAGAATTCCGAGTGAGGCACTATTAGCAGGGACCACCCCACCAAGCGCAGTGTGCAGAGCATGACCCAAACAGTCTCTTTTTTCCATCTCCTTTTTTTTCAGTCTCATTTTCCATCCTCCCAGGGATGTTTATGTCAAGGAGGGAAGCTCTACTCAGCCCCCAAGGGCAAAGATGAAACAATCTTCATGATTTTTCCCCCAGACACTTCTAAGAGAGTTTTAACGTTTATCCGTGCAGTCTATAAAGTATGATGGGGTTGAAATAGATAATTTCAAGGTTCAGTCCACACTATTTATTGTACACCCCCCCCCACATGCTAACTACAGTGCTGGGTGCCATGGATATGAGTAGAGCAAAATGGGCATGGGCATGGTCTTGACCTCATAGAGCTTATTGTCTAGGGTGGGTAGGGGGACATGGGGATGATAGTTCACAAATAGGTCAACAAAAACCAAATCAAAACAAATGGGGATTGTCCTAGTCCATTTGTGCTATCACAGAGTATCACAGACTGGATGGTTTATAACAGAAATTTATTGTTCCCAGTACTGGAGGCTGAAGTTTCAAGAGACTGAATAGTGCACTTTGCAGGGCAGAAAAACTATAGGAGGAATACTCTGGCATTTCTACTCCCTCTCTTATTCCCCCTGGGAAGAGGAGTGACTCATGGGCTTGAAGATTGAGAGGAGAAACTGCCTCCCTGTGGTTTAGCCCAGTCTCCTTAATCCAGCTTTGGAGAATCCAGGGGGGACTTCCTGATGGAGGTGATGACTCAGCCCCGAAGGATGAGAAGAGAAGTGGGGAGGGGTGAGTGGGAGTATTTGGGGGAGGTAACACTCAGGGCAGAAGGAACAGCATGTGGAAATCCCTGGACCCAGAAGAAAACATAGTCCTTTGGGAGAATGGCAATAAGTTCTGCATGGCTGGATTCGTGGAGGGTGAGAGTCTAGGATGGAGTCTAGGCTTTATCCTGAGGGCACTGAGAGGAATAAGAAGGTTTAATTGAAGGAGTGAAGATACTTCCTTCCTGATACATCTTCTGCCTGCAGGGTGGAGAATGGGAAGTTCCAGCCCTCTCTGAAATTGTGAGAAGAGGAAACAAGGGTCCTTTGCAGGGCCAGAAACCTTTGTCTAGGCCTTCAGAACCAACTGTCCTGGGCCCTGGGTCTGAGCTCCTTTCAGATGGCCCTCTCCCCACGGCCTCCATCCCGGCTCTGTTAACCACTCATTCTCTCTTCCCTACAGTCCTGGGTGGGCACAGAGTCCCGGGGCTTCTGTGCAATTCCTTGTAATTTTTTTTTTACACCTGCCCACACATTTGTAAACAACCCCATTATTAAAAACTCCATGAATGATCCTAATTTGAGTGTGCCATCTGGTTCCTGCTGAGCCCCTCATGGTTACACCCCCACCCCCTAAATAAGGAGAAAGCAAGCCTAAGTGACATGCGAAAGGGATGGGACCGTCCTCCTAAGGATTATGGCTTGAGAAGTTTGCTGTTTAGGAGAGATAACAGACTTCCTGAGATAGTGGTTTTCTTTTAATAACCCTACTGTTTGCTCAAGAATGATACCACTCACTTAAAAAGAAGAGAAAAATGCTGGATGTCCCACCTCCCAGAAGCAAATGCTATTAAATGTTTGCTGGCTATCCTTCTACACATTTCTCTACATGCATATACTCATACAGATATGTTCAATTTTGAGTGACTCGTACTCCAAATGCTGTGTCAAACCTACTTCTTCTCATTCATCCACAAGCCCAAGTTTTGAGTTGTCTGTGGAAGAATCCAAGTAGATGTGTTCAAAAATAAATGGGATATAACAATCTAGAGTTTAAGAGACTCAGTCTTGGGGTCACTGTCAGAGAGATGGCCACAAAAACCTGAAGAGGAAGAGGATCCCACGAGGTAGAGGATAGGAGGGGGAAGAGGCAAGAGCCAGCACAGAACCGCTGGAACTCAAATGCTGACAGGCAAGAGAAGCCAGAGGAGGCCGAGAAGGAGGTAGGAGGGGCAGAGGAGTTCTTGGCCTTCGAGAAAGAGGAGTGGTCAACAGTGAAGAAGGTCACCACGGGGTCAAATAAGATAAGAGTTCTGGATTTAGCAATACAGGGTAGCTGGCAGCCTGGATAAGAGTGATTTTGGCCAAGTGGTAGAGCAGAAGCCACACAGTGGAAGAGCTAAGGCGAAAATGGAGGTGGTCTGCTTGCCCTCCCCACTTGCTGGCCCCTCATCCCTCATCAGAGCTTCTCAGACTCTGCTGTGTGGATCAATCCCCTGGGCATATTGTTGTATTGCCGACCTGATTCTGTGGGTCTGAGGTGGGGCCTGTATTTCTAACAAGTGCCAAGGTAACATGGATACCACCGCACCAAACTTGAACTAGCAAGGGACTGGATGAGGTTGCCCCGTGACAATGCCCAGTCTTGATCCATTTACACAGGGCTTTCCCAAAGACTCTTAAGCGTGCAGAGATGAAAGTGAATTCTTAGGGTCCGAGATGATTATTCACATCAGAAAAGTACTAAAAAGGAAAACTAGAGGAAATTTTTGTTCTTGTACGTCTAGTCCTTTCCTGCATATGTACCTTGCTCGTGAAAGTCCCTCCATTTGGGTCACTTTAAAGTGTTTCTTAAGTTCCAAACTTAAAAGGATTTTTTAGTCATCTTTCAGTTACTATTTCTACTTTAATTGCTTTGGGTCCAAGAACACGCTCTCTGAGATTACAGTCCTCTGAAAATGGTTGATATTTGTCTTAGGCTAAGAACATGCTCCATTTTTGTAAATTTTCCATGAGTTCTTGAAAAAAGAACATATACTACTATTGTTGGGTGCAGTGGTTTATGTCTCTTAGGTCAAATTTAAAAACTGGGGGATGCCTGGATGGCTCAGTCAGTTAAGTGTCCAACTCATGGTTTCAGCTCAGGTCATGATCTCAGGGTCATGAGATTGAGCCCCACGTTGGGCTTATACTGGGCTTGGAGCCTGCTTAATATTCCCTCTCTCTCTCTCTCTTTCCTTCTTCCCCTCCCCCATGCACATGTGCACATGCTCTCTCTCAAAAAAAAAATTATTAACTGGGTTGATGGGTCTTCTTATTCTATCAATTACTAAAAAAAAAAAAAAAAGTGTTAAAATCTGACTGGAAAGCCTTTCCTCCCCGCCTCTCCTATGTGCCCAGGCCTCCACCCAACAACTGGGAATTCATGGCGACCAAAATCTGACGTGGTCTCTGCAGACACAGTTTCTGCCCTGATGGAGCTGAGTGCCTAAGATTTACCTGATCACCAGCAACTCCCCACCCCTCTCAGATCTGGAAATATTTTTCCCTCTTCTGAGCTCTTTTTTTTTTTTTTAAAGATTTTATTTACTTATTTGACAGACAGAGATCACAAGTAGGCAGAGAGGTAGGCAGAGAGAGAAAGGGAAGCAGGCTCCATGCTGAGCAGAGAGCCCGATGTGGGCTCGATCCCAGGACCCTAGGATCATGACCTGAGCTGAAGGCAGAGGCTTTAACCCACTGAGCCACCCAGGTGCCCCTGAGCTCTTTTTTTTTTTTTTTAAGACTTTATTTATTTGTCAGAGCAAGAGAGAGCACAAGCAGGCAGAGCAGCAGGCAGAGGCAGAGAGAGAACCAGGCTCCCCGCTGAACAAGGAGCCTGATTTGAGACTCGATCCCAGTACTCTGGGATCATGACCCGAGCCGAAGGCAGCAGCTTAACCGACTGAGCCACCCAGGTGTCCCCCTCCTCTGAGCTCTTAAGGAATTCACTGCCTGTGTAACTAATTTAACATGTAATCTGTTTTCACTCTAATTATTTGTGCTCATAATTTATTCCCCTATCAGCTTTTAGATTCCAGATGGGCAAAGATAATCCTATTTTTCTTATATAACTGATCTATTGAAATATGATTTTTGACAAACTATAAAATTCACTCTTATAAAATGCATCATTTAGTAGAAGACTATCTTACTTAACTTAGCACCCTCTGTAGCAATGGTTCTCCACGTTGGCTGCACATTGGAATCACCCGGAGAACTTTAAAAAAAAAATACCGCTATCTGCTTCTTGCCCCCAGTGGTTGTAACTTAATTGGTTTGGAGTGCAGTCTGGACATCAGAATTTTTTAAAGCCTAAGAGTGATTTTAACCTGTAGCCAGTGTTGCCCTATAATGCTTTGCACATAACTGGCACCAAATAATTTTTTGTCCTAGTTTCTAATATGAGTTAGCCCTAGTTCTAATATCCAGCTAATTAACTCACTCAGAACTACTTCCCTGTCTCCCTTACAACCCCTCAGCCCTTAAAATGATCTGCTTATGTCTGTATCCCCCACTGGATGTTGAAGGAAGATTAGGAGACAAAAGTATTTAAAAAAGGTAAGTTTACTTGCAAAGATGTGCAGACTTCACTAGGATGGGATCACTGAGTAAAAATTACAACAGATATTTAAAGGAAAAAACGTAAAGGGAAGATCACCATGGTTTACATTTGTCTTAAGCACTGATGATATGCTCACAAGGGAAGATACCTCACATATCCCCAGATTTCTGTATTCAGAAGTTAGTGATAAAATGGCCTTCATTAGGGAATGGGTAACTTATGGGAAAAGCCTAAAATTTCATTCACTTTGGACACCAGGTGTAAAAGAGTAGGTCAGCTACTTTATCTCGGGTTGAAAGTGTCTTATTTTTTTTCTTCCCTGTGGGACTCGAGGTACACTCTTAGAATGATGGCCGTGCAGTGTCATTTTTGTTTCCACAGCTGAGCTGCATGAAGTCAGGGACCATTCTAATCTCCTACATTATAGTATCCCTGTGCTGGCACATGATAGGTGTTCAATAAATATTGATGGAATAAATATGTTTTAACTGGATAGGGAGATGCACAAGTTTCCCATTTTGATATTTTAATTACAAATCTTTTTAATTTTTAATTAAATTTTAAATTTTAAATTAAATTTAAATTCAAATTTAAATTTTAAATTTTAATATTTTAAATTACAAATCTTAATTACAGCACTGGGATACAACAAACTCAGAAGGGGTTTTACTTCCACTTAAATGGTTGTTGAGGATCGGAGGTCCATGAACGTGCGAGCCTCACGGTGAGCAGCAAGGATAGGATGGATACAAAATTCTCATGGCTGGGAGCGGTCCGTCAGCGAGGCCGGTCATCCTGCCAGTCCTGTAACGCCACTTAACACCTGCCATTGACACCTCCCCACTGCCAGATCCCAAAGGTTCGCGTAGGCATTCCGAGCCGCGCCCCCTAGTCCGCAGCAGCAGGACCCCCCCGCCCCCCATGCGGGTTCCGCCCCAGGGCGCAATGCAGAGCGACTCAGGCATCAAGAAAACAAAATAAAACCAGTCACGCCAAGGAGAGGCAGCGCTATTTAGGCAGTCGGCTACTCCCCCAGAGCCTCCACCCTGTCCCCTGGGCAGGCGCCCGGCGCTCAGACCGTGCCGGGCTCCAGGAGCCCCAGCTCCCTCCACGTGTCCTGTCTTCCCAGCAGCCTCCTCTGCTGCCTCGGGAAGAAAACCTCCTGACAACTCGCGGTCTGCGGACTACGACTCCCAGCATGCACCGCGCCGCTCCACTCTCCGCCCCCTTCACAGGACACGCAGGCGCTCTGGACTCCGTCAACAGCCCGGACTGGGGACGACCGTTTGCAGTTCCTTACGGGATTTGTAGTTTTTCTGGAGGAAGCTGGGCCGTCAGTCAAAGGGACGACAACTACAAGTCTCGGCGGCCCCAGCGTGACGGGCTCGGTCACGTGGCAGGGGGCCGACCGGGCGTGCGTGCCGCCGTTGATCCGGTGCTGCAGTGAGGAGGTGGTTCTCGCCTGTGTTGTGTGTGTGTGTGAGTGAGAGAGCGAGTGAGTGAGTGAGTGAGTGAGTGTGTGTGGGGGGGGACTCGGCTAGTTGTTGTCGGTGACTTCCCCCTCCCCTCCACCCCTCCCCCCTTCCCCGCCGCCGCTGCAGTGGCCGCTCCCTGGGCCGTAGGAAATGAGCGATAACGATGACATCGAGGTGGAGAGCGACGTGAGTCCCGGGGCTTCTTCCTTCCCGTGCGGGTTGTCAGGCGGGGACAGCGGCCAGGGCTCTCAGCGGGGCGACGGCGGCAGGGGGCCGGGCAGCCGCCTCCTCCTTCCCCTTACCACCCCCCCCCCACTTCGACTGGGACCGCCTCCGTCGAGCTCCCAGCTCACTCCCCTCCGGGCTCCTAGCTGGAGCGGCCTTCTGGGACTGGAGGTGGGGTGGAGACACGCGGCCTTTGGGACCCCCACCTCCCCCGGTGGAGCAAGGTGCTGCGGCCTCCGGCTCCTACCCTGTCCCGCTCAGGATCTGGGGGACTGGGACGGGGTGCGCCCGAGATCCCATTGTCCGGATCCCCGGGAAGGGGACGACGCTCAGGACCTGCCCCCTCGGTCTGCGATCAACCTCTTCCCGAGACCCGCGGATCCTGGGGGGGTTGAAGGAGGGCGGAGAGGGGATGGGAGTGCCCAGATGCCCCGAGCTGGGTGCGAGGGGAGGAGACAGTGCTCTGAACCCCCTCCAGCCAGAGTCGGATCCCGGAAGGAGGGGCGGCGCTCGGGACCCCCCCCCCTGCCCCGCTACCGGATCCCGCAGGGGGGAAGGGGGCGTCGGGTGGGGAGGGAGGGAGGGAGGGAGGGGGGTCGGGCTGACTCCCCACCCGCCGCTTCCTTCGCCGCCGGCATTTTCTTTCTTATTATTGAATGTGAAGTGTAAAAATAACTTCTATATTTTCTATTTTTTTTTCTCTCTTATTCCAGGAAGAGCAACCGAGGTTTCAATCTGCGGTACGTCTCCTACTCTCCATTTCATTTTCATTTCCGTTCAGTTCTAGTCCCTTTTGGGGTCAGAGAGAAAAAGAGATTGTTCTATTATTTTTAATACTATAGTAAACTCTCCTGTTAACCGCTAAGGTGAGGCGGGGCCTTGTTCTGGGATTCTAGGTGGGTGGAGGGTGGGTTTGCAAATCTCCTCATTCTAGACTCAGGTGATCAGTTTCAGAGGCTGTAGGTGAGTGAAAGGTGCTGTTTGCAAAAAAAAAAAAAAAAATTGGTCGTTCTGTAGTTCCCAGGTGGGGGAATCTAGCTGTCACTATGTAAGTGTAAAATGAGAAATGTCATTCTGAAGTAAACTGTGTTATTTCGGGGCAAAGTAGTCAGATTTACTTTGGAACAAGCAGGCTCTAAACCATGTATGCATAGTTGTGTGAAGCTGAAGCCACATGCAAAAAAAATCATCATGTGGTCATGTGACTGCTGTAGACCTATAGAATGTAGTACAAGCTAGTATTATTCTAATACAGAAATTAGAAATGTAGAGGAACCAAAGGTTGAATACGAAAGTGTCACAGACAGCTTGTTCTGGTCTATTTGAGTTGAAGGAGACATATGAAAAAAATAGAAAAATTGTTGAGAAGTGGCATCGCAGAGATAGATTTGCTAAAAAGTGGTGGTTGAGACCATACAGTGTTATCAGTAATTTCTCATGGTTTTGATATTAATGTTCTCAGTAGATGGTTCTGTGGATTTAGATAGACACTAATCTCGTGCCTTTCCAGTCTGGGACAGTACTGTGGGTGTTCCATGAATAGATTAGAGAAAGAAAAAAAGAATAGACAAATCAGAGTCAGAGAGAGGAGAGAAGTACTTCAGAGTATCTAACATTTGACAGATGGGAATAGTACAAAGTTTACAAAATGGGGATCAAAAATTCAGATGCCTCTGGGGGGCCCAGGCAGTAAAATCGTCAGGAATAAAGTAAAGAGCAGAGGTGAGGACTAGGTTCTGGGTTGCACATGTCTCTTCTGAAAAGGCAGCCACTAAACTCAGTAGGTTGTTGTTATGTGGGAGTAAGGGCTCACTGTTGCCAGATCTTCCTATTTTTAAGGATAGTTTAGAAATCCAGATTTTTATGTTATGTTTCTGATTTTTGAAATGTGTGGGACAACCAGGTTGTTTGGGAACTTGTTAGAATATGCAGGATACCACTTTGATACCTCTGATATCCCAAGATAAAAGCAAGTCCTCTTCCTTGTACCTGCTCTTCATTAGAGCAAGTAAAGTTTCTGCAGGTTGTCCAAGCAGATAGGCATTAAGAAAAAGTGTTGTTTATTGAGAGCTTACTGGAGTATGCAGTTGTTCCGGAGGGTTTTAAAAATTATCCCTGGGTGATAGTCACTAAAAAGAGTTTGTTTTGTTTTATTTTTGCTTGAAATATTGTCAGACACTTTATGCATGTATTTGGAAATTCAGTTCTTTTTTCTAGTCACTATGATCCTTAATGTGAACGTGCAGTTTCATGTTTGGGATCCAGTCTATTTAAAACCTTTTTTTCTTCCCCAAGTCGCCAGTTATAAAATGTGCCCCAGGGCTTGATCAGGGTTGGAGGATAGGGATTGGTTAGGCCTCCTTTGCAGAATCATTATTTGACTTGGAATTACATTGGCTTTCCAGTGAGAGAAAGTTTTCTTTGTGAAAGTTTGGCTTACAGTTCTTGAAAGCTTTCCGCTTTTCAAAATATCCATCCACTTGGGTATTGATGTGAATTGCTTTATTAAATTATTAAAATGTTTCCACTCTCCTAGAATGCTAATGTCATTGTTTTTTCTAGATATTTTTAGTCTGATGTTAAGGTGCCTAGGATTTTTGTTTTTTTATTTTGGGAGGTGGGCAGTGGGAGTGGATTTGACCCTCTGCTTTTAATTTGAGACATCTACTTGCTGAGACTTTTAAATACTGTCTGGTACAAAATCCCAGTAGTACAGTGAGAAGAAGCAATAGATAAATTTTATAGTGTATCAAACAATTACTGTGAACAAGTAGGGTAAAAAGGATTTGGGAGTTTTTTCCCTCTGAATACATCAGTTTATTTCCTGCCACTTAGTATAGTAATATATTTTTTTAAAACTTGGGGGAAACTATTCTTAAGCTTGTATTAATTCAGAAAAGGCTGTGGACTGTGAACAGCCAAGGATTTAGGACTATAGAATAACTTTTAAAAAGTTATTTGGAAAAGGTCCTATGTGTCCTGATGGAAAAAGAGGCCCTCATTTGTGTTTTATAATGTCAGTACACTAGGCGCAGCCTTGCTAAGTGTGAGAAACGTAAGATTCTCAGCAAGAACAGTTAGGAAGTGAGGCTAACTATAACAGAAAGTGAAACTGATTTGACGAATATTGTTTTCTGTTGCCTCAGTGCAAATGGCAAACAGCTTTTCCAGTGACCAGTAAGCTTTGTTGAAGGAAATAATCCCAAACAATATTTTTATTACTAAATGCTATCTTACTGTTTTTTGGAGGGAAGGGGTTACATTTTAAAGATCATTTTCTGGGACAAGTACATTTCATACAGAGTGATCCTTTGGTTTTATTTCGGTTTGGGAAATTCCTTTTGGGAAAAATGAAAGTATATGAGAAGCATAGGGTCAGTGTGTTAGGAGGGAAGCCCAAAGCCTTTTTCAGCACCTTCTCCTCCATACCAGCTGAATGTGTTGCAGTTACAGTAGGTTGTTGGGGGTGCAGTTTCACTTGTGGACCCTCCTCATGTGAAATATTTTTAACTTCTCAGCGCTCTTTGCTTCTTTAGGAATTGTAATCCATTTAGAGGGGAGTGAGCTTGGTTGCCTTTGAGATTGGAATTTACTCAGGAAACGATTATCTGATTTACCTGGAATTCGTTGCATCTCAGAAGTCCTGCACACTGCCCGTACTCGGTGTGTGCTTCAGAATGTTGACAGCAATGCAGCAACGCCAGGCTTGCCTCCTAAGTATGCCTGTTTCTTAGAGAAAAGGGTAATCTTAATGTTTTAAAGTTCTTTTTCAAGATGGCCATAATGGGGAAATAGTTGATCATGGACTCCAGCTTGGTTTTGAATTAGAATTTCATGACCAAGCCATTTTTACTCTCTTAAATGGCTATAGTTTGACAACGTATTTGGTTTATAGCATTCCCAAGTTCATTCAGGCACCAAATCATACCAAAAAACAAAACAAAACAAAAACTCTCAAAAACACATGTATTTAGTAGATGTTAGAGATACATAGCAGGCAATCAGCTTCCAGCAGGACAGATATTGGAAAGTTGAAATTCATATCTTTTGTTAAGGACCTTCGTGAATTTTTCATCCTAGCTGCCTGTTACTTCGTGTTGCAATTTTCAGGTTGATTAAAATGAATTAAGTTGCTTAGAAATTCAGCTTTATTTACCCTATCTGCTTGCCATCAGAAGTAATAAGTAGATCTTTTCTGATGAGAATTTTGAACTTGTATATTTTCCATGTTGTGTTTAATAAGAACAGCTTACTAATAATAAGCAACACTCTCCTCTAAAATGGCAACCTTTGAAATTCTTAAAGGCAGTAAATGTTTCGTGGGCAACTCCAGTTCGGTATAGGCTGAGCATTTTTTATATGGGAATTAAGAAGACTCTCCTTATAGATGGGGTTAGATGTCAAGTAGTGTGAAAGGAATAGCATTCTTCTGGAGAACCTTGTGCGTCCTTGAATAATGGAGCAATATTTCCCCATGCTATTTGCCTACCTAGAACTTGGAGGAGACAAGGCTGCTAGCTGACATAATGCTTTGAATGTAGATGCATTCTCTATGCAATAAGTTGGAAGGAAACAATTCAAAGAGATTTCCCTCAATTTTGAATAGACCTCCGTAGCTTGAATGACCTCCTGCGGGTTTAGCAACTTCTTGGCTAACAAAATAATGTTTGCTTTCAACATATAACAACACTTAAGATACACGTGCTTGTTAGTGTCAGAGGTGGACAAATTGTAGGTGAAGATTTGTACCCTGGCTGCCAGTGTGGAAAGTTTGGTGGAAATAAAACTGAGAGGCTGAGTAAAAACCTTGGCAGAGACGTCAAAGCTGGAAGCGATTTGGTGCTGGAGTTCCTGTTGAGCATCTGTGGGCCACTCTTCAGTATCACACAGCCCTTTAGGATTTCTGTTAGCCTGGAATGCCCTGAAGGAAGGGTTTTTTGGCAGAAACTGCAAATTGAAGGAAACTGAAGGGGGCGGCATCTAGCCACTGCTCCTATAGGATGTGAGGAGGGAGGTATTTGGGGGCCTGCTATGCAGCCCAAGAATTCTCTGCTGTCTCCTAGAATTTGTTTGGTACCACTTGTTTTCATTATCAAACATCTTTCTCAGTACAGGCGACAGAAAGCTGGCTAATTTCTGAGTTGAGCTTTATTTGTTTAAGACACACAGTTCTTTGACCCTTCCCCCATGCCCCCCCCCCCTTTTAAACTAGTTTTGAGTTTGTGGGAGGATCTCAGATGCTTTATACTGGAAGTCTTTACCCTGTTTTTCATTCTCAACTCTGAAATCTTGGCCCTTTCAAAAAGGGTTGCCAGCAAGTGAAGACCATTAACAAAGCAGTGATAAGCCTAGCAACTGGCCCTCCGTTTGAATGATGTGGAGTGGGGGACAGGGGAATATTATTATTGGGCTGGATGGATCTCTGTGGTTTGGAAATGTTTCCCAAACAGAATTCTCAGCTTTGTGTAAAGGTTTTTCGTCTGTTCTTTCAAGCCACTAGAGATATCATTTAGTATAGAGTTGCCTGGACTTAGGCATGTTAGTTCTGCATATTTTTAACTTGCTCTTTCAAATGAGGCCTAGGGAGGAGAAAATACATCCTTGCCATTGTCTCTGAGAGCTTTGAAATTGACTCTGGTTAAAAGTAGCAGCTTGGGGATGGACATGGCAGCAGGGATTGGTCTAAGATTCTACTCTTCTGCTAGTTAAATTGGGCCTGGAACCACCACAGAAATTCCATCCACTACTTCGAGAACAACAGTCCCCAGCCCAGGCTTTCTACCAGGCAGTGGACTGCTGCCTTTCCTTGTTGAGCCAACTTCTCAAACTTGGCTGGCTCCCCAGATGAGAAGCCAAGATCTCTGCTGATGGTCCACAGCCAAGTTCACTTAACAATCCTCTAACCAAAAGACTTGTCCATTTGAGTCCTTTCAGGGCTCAGTGAATGGGAAGGGGGTAGTGCATTGTGGGGATGATTTTGGTGTTAGATTATACGTAGCTCCACCCCTCTAGTGCAGGCCTGAGTGAAACCAAGTCCAACTTGATTCTAACCTTTTGAGATTTGCAGAACTCTCCCAGAAAGAGAACAGACAATTAGGATTTTATTTGTATCAACAAGAGGAATTGTGGGTGACTCTGCTGTCAGTGCTTCTGTGTACAGCTCTTAAGCTGAGAGGAGGGCCAGAAATCAGGATGATTTAGTAGACAGGAGTATCTTGGGCTGTTGCTGGAGACCAAAGGTGGGCAATTAATTCGCATGTAAATAAACCGTTCCGGGAGTCTGTAGCAAATGATGGAGAGGCAGATAGATGCCAAGTGCCAGCTCTACCTTCTCAGTGCTTTAGGTATAGTCCAGGTTAGAGCTCAGCCCACCTTACCTGTGTAGGTGACTAGAGGGGACAGTAAGTTAGGAAAGGACTAGATACTTAAATATGCTTAATTCCTTCAACTTATTTCCTACTGCTGTTAGAAGGCATCGGCATCTTACTCTGTGCTGTGTGAGAATAATCCGGGTACCTATAGCCTCAGGTTATCTGGTGTCCAAACTTGATTGTTACCTCAGTTTCCCCATAAATTCCATGTGTCATTAAGTTCAGCAAACACTACCATGAATTCAGACTTCACAAGATTAGGAGGGTTTTCGAAGTGCCCGTGCATCTGCCCTCAAAATGACTTGTTGTGCTATGTAGAGTCAGGGCCTCTGTGGGAACCAAGTGTCCAGTTCAACAGAGCTGTTTGAGAGACTGGGAAGTGACTTCAGTTACCACAGCAGCTCCCAGCCGCCTCTTCCTCTCTAATGTCTCAGACTTAGGATTAGATAAGAGAATTTCAAGTCCTTTCATTCCCACAACTCTTGTCTTTATAGATTTTTGTCTGTACATCTTGTCTAGTACAAGGATTCATTTGAGACATTCTTGTGCTAAGCCAAGTTATTTACTCTTGTTGCTTCATATCTAGACTTCCTGGTGCTCTGGGTAGGTTAAAGCTACCCAGACTTTCCATATACAGACCTGTTCTCTGGGTTAGCTCAGTACAACCTCGTGTATTCAGGGTACATTTTCAGAGTATATTATTTTCCATAATTCCCAAAGTGTGGATGTGATAAAAAGTTCTTGCTTTAGACTAAGTTAAGCATCTGTGTTCCATTCGGAGGGAATGCTCTTTTTTCGGGACCTGCTGAAGCTCTCTTGCAGTGCTCTCCAGCACTCTCTTTTGCCTGAAGCCAGAGTATTTTGCCATTTCTGATTTGTCGCCAGTCTTCTTCCCTCTCCAGCTGATAGTTCTTTGTGTTGTTAAGCAGGACAGGATAAAGACTTTGGGCCATGGGTATTTAGATACTGCCAAATATACTTGACCTGCCACAGGTGCCTGAGGAAATTTATTCAGAGCATGTGGGTGTCAGATGATTTGCTATCTAAGAACAACCTTTCTGGCACAGCGTGTGTGAGGGGAAGCCCTTGGCAGGATAGCACCATGGATAAACTTTAAAAAACAGAAACTCAGAATGTGGTTGGTGTCTATCAGCTCTGTCATAATCTCAGATTCATGGCATCTGGGTTTTCTAGAGGTTTTAGTTAGTTTCTATTGTAGAATTTGGTGAGCAGGTCTTAAATTAGTCCCTTTTAGCAAGCTAGAGACCAGACTCATGGTGATGGGTTTCACATGGAAAGAAACACTGCACCAGTGACCTTACTCCTTTCCTGGGCACCCACCATGGAGAATCTTTTACAGTGGGGGTGATCACATTTTTTATGAAGGGACCCCCTAGAGCTTTTCCCTGGTCACTTCCCAACCGTGGACTGGCGGCTGTTCTGTCACATAAGTAAGTTGTGGGGGAAGACTGATGTTGCAGGAGAGTTACACTTTGTCCCTGTGAATAACTTTTATTTTACTTATGCATGAGCTGGATGCATCGAGCTACTTTGGATGTTCCTGTCACAAGCCTTGCTCACCCCTTTCTCCCCCTTTAGCAGATCCTAATTCTGGAGACTCCTAACTGCCCACCTCGACAAGTCCTTCCCAGCCCAATCGCCAGGGACAGCGCTGACAGCATATACTTCCAGGCTATTCCCCACCCACCTATAGCAAGCAAAAGGAGGGAAATTGCTAATGTGCTCTTTCTCCTGTTCTTCTAGGCTGACAAACGGGCTCATCATAATGCACTGGAACGAAAACGTAGGGACCACATCAAAGACAGCTTTCACAGTTTGCGGGACTCAGTCCCATCACTCCAAGGAGAGAAGGTGAGTTTATTGAGAAAGCTGATGGCCACCACTAACTTGAAACTTGCTGGGGGGCTTACCAGGGCACCTACCTGTCTGGAAAGAAATGGAATCAGAGATATTGCGGTTGTGTGATTTCCTTCATTTTTGATTCATTGCACACCTACTCTGTTCTTAGCAAATGACAGATGTGATGGAGCTGCTTCTAAGACATTAATAAGAGTTATCCTTTAAAATAAGAATTATTTATAATAAATTACTCATTCAAGAAATGATTATACAGTACAGAGAATAGCCCATAAAAGTTCGGGATAACACAAAGAATTTCTGAAGTCAGTGATTCCCTAGCCCTCTATGAGAATTTCTTTCATATGGTTCAAACTTAGTACTTATTTTAAATAAGACCTCTCGGGGAATGTATGTGAACCAACCTGGACACCAATGATCTTCCAGTTTCAGCAGCTTTTATTTCAAGGCATATATAAAGAGCATTTTAAGCTCTAGGACAGAAGACTTAAGGAAAGATAAATGTTCGTATGAAGTGGAGGGAAAAAAATAACTGGTCTTTGCTTCCCTCCACCCCACTGATGGCCTTCCAGAAACTAATATTTTCCCTGGAGAGGTAGGCACCAGCTGTTTCTACATTTGAAAAACAAAGTTGGAAGCTTTGAGTAAAAAGCCTATGGGTTAGGGTCACTTCTTGGAATTTGGAGAAAACATCTGTTTGCGCAGTTAGTTACAGCCTTAACACAGAATGTAGCCAGCTGCTGTCTGTAGCAATTCAGTGGTATGAATGGCAGACTGGAAAGAGGACCTGTGTTTTTTTGTTCAGTGGTTCAGTATTTTAAAAAGCAACTATTTTAAGAAAAATTCATTGTTCTCAGGTATGCTTTGAATGACTCTCCTGATTTAGCTCTGTGGGTGGGGGTCCTGAGTTTGGTTATCCAGAATCAAACTTAGAACCATTATAGTTTTACTTTGTTTATACTGCCACTCCGGTCAGTCATGTGCTTTATGCCTTATCTAAGGTGTGGCTTTCTCTGTGGCTGAAGCATGTAGGTCTGACCTCCATGAAAAAAGCAAAACAGGCCAGGTGAATACCTAGTATTGCAAAACCAGGATTTGCCATGTATTAGGTCTACTTACTGTGGACTTGGTTTAGTGGCCTTGAACTAAGGTGCTTACCTAGAATAACAACATTCCTGGGCACAACACTCTCAAAGCAGCACAGGAAATCTTTATGATGGTGAGGCAGACTCATCCTTTCAGAGTACACACATGCAAAGGATTACCTCTTGTGCTTGTCTGAACTGTAGACAGTGCTTATTCTTATGCCATGGTATCAATTCAAACGGCTTTGGTGAACTAAATGGACAGGGCTCCCTTAAGTCTCACATCTAACCAGGAGTGGCACCAAGGCAGTGTTTCCCAAGATGTGACCTGTGGCTCACTCCCTTCAGATTCACTGCTGACTGCCATTCTGGAGGCAGGCCTGGGGATTTATATTTATAACAAGCAGTCAGGTGATTCTTAGGCATTTTTAAGTTTGAGAACACTTTGGAAGAAGCTGGTCATAGGAGGTCAACTATACCTTTTTCCTTATCCAGCATATTTTGCACTGCTATAATACTCTTCTTTAAGTCCTTAAAATCACACTGTTCTAAATCCCATTGTCTCTTTTCTTCAAGGAAGTTGCTAGTTTAAATTTGGTAGCCTTACAAACTGAATAGTTTGTCATTTAATGTGGCCCATTCATTTATTCAATCATTTCATTAATCAAATGTTTATTGAGGGTCTGCTGCACGCCAGGAACTGTTGTAGATACCAGGGAAACGGCAGAGAACAAAACACACAAGCAGAAGCTCTTTTTCTGGTGAGGAAAAGATAAAAAGTGAACTAATAACTGTAAAATATAGCGTGTCAGATAAGTGCTATGGAGAAAATTAAACAAGGAACAGAAGGGTTGCAGTTTCAAGAGGTCAGACAAGGAAACTCACTGGCAGGTCAACATTGGAACAAAGGTTTGAAGGAAGTGAAAGAACCAGACATCTGTCTGGTAATAAGCACTCTAGGCCAAGGGAAGGCAAGCATAATAGCCCAAAGGCAGGTACCTGGGAGTATTGCTGGGCCTGTCAAGAACAGAGGCCAGGGTGACTGGGGTGGAATGAGTGAAGGGACCATAGAAAATGAGGTCAGAGAAGTAGCAAGACTAGGGGAGACAAGTAGTCAAGGGGCCAGGTTATGTGGAGCCCATTAATAAAACTGTAGTGTGGGAATTGACCAGGTAGCTTTCTGATCTCAGAATCCTGTTCTGTATTATAATCCAGATATTCCATACTAAGCATGAGTAAAGTCATTCTGATCCCCTTCCCACCCAAATTCCACCATCTGCATGATTTTCCTTGTCTGCCAGCATTGTTTCAGAGATGCTGGCGGGAGTCTAACAGAAAGAATACTTTGTCTCTCAGTCTAACCAGTGCTCACTAAATGTTGCAATTTTTTAAAAATACGGTATTTGAACCAAAGGAAATTGGCTAATTCTTGATTTGTATTGCAGTAATTAAGGTTGCAACATTATGTAAATATTCAGGAGTTTGGGGGAGCTCAGATCCAATTCTTCTTGCAGGGAAGACATCCATTCTCTTGATTTGGGCATCTTTTAAGTTCCAGGTGACTTCTCACTTAACATTTGAATTACCTATCACACATGGCCTAAGTTTTTTGATTTTTAAACCGAAACCCAATACTGAATGAATTGGATCCTAACCCAAGAGTGAGGGATACTTGTATAAAGAAATAGCTTTGGGGCGTCTGGGTGGCTCAGTGGGTTAAAGCCTCTGCCTTCGGCTCAGGTCATGATCCCAGGGTCCTGGGATCGAGCCCCCCATCGGGCTCTCTGCTCAGCAGGGAGCCTGCTTCCTCCTCTCTCTCTGCCTGCCTCTCTGCCTACTTGTGATCTCTGTCTGTCAAATAAATAAATAAAATCTTAAAAAAAAAAAAAGCTTTAAATGTGAGACCCAGACTCTCTCCTCTGTTTTCTTTATTTTTATTATAATATAAATGTTATAAAAAGTGGTCACCTTTTGCATAAGTAAAAAAAAAAAAATCAGTAATAACCAACATCTTTGTTGCAACATAAAAGTAAGCACAACGGTTCTGTGAGGTTTTATACTAATAGAATTGAACATTGGCTATTACTGCTGTTCCTATCACTATTACTGTATCAGAGATGAGGAAGCAAGCTTGAGATCATGATCCCCATCTGTAGCTGGACAGGGACTAGAACTTAGGACTGCTGATTGCTGAGGTCAGTCTTTCTGCCACACTGGAGGGGTAAACAACTTGAGGATATTTGAATAAATCTTACTTAAATACTTATATCTTTATATTGGGAGCTCCCCCTAGGTAGAGCTGGTAATCTTGGTATGTGATACCAGGGCTATTATTATTATTAGAACACTGTCTCCTGAAGTGGCATATGTAGGTGACACTAAAGTACAGACAGTTGAAGATCACTAAAGTCTGTAAATTTTTCTGAGTCCTCATAGCTCCTTTGAGAAAAAGACCATTACAGCTGGTGGTCCATTTGGGTTTTGCCCTAGGTCCCAATGTTAACAAGTAGACTCTTGAACTCCATTGTTTGAGTCTCTTATTTTTGGTGTAGTTCTTCCACTGGACATCCCATGGGGAAAGATGGGATGGAAATAGAACTGTCAGCCACTCAACCAGAGAAAGGGGTGTCAGGGCAAGGACAACTGTTCTAAAGGTGCCTGGGTGGCTCAGTTGGTTAAGCATCTGCCATTGGCTCAGGTCATGATCCTGGGGTCCTGGGATCCAGCCCCACATCAGGTTCCCTGCTCAGTGAGGAGCCTGCTTCTCGCTCTACCCCTGTAGCTCCCCTGCTCATTCTCTCTCTCTCAAATAAATAAATAACATCTTTAAAAAGGAAGATGCTACTTTTTCTTTTTTTTTTTTTTAACAGAATTATTATTTGTTTTAAGGGTGCTAGGTTGGGTGCTAGGAAGTGTTGCCCGTGGCTTGCTGGCACTGAGCTCATCCTGTTTTTTCGGGTTCAAGACCTGGTGACCAGCCCATCAGTTTGCCTTCACATGGGGAAGTGATTGTGCCCTCTGCTTCCATACCTAGCATCCAATCTCACTGTCTCCTTGACATGGTTGACTTTAGTGATAAAAGGTTCTATTGCAACATTGCCATTTGCAGCTGTACAGTGGTTTAGAAAAATTTCTTATCTTTTAAGTCTCTTCCTAAATGCCTGTTTATCTTAATAGTTAATTGCTCTCTCAGGCAGTTGTGCTCTGGATTTCTCCTTTCTGGATAGAGCTGTGTTAAAAAGAGATAATATATGGGTGCCTGTGTGGCTCAGTCAGGTAAGCAGTTAAGTCATGATGCCAAGGTCTTGGGATGGAGCCCCACATCGGGCTCCCTTCTCGGCAGGGATCCTGCTTCTCCCTCTCCCTCTGCCTGCTGCTCCGCCTGCTTATGTTCTCTCTCTCTCTGTCTCTGCACCAAATAAATAAACAAATAAAATGTTTTAAAAAATTTTTTTCAGATAATAAAAGATAATATTACCTAAGATGAAAATGAAATCAGGGTTTCTTCTAGTGAGCATTAAGTTCAGAATTCCTTCCTTTTGGGTGGGAACATGAGGGCGCTGCTCAGCTTCTACTAAAGACTCTGGCACATAATAGTTCTCAGTACATAGCTGTGGAGTGAGAGCACCAGAGGAAAGCATGGGCTTACTCCATCCTGGAACTAAACAGCAACAGCCAATATGATTGTGTACACCTGTTTAATTGAGACCCAAGACCCATGTTGAGCACTGTAGAGGTTTAAAAGGTATAATATAGACAGAGTCTCCTCTTGAGGGTCTTGTTCTCTTGTTGGGAGAGAGGATTATACCACTTAGCAATAATAAGGTAACATGCTGAGCATTAAATAAGAGGTTAAAATACTGAGCTAATCTGTTCCGTTTCTATTAAAGCCTGCTTTTCTTAACATGTTAAGGTGTTGAAACCAAATAACTCCCTTATACCAGGGAACCTGACAGTTCTTACAGCTGAAGGTCACTCGCCTGTTAAACTCACTCAGAACTGTGACTGGGGTACTTACCCCAGTTGTAATTCTACATTTGTTTGTATGGTTACTTGGTGACTGTCTGCCCGTCTGCCATACTGCACCATGAAGGCAGGGAAGACATCTTTTGGTCCTATTTTCTTCCCTCAGTGCCTGGCACACAGTAGGGTGCAATGAGTACTTACTAACTGAAGTTTAGAAGACCCTGGCCCCCCAGCCACGTTATCCTGGCAGAGGATCGTCCTGGTGGGCACCTTTTAAGGCATGCTGTTCATTCAGCAGCATGCTTCTATATCATATGCGGGCTATTGAAGGGATTATCTTTTAAATAAAATGGAAACCACAGTGCTAACCATTTCACCTCATTACTCATTAAGGTTATTTCCTGGCCAGACTCCAACCCAGGCAGTTATTTTTCTTCAAAATTAATTTTTTTATTGGGGCATCTGGGTGGCACAGTTAGGTGTCCAACTCTTAAAACAGTCCATAAAACTATTGGTTTGGGCTCAGGTTATGATCTCAGTGTTGTGGGATTGAGCCCTGTGTCGGGCTTCATGCTCACTGCAGAATCTGCTTGAGATTCCCTCTCCATCTCTGCCTCCCACTCATACATGCATGTGTGCGCTCACACTCACTTGCTAGCTGTCTCTGAAAATAAATAAACCTTTAAAAAATAATTTTTTCAAAAATGTAATTTTCTACCTTAAATTTGTTGTCCATAGTTGCCCAAGTCTCATTCAGCCCTGGGCTCAGCGACTGTAAATGTGTTGATTTATTGAATTCTTTGTAAACTGTATTTATGTGCTACTGAAAAGGTTTTCAGTGCCCATCAAGGTAAAAACTGGTGTTCTGTGGTCTCTAAATAAGGTACCCACCTTGCCTTCCTGCGGAGTGTTGTACACCCCCTCTGCTTCCCCAGCAGTGTCATTTATCAAAGTTCCTTCCTCTTCTCAAGGTCCAACTTCAGCCTTAAACACCCAAAGGACGTCAGGGTTTCACAGTGAAGAGACCCACCACGAGGGCCCTCCAGCCTGTGCTACCCTTTGCTGCTGGAGCACCTCCATGTTTCTCCCTGCCTGGACCTCCCCTGCCAGTCTGTCTCTTCCTGCCTGCCTTCAAGGCTCATATCAAGCAGTTCACCACCCAGAGAACCCTGCAGTATTGTTCTCCCATCAGCTCCAGTGGGCATGGACTCCATGGGGCCTCTCCTATGTGTCCCTTCCCTCTGTGACAATCTTACCACCTGACTGAGGGGTATACTCATTGAGGACAGAAGCCTTGTCCCACTCCGCTGGAAGTCTGCAGTGCAGAGCAAGGAAGGTCTCGTTCCTGTGGGGAGGACTAGAGAGCCAGGAGGCTTTTCCATACTGAAATTTGGAAGGGTGCCAGATTGTTTCCTAGGCTCTGCCTTCAGCATTTCTTTTGCTTTTTTCCATGTAGCAAAATAGCAAAAATTTCAGGAAAATGGGAAGAAGAAAACAGTACCCCCTTTCTCTAACACAACTGTAGCCTTTCCTTTATTCTAAGATTTGGAGACGTGTTGCCCTGTACATATTTAAAGTGAGCCACAAATGCGTTTTAAATTTTCAAGTTGACGTAGTAAAAAAAAGTAAAATAACAGATGAAGTAAATTCTAATAATATATTTTATTTAACCTAATATGCAAAAATAAGTATGACTTCAATGAAATCCCATGTATTTTGTACTTAATAGCACAGCTTAACTCAGTCCAGTCACATTTCAAGTGCTTATTAGCCATTTGGACAACAGTGCAATTCAGACATACCTCCCCCATTCCACACCTCATGTTAATATGACTAAAATTGGGTGCTGTCTTACGGTGAGTGCCAAAAGAAACTTGCCTCCATCTCTTCCTCCCCCCAAAAAGCTGCTGTTGCTAAATTCATGAAATAATGGATGGAATCTAAGAAGCAAGGAAATGATGGTATTATCAATCTGTATATTCCCTTCAGATTTCTTTGTATACATGCTTTACATGGGTGAGATGTTACAACTTGTTATCACAGAAGATGCTTTTTGCACAAATGATAGTGTTCATATTGTTATTAGGCATATTTCTGTTGGCCAGTTACGTTGTTTCCCAGATTTTAATTGTATAAGAAATGTAATGATGACCATTTTGGTGTAGGTGATAGTTTTCGTACAATAGATTCCTAGAAGTTGGGTTGCTAGGTAAGAACATCTGGTTTTTGCTGTGTGTTGACAAAATGCATTCCAAGAGGATTGTTTTCATGTCTTCATTCTTCCATTTCTTATTTTGTAAAGCAAATGCTGAAGACTGGTCCTTTTTTTAAAATCAATTAACATCTAGTATATTATTAGTTTCAGAGGTAGAGTTCAGTGATTCAGCACTTGCAAGTAACAACCAGTGCTCATCACATCACGTGCCCTCCTTAATGCCCATCACCCAGTTACCCCATCCCCTCCAGCAACCCTCAGTTTGTTCCCTATAGTTATGAGTCTCTCATGGTTTGTCTCTGATTTCGTCTTATTTTTCTCTCCCTTCCTCTGTGATCCTCTGTTCTGTTTCCTAAATTTCCATGTATGAGTGAAATCATTTGATATTTGTAATGACTAGTCTTGACAGTGTTCTAAGAGTTCCAATTTTACCATTACTGGAATTTTTAGTAGGCCAAAGGTAGTAATTAATTTTGTATTTTGTGTATTACTGGTGAGATTAAATCTTTTTCTACATGTCTATTTCCTAGTTAACTGTCCTCTTTGGGGAACTGTGTGCCTCTGTCCTTCATTAATAAGTGTCACACCTTCATTTCAGACTGCCTAGAGCACATGAAAAGAGAATGCAAGGTTTGAAACATGATCTGTGTTGACCCTAAATGTCTTACTCCTGGCTTAAGCCCCTTAAAGAGCATGAGGACTACCTTCCTGTAGTATCAATAAAATGGTCCTTTGGACTGGGGAGGGCCTGCCAGCGGGAAGCTTGGAGGGGCCACATTGGGCTGGTTCTGACCCCACAGCCTTCCAGCCTACCTTATTGGCGTTGATGGGGCTTCCAGTTTGGAATGAACTACTTTAATGTAAACCCAGATTTATTATGCAAATCCTTTAATTTTTATTTTCAGAAGATTTTATTTTCAGAAGATAATCAAACGGAAATGTATGTCAGCTTTGCCCTAGCTTTCTCTTTACCTTAATGTATGTAAAAGCTTTTGCAGATTTCAGAAAATAATGGTTTTATGTTTCCTTAAAATATGTAGTACAAAACAGATGTCAGTTAGTGAGGCAGGCAGCATTCTGTTTTCATTCCCCAGAATATGGCGTTTTGGTTCTTGGGGGAACAAGGCAGTGGTAACAGCTTGGTAAGAACTGGTTTTGACAGTAAGGAGGAAAACTGAAATAGGACCAAGGTAATTACTTCTTGAGTCAGGGTTAGGAGCCTAGGGAACAGCGGTGGTTCAAAATAGTGAACATTCTGGCACTATTCTCTTCCTCACCTCTCTCCACCTGCTTTCTAAAACAACGTGGGTTTTTACACAAATCCAGATTACTGTAATAAGATTTACATCTCCAGAAACATGTGGATCTCTTGCCTTATATAAAAAATTGTGAGAGCTACTACCTTAAAATAGGGCTTAATAACCTTGGATTTCATCCTAACATCAGTGTTAACTACTTCAAGATTCCTTTGGGGCCTTAAAAAAGTTCTAATTAGAATCATACTCTTGGGTTTGGGTCATTTTGTGAACTATGTCATTGTTTCTTGCTGCAGCACATGAGGTGGGTGCCCTGTGTTCCCAAGCTCAGTTCCATTCAACTGGGTGCTGCTGGAGGCTGGGTTGGCACTTGCCTCTCTTTGTTGCTGTGGGCAGGGATGCCACTAGGCAGGTAGTAGTGGCACAAGCCCAAGATGGGATAGGAACCTGCTGGGCACCTCAGCAACAGCCACCCCAGGTCTTCTGTGTCCATTTTGGCTGTGCCCTTGTTAGGTAACGAAGACAACAGTACTGTTGGGAGCTGGCATCTCCCTTCCCTTGGGGTCAGGTTCAGTCCATTCTTCCACGCTGTCTCGTATCCTCAGGTTTTTTCTGTTTGCCGCTTCTCTGCTAGAAACCTGTTTAGTATGCACCTGTCTTTAAAAGAAAAACACAGTCTTCCTTCAACAGCTGCTATTATTACAAGCTACTTTTTTCTCATTTCTCACTTTTTCAGCCTAATTCTAAAAAACTAATCTTCAGCTTCAGTTCATCCCTATGCTCTTTACCTGTGCAAGGATCATTTACCTCAACTCTGACTATTCCAAGGAAACCATCCTCTCCTCGGTCTTTATTGACATCTTGTAGATGAATCCCTTTCCATCCTGCTCAGACTCTCCTCTCTATGACAACGCCGTCAGTGCATTTCTGTTGGTCTTTTCCACAGCTTCCTCTGTGCCCCCAAAGTAGAAGTGTCCTGGAGGCCTGGGTTCAAATCCTGACTGTCCTGCCCACTAGTAAGCAAGTTAGAGCTCTGTGCCTCAGTTTTCTTATTTACAAAATAGGGGAAATAATACATCAGAAGGTTGTATGAAGACATCTGGCATTTAATTAAGTACCCAGTAGGTGTTAGCTGCTGCCATCACTGTTGTCATCATCGTCTGTATTGCCGTAATGTGACCATGGCTTTCAGGGAACTTCTGCTTGGCTCCCAGAGGTGAAGGAGGAGCCTGAAGAGCCACTTTGCATTAACTCATGCTGCTGCTACATAACAGGCCCAGTACCTCTTTGGTCCCCTCAGCCACAGTGTGTGCCGGCTCAGAGCTGTGTCAGTTTCTGCTTAGAAAATTAAAATCAGAATTAGTGCGTCCTGATTTTAAAAACTAGCAGGAAAAAAATTATCTGTGCCCATACTTGGTATCCAAAGGCAACAGTCCATATGTGACTTACCACGTCCTATGAGCTCAGTCACATACACACACACACACACACACACACACACACACACACACGCACAGATTGCTGACTCAGCCAACAGTGCATTTCAGAAAACAGAAACCGAAAGCCCAGACCATTCCATAGTCCATGCTATAAAGTCTGGGGCCACTCCACAGTCCAAACCATAAAGACCGAGGTTCTTGTCTGTTTCTTGTTTATTGTTCACATAATAGAGACTCCTAAAGGCACGGAAGGGCCTGCCCACACCCTAATCCTGTGGTGGCTGGGCACATGATCTCATGGTTTGGAAAGCCAGGAAGAGGGGATTTTAGATGTCTGGCATTTTCTAGTTTTAGCAGTTTGCTTTCACCCCCATCCCCGGACTAGACATGCATGTAATTTTGGGAGAATTCTGTATTTTGTGCTTTAATTTTTTTACTGGTTGGATTTTACTTAGTACTCTGGGTAGGGAAAAATAAAATTAATTGAACCATTCTTTTGGACTTGCAGGGGTGACCTGGGATGCTTTGCTCTCTGCAGGGGATGGAGGAAGGACTGTGCTTAGCCTTCTGGAGGCCCTGTGCTGGGTTTATACTAATCCAGCCTTCTTCACGGGCCTCTGTGTTCTGAGCATCTATGAATTTTAACTTCATCTGAAAACTGCCCTGAAATGGGCAGATCACTGACAGGATCTTTTTCCCTCTTTGGTTTGTTATGCTATGCTTACTGCTCACTTAGACGTCATGGTTTCATGTATTAACTATGTGAAGAAGAAACTGGCAGCACTTGGGCTGCTCCTCAGTGTGGTCCTTCGTTAGGAAGAATCGTCACTGAACATTTGCAGTCTTGCGTTTTTTCCCTTGTCCCGGCTGCAGATGAGTCGTTAAATTAAGAGCTAGTGTTGCTCTCTGGGAACTGTTGGTTGAAAAAATAGACAAACATTAAGAAAGATTAGGATGTAAATATCCATAGCAACTAGATAATTGATCGGGTGCATAGAATTTGGAGGGCTGCGTGGGGTGTGAGAGAATTTCTGGTCAGATAAGAAATAGTCATGGAGAAAAAATTTAGGTCTGTGGTCAGAGAGCCCAGAATGCACCTGTCTTCTGGACTCCTGAACTCTTCCTCGCTGCTCTGCCGCCAATCCTCCAGAACTTCTTGTAAATCCCATCTCTAGTATCTGGAGAAGCAGAGTATTTTAATTAGTCCTTTCTAATTATGTGCCCCTTTTTTCATCTTATCCCTTAGTAATTACATCCTAATAAGTTCCTTCAGCAGAAATGGAAAACAGCGTCTGAAGCAGCCTTGCATTGCAAGCCCCCGTTGCTGGGTACTCTCATTCTTCCTACAGAAGCTGACTGACTCCAGAAACACACCTAGCTCAGTCTCCACTCTCATACCCCTGCGGTGCTACTCTCCCTGCCCAGAGTGACCCTTTCCCACAGATGTCACCTCAGTCTAATGTGTGTACATGCGTGTGTGTGTGTGTGTGTGTGCATGCTTGCACACTCACACAGAACCAAGGCCATTGCCTGACACACAGTAGGTAATGGACCCAGCCAGAAACCATCTTTCCTGTGGCCTTTCTAATCTATACTACTCAAGTTACACTTGTCGGTGCTGCCCTGTGATTTGTCTGTGTATAGATATATTTATCTCTTCAGCTGGATAGTAAGCTAGCTTCTGGGCCAAAGAAGCCATGACTAATACATTTGGTTTCCCCACAGTGTCTGCTCAGTACCTTGCACATAATTTGCAGCAGATAAAAATGGTTAAATATGAACAGTTTCCTTTCGAGGAAATTGCCTTAAGCGTGCTGTAAGTGGAAAGCCTGGAAGTTCTAGTACTTATGAGGACTGGTGAATAAATCCAGGCCTTGCAAAGTTCTCTGATCTGCAGCCTAGCCTGAGGTATATAAGTTGAGATTGTCAGGATTTAATACAAGTGGATACAAGTTTTACTATCCTGAATGTAGATGTTTTCTTTGCCATTTTCCCCTGTTGTGTCCGGGTTGTTTAGGACCCACTAGGATTGTAACACAGAACTGTCCTACCCTGAATGAGAAGCTGTGCTACACACTCAGCTTCTAGACTACCCTGCCTTGGGTGTCAGTCCTCTGGGCTTTGTGCCATTCTACCAGTTTGGCTGGTTAGCCGCTGGCCATGAGTAGCTCTGGCCATGTTTGCAACCTGGAGGGACTCTTTTAGGTATGTTGGACCTCCAGGGGCCAAGTAATCCGACATCCATTTTAATGGCTTGTCAGCTTGTTCCTGTAACAGGACAGTGCCTAGGCTGCCCGTGGCCATGGTCAAGGTGTGGTTGCTTCCTGAAATGGCCCAATCTCCTGCCCTTCCTGTGTTGACATCAAGCTCAAACAGCTTTCACTAAGTCTCTTCAGCCAGGAGGGCTGAAATAATGACACAGCAGCATGGCTCAGTTGGAAATAGTTAACGCAGCCAGGGTGTGTCTGAAATCAAGGGACCTGGATGAAAAGCTTTACACCTAATCCAGTTCTGAGCTCGATCCCCCCCGAGGTCTTGCTCTTGTTTTTCTGGCCCAGCTGCCCATATCACTTCCTAGTAGAGAGTGGGTAGCGTCAGCTCTCGGTTAAGTAGTATTTTAATGTTTTCAGACGTAGCCAGGCTGAAGACTTGAAAGCAGCCTAAAGAACCTCAGAGGGGATGGGAGGAGTTCAAGTTCAGAAGTCAGATGGATCCAAGTTTGAATCCAGGCTCTGCCACTATCTAGCTGGTGACTTTGAATAAACCAGTAAAGTTCTCTGAGCCTTGGGTTCCTGGTGGAGCTGCCTCCCAGAGAGTGCTGCTTCGAGGTAAGCCACATACAGCGCTCGACACCTTGCCTGGTGCAGAGCAGGCTCCTCCGCAGCAGTTCCTGGCGCCGCCGCAACCCTGTCCCGCCTCACCCTCCTGCTGCCATTCCCCCGTATGCTCTCACAGAAAGGTGTGGTTTCCTCACTGCTTGGACTAGGTCTTTATTTTGTTCCCTTTGCTTTTTCTCCTATTGCAACAGGCATCCCGGGCCCAAATCCTAGACAAAGCCACAGAGTATATCCAGTATATGCGAAGGAAAAACCACACACACCAGCAAGATATTGATGACCTCAAGCGGCAGAATGCTCTCCTGGAGCAGCAAGGTGAGCCCCTGAGCTGGTGGGGCCACTGGCCCTGCTATGCTCCGGCCAGGTCAGCGCTTCGCACCTGGGCCTGCAGAGTCAGAACCAGTTACAGAGCGCGTGCTCATAAGCAGCTGTGGCCTGCTTCTTGGGCTGAATAGTAGAGTGTTAGAACCATCCTGAGGCAGGACCTGAGCCGCCAGTGAGGGAACAGTGGAGTCCAGGGGTTGGACGTTTGAAGACTTTTTCTGACCTGATCTCTCCCCTTCCTGGGGCTCAGGTGCTCTGCCTGCAGTAGGGGTCACACCTGGCATCAGGTGTCTCAAAAGAGCTTTGAGGTCCTTGGATTGGAGTGTGCTGTGTAAGTACCAGAAACTCCAGGTGTTCAGGGACAGTGAACCCTCCCCATTGTCAATGGTAGTCCAATCAGGGCAGCCTATGGGCCAGGCCCATGCTGTTCTCCAATGCTCACACCCGCCTTTTCCTACAACCACAGGGGAAAGCGAGAGCTGATCAAGTTCTTTGTTCCTGGGGAATTCACTTCTCTTCCTCCCTCATGGAAGATGCAAGTAAAAGGAAATGCAAGTAACCACCTGGGTTAGAACACCTCAAATAAAATAAAATAAAATAAGATAAAATAAATGGGTTGACCTTCCAGGCTCAAGATGAGCTGAACCCCAAGGGATGGGCAGTGGGAGGCGGCAGCGGGTTGGTTACTGGGCCGAGCAGCCTGCATGTAGGGGCTACATGTCGAAAGGCCCAGGTATTCTGTGTGTATTGGTGACTTGCTTCCAAGTGTCCAGCTTGTCTTTCCAAGTGGATCTTGTACAAGAGAGCTAAGCCAAGCCTTTTCTTTGGCTGACACATCCTATGTCATCCTTTCCTGCTGTTGTGTGGCCTTCACACCCTTGTGGAGCCTGGCATGGCCAGGCCAGCTTCTCCTCTGTCATTGCATTGCTGGGTCCCACAGGGAGCTTATGCTCCTGTCTCTACGCTCGGCTTCCATGGCAGGACGGTGACATCACAAGCCTTCTCTTTAGGGTTGGGTGGCATTGCGGAGTGGCTGGCCATGTCCACTGGGCCCCCGGGTCTGGCTGGGAAAGGAGGAGGGCAGTGAAGCCTGTGGGTGGAACAGCCACCAGAAGGGTGTTCCTTCTGAGCCACCCTGAGCCTCGGGGGCCGGCAAGCCCTTCGGAAGAACAGGCTGGACCCTGAGCTGAGACTTGGTTACTCCCCCAGTCTCCAGAAGGCTGTAACCCGCTCGCTTGGTTGCCTTTCAGTCCGTGCACTGGAGAAGGCGAGGTCGAGTGCCCAACTGCAGACCAACTACCCCTCCTCAGACAACAGCCTCTACACCAACGCCAAGGGCAGCACCATCTCTGCCTTCGATGGAGGTTCGGACTCCAGCTCGGAGTCGGAGCCCGAAGAGCCCCAAAGCAGGAAGAAGCTCCGGATGGAGGCCAGCTAAGCTCCGCGGGGCAGGCCAGCAATACAAACTGTCTGTCTCCTCCATCGTCCCATCCTTCTTTCAGTTCATCCCTAGAACCCTCACAACCATTTAAGAGACTTTTTTTTTCCTCTTTCTCTCTCTTTTTTTTTTTTTTTTAATTTTATTTTTACGTAGAAGCTCTTGGACAACAGCTCTCGTTCTCCTTCCCCATTTCCACATTTTTTTTTAAACGTTTCCCTTCAGGGATTCCCTGTACCCACCAGGAATTTTTAAACCAAAACACCCCAACTTGGCAGCTTTTTCTATGGAGGACAGACGGCCAGCCAGACCTCTGAGCACATGATGTCCCGACCGGCCACCAGCTCCTCCAGCCCTGCCGGGCACTTGCCCGGAGGACTTCTGCCCCTCCCAGGCCTTTCCTCCCAGGCCGCCCTCACCTCCGTTTGATAGACTTTGTGAATCTGTGGACTGCTCTACTTTAAGAAGATGACCGGTCTGGAGTAATCAGAATTAATCCCCCTTCTTTTTAAGGATTTTTTTTTTCTAAAAAGCTATTTATCGCTCCTGTTAAAAGACCAGATCCTTGAAGAAGTCTGTGGTATAAAAACAAGTGGGGGCAGAGTTGCAGCCCCGTCTTTGGCCTGTTTCGCTCCTGCCTCTCTCAGCCAGCCTTAGGGAGGGCCGCGTGACACCCGTGTGGTATGTGTGGGGGACAGCGGGCAGCAGTGAAGTGGTAGCCGCCATGGGGTGGTAGGGGATGGGACAAGGAGGGAGGATCGGGTCGGGGAGAGGTTTTGTATTGAGGGCCAGTGATGATGTTTTGATATTTATTTCCTGCTACTGAAATTTGAATCTGAGTGAATTGTCCCTATTTCTGATGATGTCGGTATTGCAAAACGACAGATTCATAAAGTAATGATCAAATCTTCATTTCTTTCCGTGTGTATTTCTAAGAAATAGAGCCAACTGATTTTGTATGTAAATACCAAGAGCAATTTACCTGGTACTAAACCCGCCCCCAGTGCGGACCCTTCCCTGCCCTCACCCCACTCCCGTTCCACCTGTCCTGGAACCTGTTCCCATCGTGTGATCCAGCCCTGGTCCTGGCTGCGGTCAGCAGATCCCAGTGAAGGGTTTTGTGTGTTTAGGCCTCATTTCTTTGTCTTTTTCCTACTCCGTTCCTGGCATTTGCTGATTTCTAGTGTGTACTCTGTAGTCTCAGTCCGTGTTTGATTCCATTCCATGGAAATAAAAAGTATGTTGTACATACTGCCCAAGAATTGTCTTGCAAGTTAAGGCTTTCCCCTTTACTATAAGACTATAAATAAAAACTTATTTTATCCTTCTTGGTGGTGGTGTCTTCTTGCCCTTGCAGAGGCCAAGATGGTTAAGGGAGGGGCCCTCTGGAGGCCATGGGGCCCGTGGGGAAAGCTGAGAGAAGGGCAGAGGTCACTTACGTGGGCTTGCAGAATCTGGAGCTCCTGGAAGTCACAGCAAGCCCCTTGTTGTAAGGGCTCAGCTCAGCTGGGCAGGCCAGGGGATGGGTAAGCCACTGGTGGTGACTTTGCTCGTTGGATAGCAGCTTTTAAAGTTTCAGCAGGGGTGGGGTTATCCAGAGCATTTCTAGAGGCAGTTACTGCTAAATAAATGACGCTTGGGGAATTGGTAGCCCAGAGGTATGGGTTTGGGTTTCCCCTGGTAATGAGTGTCTAGCTCCTTTGCGTTTCTAGAGAGTTCCACCGTGGTAAGAGGAGGCAGCAGGGGAGCTGTGCTGTCAAGGGCCGGAGGTAAAGGAGGCTCGTTCAACAGCATCATGTTAGCTCTACTCAGCCTAGGGACCAACACTGGCCTGAACTTGTTTCACCTTGAAAGGAAGAGAATTTATGGCCAGAGCACAGCTCAGCTTTGGTTTTCCTGTCTGGCTGACAGGAAACTGCTATTCCTAGACCAAGGGAGGGAGTGAAGTTAAATCAGTTCTTTGGTTTGTCCCTCTAGAATGGCAGTGCTTGGGCTCCTGTCAACCGGATGTCAAGTTCAGAGGATCTCTTTTTGGTTAATGGGAGTCGATAGGTAGGCCATGTCTCTACAACAGGCAGCTTAGAGCATGATCAAAACATGATTGCAGTTAGGAAAACAAGGATGCTGGGAGAACAGCATCCCATTTATTAAACACACGTCTTCCCAAGATAGGAAAGATACTAAGAATAAGAAAATGGGAATGAAGTCAGGTGATTTAATAAGCTGTCAAAGGTCGCGTACTTTCTTCTTTTTTGTTGCCCTTTACTATATCTCTTTGTATGTCTGGCCTTAATTACAAATCTCCTACACAGCTGGCTGGGAAGGGGTGGGCCTCAGGAACAAGCCGCAGGTGAAGGGCCACAGGGAGGAGGGCAGCGGAGCGGAGAGCCAGCCCTGGCTCTAGGATATTGGCTGGACAAGAGCTTGAGTTTTCAGCTTCTCAAAATTTCAATAAGCCGGTTGGAAGAAAAGGGCCCGGGTAGGAGGCTACTAGTTCCTGAGAAGATCTGAACCACCTGACTGCGTGCTGTGATGGAAGAAAGCAGGTGGCACTGGCAGCAGCTGCCAGAAAAAGAAAAAACGTAGGAGACCCAGGATGGAGGTTGTGCTCACTGAAGAGGACAAATGAAAGCCACGGCCAAGTTCCTTCTGGTCTGTCTAGGATGCCAAGGTATGCTTCCCCCAGGACACCGAAGTTTTCACCCTGGGTCGCTTTCACAGCGAGTTGCTGCGCTGTGGCAAGCGGCACAACGCCGGGGAACCTGGTGACATGCCTGGTCGCTACAGCAGGCAGCCTCACCAAGAGTCCTGTAGAAAGCTACCTCTTTCCCTCTTGCAATGGTAAGCTTGATATTTTCCTACCTTTACAATTGCCCCAAGTGCAAGGGTGTTTTAAACGGCCCGGTTTTTAAAATTCTTTTTTTTTTTTTAATATTTTTTATTTGTTTGACAGACAGAGATCACAAGTAGGCGGAGAGGCAGGCAGAGAGAGAGGGGGAAGCAGGCTCCCTGCTGAGCAGAGAGCCCGACTCGGGGCTCGATCCCAGGGCCCTGAGACCATGACCTGAGCCGAAGGCATAGGCTTAACCCACTGAGCCACCCAGGCGCCCCGGTTTTTAAAATTCTTAATATGTAGATCCCGTATGTCATATGTCGAGTAGCTATAAGTTCAGCAAAGAATTACCTCAGCTCAGAGCTATCATCTTAACTGGGAAAGGTTTGAAAAATAAGACTGAGTGGATGAGTGGAGATGGAGCCCTGACCTAGGACTGAGGAGAGCAGAACTCTGTTTCTAATAATAGAGTGATTTATGCTTGGGTTCTGATGTCAGACTACCTGAATTCAAATTCCTGGCTCTGACAGTGGCTGCTCATCTCAGGGGAGCCACTTGTCCCAGACTCAGTGTCCCCATCCGTAAAACGAGGATAATAACAGTACTAGCCTCATAAGGTGCCTGTGAGGGTTAAATGAGATAATGCTTACAATGTGCTTGACCTCAGGCCCGAGTGAACAGCCAGGTGCCAGCTGTCATTATCTACCCAAGGCACGTGACCAGGGCTGACTCTAAGATGGAAAAATCCAGCTCCTGCAACCAGCCTTCCCTGGAGTATGTGCGAGCGGACATCTCGGTATCCCACAAATGCTTCCTACCCCTGAGATGTGCCCTGTCCTTACAACACAAGGTGAATAAAGATAGCAAGGGGACCCCAGGACTGGACTGACATACTCTTCAAAACCAGAGAGGCACCTGTGGGTTCCTTAGATCTGCTGTCAGCCCAAGTGAGGCTCTGCCATTCCCTCCTCCTGCTATTCTTTGGCATCTCTGAACTCTGGACACGTGGTGTGCTGCCCATGGTGGTGTTACTCAGAGCAGGGTCCTTGAGCCATGCCCAGGGTGCTTGTTGAAAGGGTTTCTGGGCACCTGCCTCTCTGACCTAAAGCGTACCGTGGCCCAACACCCAGAGTCCATCGGCTCAACAGGCTCTCCCACGTGGTTCTCATGCACTCAGCTTTGACCCCCAAAAGTAAAATAATCCAGAGAACAAAAAGCTATTGGAGGAAGTGTGAGACACAGCTGAGCTGAATTAGCAAAGTGGGTGTGAGGTCAGGCCCTTTAAGGCTGCACTTGGGAGAAAGGTGGGGGAAAGGAGAGGGGCTTGGTAAGCCACGCGCTTGATAGGACTGCCCTGATGGCGTTTCCCTTTTCCCAGTGGGGCTCTCACCCTCTTGAGGGCTGCCTAGCCGCCCGCTTTCGAAGCCTCCAGCATGGGTGATGGTGTGGGGCTGCACCCATGGCTGTCCCCGTATCACACACTGGCTGTCCTCTGGTTGCTAGGCAGTCTCTAGGCCAGCCGGAGCAAGGATCTCTCAGACCTGTTAGCCAGGCTCTGCTATGGACAGCCTCCAGGAGCAAGAAACTAGAGCCTTTCTTGGTTCCAAACAGTTTCGCTAGACTGAGGAGGAAACCCAGGTGGGGAGGAGTTTGCCGGCCTCTGCTTTGGCCGTACAATGGGAAAAACCACAGTGAGAACTGGGGCCCTTTGGAAGCCCTGCTGGGTCACGAATGAGCAAAGACAGAATGTCTTTCTGTGTGTGGGATTATTAAGGCATGGACTAATTTAATTAATACAGCGCCAGGCTTTCCTTGGGAAGGGGGTAAACAAAAAATATTTACTGAATTCCTGAGGTGGAAATCAAATTGGCCAAATAACCCATTCCTGGCCAAGTTTGGATAAGCAGACTGAAGTGTGCATAGGGCTGGAATGACGACATCAGGCAGGCCCCCACTTGAGTTCTGGAGGCCCTCCCGGCAAAGGATCGCCACCCGCTGGTGAGTGTCCTTACGGCTTCATGAGGGTCCTGGTGGGGCCGGGAGCCGGGCAGCTTCCAAGCTAGTGCCTGATGGGTTAGGCCCCCAGCTTAGAGTGTGCCTCCTGGATTGGCTCTGGGTGACACTGCCCTGGTCTCCTGAGGCAGAACAGGAGGACAGCAATAGCACAAAGTGTCATTATAAGGCATAAATGTGACAGTCCCTCAGCTGTGCCTGGCACTCGGTAAGTACTCACATGTTAGTAGTTCCTAGGTCCTGTCCTGGGCTGTGCAACCATTAGAGTTTCGTTGAAACATGGAGCGAGTAAAACCCATCCTTCAGTGCATTTCATTTTAATCGGTAAAAGAAAGGAAGTAAATACAGGCTGAATATGAGAGGGTGGTAACAGATAGGCTTTACTTGATTTCTGATGGAACTCAAGCAAGACTACAAGCCTTACCACCTTTTGAAAAACTCTGGACTTGGGAAACGAAATACACCCTTGCTAGCTGGATCAGAGCCATGAACCATTACCATACTGGTTCCTTCACCCTGTGTTCCATCCTGGCTTTACTTTGGATTTCTGCACCACTGGTGGCCCGTGCTGGGCCCTGCACAGGAATCCTGCAAGCCCGTCACGTGCCCGCTGGCTCTGTCCTGCTCAGGCCTGCTTCCCATAGTGCTTGAGCCCTTGTTCAGCCTTACCCCCGGGAGCCCCTTGAGCTGATCTGCCCGGAGAGGTGAGGTGGGGACAGACTAGCCTATTGTCTCAATGCGGTCTGATGACTAGACCCCAGGGCCCGCACGCTCTAGCTCATGCTGGCTGACGTGTGTGTACCTTGTGCATGCACACACACCCAGCAGGATGGGCGTGTCTAGAAGAGAGCCCAACAGGTGGCCCTGGACAGTTCACAACCAGCTGGGCAGGCTCCCTCCTGTGCCCTGCACTGGGTGCCAGCTGTACCAGCAGGCCTGTTCTGTCTGCCAGGCCCCATTTAGGGTTGTTTTCCTCTGTGTCCATAGCAGAAGTGGGGCCCTTGTATACCAATAGCCTTCTCCGAGCAAAACTGTCCAGCACAGTCTCTGTTAATTTTTCCCAGTAAATTAATGGCCAGAGGGGGCGGCAGGGAAGAAAAATCAAGGATCCAATGTTAAGAAATCTGTGCCAGAACCTTCCACTCCAGTGCTGAACGTGATGAGGATTTGAGTGTCCTGCCAAGGGAAACAGAAACTAACAGCTACCATAGCAGGCCAGCTGAGAAGGGTACATACTCCATAAGCTGGCTCCTGCAAGGGCCCAGTGAGCCATGCAGAGTCTGGGTCAAGAAACAAGCCAATGGGTGTGCAGACGTGCCACCCACACCCTCAGACACCCCCAGCTGGAGGAGACCAGCTGGCAGTGGGGCTCCCACGCACATGCCTGAGAGCTTCATTGTTTCCTATCTCCCAGTGCCATCAACAGCTCACAGGTGGCAGGGCACGTCTGGGGCTAAAGGACAGTGGCTGCTGGCTTGGGGCCAAAGGCCACAGCAAAGCCAGCCACCCAACAGAAAGAATGTCACATCCACAGCAAATACCTACCACAAGGCCAGTGGGAGACATCTGGCACACGTGGTTCCTGTGCACTTGTTGGCCAGTTCTGGGTTTGCCTCTGGAGGAGTTCAGCCCCGGGGCTGTGAGCAGCATGTATCTTGAGCCCAGCACTATGGCAGGCGCTGGGGATATTCAGGGCAGCTGAGGAAGTGCGTGCCCTCCCTTCAGGAAGCTCAGAGGAGGTAGAGACTGGACTCGAACACGTGGCACAGGGTACACGTCTACACTCCAGATGCTGAAGGAGTTGTGAAGCTGGGCCCTCCACAAGAGAGACTTGGTGTGCAGAGGGGCGAGGGACAGGGCCAGGCCCTCGCATCCCAGGCTCTGGTGTGCTTGCCCTCCTCCCCACAAGCGCCACATGGAGGCTTTGCGTGAAGGGAAGGTGGGCCAGAGCCTCCACTCTGCATGGACAGGATCCCTCTGCCCATTCCACCACAGTCACTAACTGCCTTGGTACCCAGGCCGTGGCAGCCACTGCTCCCAAGGAGAGACATGATGGTGGAGCCCAGCAAAGCATCAGCCTTCCCAGCGAGCCACATAGTTCTCCTGGGTACTCATTCCATCATCACCATTGTTATCACGCTCCAGGGGTGCGCCTTGCACGACCCCCACACTATCCTGCCAGGCACTGGTCAGCCTGCCTGGGGGGCAGAGCCCCCTGCAGTCCCAGGGTCCCCTGGCCCTGCCCTCGACAAGGCTGTGACATTTAGCCTACTCTGACTTGGGAGCGGACAGCCTCGGCTCCTGTCACCACCTTTGTCCCATTCGCCCAGGCCATCACAGGTATAGCAGACGACAACATGAAGTCTCACATCCAAGCGCACTGGCATGCGATATTTTTTATTCCGGAAAGAACCAAATGATATCAAAGATTGAGAGAGTAGTATACTGAACCCTAACATACCCATTATCCAGTGTCGACGATTATCAACATGCCACACTTCTTGAAAGAAAAGGGATGGCAAAATACATGATTATGATTTTTTTTATTAGTATTTTCTAAGTAAGGAAGTGTGGAGACATCAAAGGGACACAGGAACCAGCTGAGAGAGTTAATGGCCAAAGCCAGAACAATGTAAACAATAAAATAAACAACACAGTATGGAACATAACCCAGAGTATAAAATCAATACTCCTGAGTCCATACTGATAGACATACATGATTGTATAAATAAATGGAGAAAAGACAAACCTCCCACAGAAAAATTCCAAATAATTTATGTAGATGCTCCACCTTCAAGGGTGTGGGGGAGAACTCCATTCCTGCGGCATGGGCCAGGCACACGGACTTCCTACTAAAGGGGACAGTCTGGAAAGGGGAAGGAAGACTTTCACAGCAGGGTAACCGGACACACACTGTTCAGCCAGGTGCCGTGCGGACACACAGCCCCTTGAGGGAATGTGAAGACAGGGTGCCTGCCTCTGGGGCCTTCCTTCCAAAACCCACAGCCCCAGTGTATTGGTTTTCACAGAAATCCCAACTGAGGGACACTATGAAATACCTGACTGGTACTCCTCAGAACTGTCAAGGTCATACGAAACAAGGAGAGTCTGAGAAACTGTCACAACCAAGAGCAGACTAAGGAGGAACTTGACAACTAAATGTAACGAGGTATCATGGGTGGGATCCTGGGACAGAAGAGGGGGATCAGGTAAAAACTCCGTTATTTAACTGAACTATGGCCTTTAGTTAGTAGTAATGTATTGATACTGGTTCATTCGTGTGACAAATATTCCATACCAAGACCCTAACGATAGGGAAACCAGCTTAAGGGGTCTGTGGGAACTCTGTCTACTATCCTTGTAATTTGTCCCTCAATCCAAAACTATCCTAAAATAAAAAGGTTATCTTTTAAAATGTGTTCTTCTTGTTATTTTGCAGGAGTCGTGTTTATGCAGGAGGGGCAGAGGGCAGGGAAAGTTTTTCATGAAGCTGGGCTGGCGAGCAGCACTCTGTCCTCGCCTGCCTGGTTGTTCTTGGATGTACCCAAGAAGTGGGAGGGGAACATCGGCCACCTGGCCTCGTTCTCGGAGCCTCCTGCACCAGCTGGTAGAAAGCAGAGGCGAGGTTATTGCCGGGAAGTGAAAGAGGATGTCCAGGAACCAGTTAGGCGGGCCGGGCCAGGCCGGGGAGGGCGGGCTGTCTTCAGGGCTGCGATCTGCTCCCAGATTGACTCACCACGACCTTGCTTGGGAGTCACTCGGTGTCACACTCTGCACTTGGGGTGGCACCCCTGTGGTGCGGGGAGCATCGCTCTATGCCAAGGACTTGGCAGAGTGGGAGGTGGCTTAGAAGGGTGAGGTGAGCCTGCCACTGCTGTTGGCTGTCACTGTCCTCGTCCTGGTAAAAGATGGGCACAGGCATTTGCGTTCTCAGTCGTCCAGCCCTAGAGGTAACCCATGTGTATTTAGCTCTGGCCCCCATTCCTGAAACCATCCATTTCATCTTCCTTTAAACACCTAGAGGGATGGACACACATGGGCTTGGAGGCAGCGAATCTGGGTTCAGGTTCAGACTCCACTATTCAGTAGCTAACAAACACGGGTGATTCACTGAAGCTCTCTGCCCTGCTTCTACAGCTATAAAATGCAGATAATCCACCTGCCTCACCCACCTCATGAGGCTGAGTCAAGGATCAAATGAGACAAGGCAAGAGATCAGGAGGAACTCTCTTAGGGGTTATTCTTTGGGTGGATGTGGCAAGGGTGGTCAGTGTCCTTCAGCAGGTAAGGACTTTGATGCCCCGGGGGCTGATATGGGATAGAGTTTCATATATTTTAGGATGCTTTTGGTTGCAAGGAATAGTAAATCCAACTCAGGTTGGCTCACATAGCTGAAAAAGCCAGAGACCAGGCAAGCTGCAGGAGCGATGTGCTCAGGGTTCTGGCCATGTTTCTCAGTAAGTCAGGGAGTCTGTGTGTACTGCTTCTAAGACTGGCTTCCTTCTGGGTAGGAAAATGGTTGTAGGAGTCCCAGACCACACATTCCCTCACAGGAGAGAGGTGCTTTTCCTCCATCATATAATGTCCAGGGCTTCTCTCTCTCTGGTCTGTTTCAGGCCATGTGCTCGGCCCCACAGCCATCCGTGAGGCTGGGACAAACCATTTGACTGGCTTCAGCTTGGGTTATTGCCAGATGTGAACAAATTACTGAACCAAAGAGGGACGGATTAAAACAACTGGCTTAGGCCAATCGAGGTCTGGACCTGGAGGTAGGAAGGGAATCAAATCCACACAAGCCTACTGGCCGCCACGGTTGGGGAGCGGAGCCATGGACATGGCCGACCATGTCCACCACAGGTTTCCATCCCAGTAATCTGCTGTTGTAGAGAGCCATGGTGATTTGTCTCCCTAGCATCCATGTCCCTCCATTTGGCTACAACCCTAATTTGCATTTGGGGCTTCATTCTTTCCCCATGCTTAGACTCTGTGTTTCTGATGGAACCGCATTTCCCACTCATGGGGGAAGCATGTGATCAAGACTTAGGTCAGTCAGGGCCCTCTAATCTCCTGGCCACGAGACTGCTTCTCGGAAAGGTACTTGGCTTGATCAAAGCCCATGAAACACAGTGACACTTGCCAGGAAGGAAGACTGGGCCGGTGCCAGCCGCTCGTCTGCAGAACTTCACCCTAAGAGGAGACAAGGCCTGGAGCGATTGCTGCCGCCATTTTACACTCCCATGGAGAGAGCCCGAAAGTAGAGCTCATACAGAAAGATGGAGAAAGGGGGAGAAACCATACAGCCAGGCTAATTCCTGGACGTCTCTGTGAGTCAATACATTTCCTCTTTGCTTTAAGCCGCTTGTAACCATGTCTTAAATCATACAATTCTCCTCCCTGTTCAAAGGCAATAGAATCCCTGAACAGCACATGTGGGTGTCTGGAATCTTTGGTACAAACTTTACCAAGCACGGTTGTCATCTGAGACTAGCATTACATGGAAAGCATCTCGGCCATGAAAGATGTGGAAGAATGCTGAATGAACACAGATGGGATTTAGCCTAGATCAGGGGGAGCAAAGTACAGCCCACCTAGCCAAATCTCGCCCACCACCTGTTTTCATGAAGTCTGTGGCTGTTTTGTACTCCAAGGGCTGACTGAAGTTGAGTAGTTGTTTGCAAAGCTTAAAATATTTAGTATTTGAGGGCGCCTGGGTGGCTCAGTGGGTTAAAGCCTCTGCCTTCAGCTCAGGTCCTGATCCCGGGGTCCTGGGATTAAGCCCCGCATTGGGCTCTCTGCTCAGCAGGGAGCCTGCTTCCTCCTCTCTCTCTGCCTGCTTCTCTGCCTATCTGTGATCTCTGTCAAATAAATAAATAAAATCTTTAAAAATAAATAAGTTAATTAATTAAATAAAAATATTTAGTATTTGGCACTTTACAGAGAAAATTTGCTGCCCCCTGGCATAGATGGTAGACTAATAAAATATTAGCAAATACTTCCGCCTCAGCTGAAGGCCTGCATTCCCAAATGGATGCCACAGCGAGTCGACCTCCATGACAGACCTCTCTATCATTTAACCTCAGGTCTGATTACCAGCATTAGGAAAGCAAGTTTTCATCAAACTGAAGTTAGCCCAGAGAATGAGAGCCATCCCACATCTTTCTTAATATTTGGTCTCTGCATCGTTCTGACCACACAGGCCCTAAGAAAGCCGCCACACATAAAGAACATTCATTTCCCTGTCCCAGACCATGACCCTTCCCTTGGAGTTGGGATGCCGAAGCTACTGGAGAATTCCTGCAGACAGCCCTGCGGCCTCCTTCCACAAGGAGGTAGGATCAGTGGCAAGCTGCTGGGAAGACCAGACAACCTCCTCGCTCTTCATAACAGAATGGCAGCACTGGGATCTGTGCTTCTGACATCTGAAGCCAATGGATTCCATTTCTACCAACCACAGAGGGCACTGGGGGCTCTACTCTTCCTGCTATGAAGCTCCTGCCACAAGCCTGGCATAGAAAGTTAACATTAATGAAATAGCCAAGGTCACAGGAGCAGCCACCTTGCCAGGGGTTCCTAGCCTCCATCTCTGCTAAGTTCAATCACCAGGAAGCTGCATGCCGAGATCTAAGGCTGGTTCTCAAGGGAAGGCCATTGTGGAGCTGTTATTTAATATTATGGCATATGCTTTTGTGTGAAGTCTTCATGAGAAGGAGGCTTCCTCAAGGATAGGACTGCCCTGCCCCCAACACAGTGGCCAGAATCTGACGGGTGGTTTCTAACTCAGAAACGATGCCACGAAGAGAAGGCAGTGTAGGAATATGGTTGGCTGTTTTCCCAGGGAAGTCTGCTTATCTAAGAGGCTCCCCTTCTGCTCACAGGAGAATCTAGCAGGCTGCCCGACTTATATGGGGCTCGAGGTGGGCCTGAAATGCATCCAAGGGGGAAGCTGAAGCCCATCTGGATATAGACAGCTTTGTATTTCTTTACTGATGGACCCCACGTTGAATGCAACAGCAGTGCCTTCTACTTAAGGAGCCACATGATACATTTGAGAATTTCTGTCCAGCACTCACTTGAATGCTGTCAGTCAGGAAATCCTCCAGACCCAACTGGGAGCAGGAAGGGAGTCTCGTGATTATGCCAGTGTAAAGCCCAGAGATAAGAGTCCCAGCAAAGGACCCTCTCTTCTCTGGAAGGCACACTTCACCTACCCCTAGGCCAGCACACACCCTCCGGCCTGGGTGTCATAAAGCCAGCTCACACCCGAGCAATCCCTTCCGTCTCTTAACCACACCCATTACTGCAACCCAACCCCTAATACCATGTGAGGCTCCAGGCAGGTGAGGGTTTGACCTTTCCTTAAGGTGATGGCCAGCATGCCTCTCCCCACACTGCTTTGTAGCCCAAGCTGTTACCAGGGCAATGACAGCACAGGGACAGGGATTATATTCCAAGAGGAGGACACCCTCTCCTCACCCCTGGAGGAAAGCCAGGTGACCGCAGGACTCTGGCCTGTTCGTGTTCCTGTGGCAGCCCCCTGCCTCTGGTCAGGACGACCACCCCCACCTGTGGCTGAGTGCTTGCCTTAGGACTGGGAGCACAGCCCCTGCCCAGAGTCAGAGGGAGGAGACAGACACAGACAGACCATGAGACATGGTGTAAGGAGTGCTGGGGAGTAAACTGAATTGCTCTGGGAAGCTCGGGAAAGGCAGCTTCTCCCGCCATGCGTTAGGTCCACTGTGGCCTCGGCTGGAGGACGTGTCTCAAGGTGGAGCCCAAGCCAGACGCCTGTCTTTGCTCACACACAGGGTCTGGAACCCTGCACACAGGAGACTGGCGATCCGCGCACAGCCTTCAGTAACTCCCAACACTGGACGTTCTGAGGGAATTTTCTTGGTACCAGTCACAAATGAGAGACATCATTGAAAAGGTCATTCTTTTATTATTTCAAGGAGGTAATACATAGCCCAATCCGCCAAAGCAATAGGGAATTAGAGGCAGCAAAGGGCAGAGTTTTTGAGAGGGGCCTCATGCTGCATCTCTGAGCGCCTGTCGGCCCGCAGTCCACGGCTGCTTACGAAGGCCAGGTCAGCCACACGGAGTTTTCTGGGACTGCAGCAGTGGACAGATGGCCCAGCTCGACACCCCGCTGACTGAGAAAGGGTTCCCTGTGAGCCGCAGAGGCCAGGACAGGCTGAGCACATGGGGCGGCCCCCCGCCCTGCCTCAGCCAGGGTTCCGCGGCTCCGGCCCACCGAGCACTTCATTTTATGTCTGGGAGCCCAGAGTGGGCAGGACGTGAATAAATCCTGAGTCAAATTAAGGTGAAAGACTTAGTAGCATTAATACTCGGGATGAGAGAAGACAACACTATCTCTGAGGGGGCCAGGCTGGGAGTCTGACGGGAGATGGAAACACGCAGAAGGGCCACGGAGAGGGGTTTTCACATGATGGGGTGGGGGAGGGGTGCACACTGGGGCTGCTTTCTTGGGCGCAGAACCAAGCTAGAGGTTCATTTCCACTCATAATTGGCTTCCTGGGTCGAAGTCACCGCCTGGGTGGCTGAAGCAAAGTGCCTGCGCACCCTTTGGGGGCCCTGGGGAGAGTGTGGCTCGGTTCTCCAGGCAGAGGGGCAGGAGCTCACAACCCAAGGAGACCTTTCTCCCCCACCCCCGGCTCCCTTCCCCTGCAGCCTTGGGCATCTCGTAGTGAAGTCCCACCATGATTTTTTCTAGAGAATTCAGTCTGATGGGACCAAAGCTCCCCCTCCCCCTTGGCACAGAGCATTTATTTCCACCCGCAGGACAGCACCTTCCTGGTGACTTAAGGGTGGTGTACGGGGACGGGGGGGGTGGGGGGGGGTGGGCAGCAGTGACTCATAGATGCCGTTCGTTTCAGTACCACTGTCCAGGCTGGAGAGCTGCTGGGTGACGAGGGCTGCTTCTGCCCAGGGCACATCGCTCCCCAACAACCCAGGCCAGGCCAGAGCCAGGTTCAGGTGCCACACGGGCTCAGATTTTTGGTTTGACAGAGGTGGAAAGACTTTTTAAAAAACCACGCCACTATGTTCTCCAAACCCAGAGCCATCAGTTTTGTTTTGTTTGACAGGAAAGGACAAAGGACCACAGCCCCATAGTGGCCAAGGCTTATGCAGCACAGAATGTGGTACGTATCAAAATGTATACACCTTGGTCTGACCGGGGAGGTGGGTGAGCAGAGAGCCATGGGAGCCTTGTCTTCTAGGCGGTGGCAGGCTGTGCTGGTGCCTCGTCCTCTCGCTCTTCAAAGCCGGGGACTGGCTTCTGCAGAAAGTGCATGGTGGCCTGGATCACCTTATCTGGTCCGATATTGTACACAGGGTGAGTGGGCTGCTGCGAAGAGAAGGACAGAGGCCAGTTAACAGCCCCAGTGGTCCCTGGGAATGGGCACGGCCTTGAAGCCGTTAAATTCAATGCACTTGTAAGCATTTATCAGAAGGAGGACTCATCAGAGACACCCAGGGAGGTCCACCCACAAGGCCCTGATGTCCAACAACAAGGTATTGGTAAAAACATTGAACACTACGTGGGACACAAAGCACTATTATGTAGCCATTTAAAAACATGCTTTCAAAATATGTAATTATGGGCAAATGTTTATGGAGGAAAACGGTATGCACGTTATCCTAAGCTTTTTGAAAATGTGTTCATAGATGTGATTTATAGGCAGAAGTCGGACATACACCCAAATAGGAATAGTGATGTGATTGTTTTAAATTTTCTTAATTGTACTTTTATGTATATTCCAATTATTAAAACAATCACCTGTATTTACATTTGTAATACTGGAAAAGGAACACAACCCTATGATGCAGTAAATGTGTCAGGCCATATTTAAATTCTTTCATATTATTCCAATCCCTCACAGAAACCCAACAGAAACTTTGGGTCTAAGACAGAGTACAACTGGGGGCCAGTATTCAGGACTCTTCCATTTGGGGAGAATGAAGAAAGGAACAGAACTGCAGGAGAGGTTTAAAAGCTTTTTTTTTTTTTTTAACGTTTTACTTGTTTATTTTAGAGAGAGAGCGAGAGTGAGTGGGGCAGGGAAGAAGGAAAGGGAAAGAATCCGAAGCAGACTCCACCTTGAGTCCAGAGCCCCTCACAGGGCTTGATCCCATCACCCGAGATCATGACCTGAGCCCAAATCAAAAAGTTCGATGCTCAATGACTGAGTACCCATGTGCCCCGAGGTTTTAAAACTTTTAAGAGAGAATACTATTACCGATTTTATGCCAAAACATATGAAAGTACAGATAAACTCAATAACTCTATAGAGCAATATAATTTTAAAAATTTACTCAAGAAGTTCTTTAAAACATATGAATAAATTATATCAATAAAACAACTGCTTATTCTGTTACCATCATTCTTACTCCAGGATACCAGGCCTAGATGGCTCTTCAAGCAAGTGCTATCAACCTACAAGAAACAGATCATCTCTAACCTGTACAAGTGTTCTCAAAGACTTAAAAAAAAAAAGGTGGGGGCGTGACAGGGAGAGAAGATACCCATCTAATTTTATGAGGCTATGATATTATCCTGAAATATAAACTGGAAAAAGCAATATAATAAAACAAAATTTTTAGATCAGTTTTTCTTTTGAGTATCATGCAAAAAATCCTAAATAAAAATACTGGCCAAAAAAATACTAGCAAACTGAATCTAGCAATGTATTAAATACACACACACACACACACACACACACACACACACACTGTCCTATGACCAAGAAGGGCTGATCCTGGGAATGTAAGGTTATCATCAGAACATTTATTAACAATAGCATATTTGATTAAAGGAGAAATCAGTTGCAGAAAAAGCACTCAATAAAATTTAATATTAGATTATGATTGAAACAAAACAACAACCTAGCAAACCAGGAAGAGAAGGTAAGTAACATCCTTAACCAGATAGGTAGTATTTATCAAAACCCTCAGGGGTGCCTGGGTGGCTCAGTCATTAAGGTCTGCCTTCGGCTCAGGTCACTATCCCAGGGTCCTGGGGTCCAACCCCACATCAGGCTGCCTGCTCAGCAGAGAGCCTCCCTTTCCCTCTGCCCATCCCTCTGCTTGTGCTCTCTCTCTCTCAAATAAATAAATAAAATCTTAAAAAAAAACAAAACAGTAAGGATCCTACATAATGGTGAAATTATAAACACCTTCCCATTACAACCAGAAGCAAGATAGGAGCACCCCCTATGACTGTCTCCAGTCAGCACTCTATGGGGACCTTAGCCAGTATCTCAAGGCAGGAAAAAGAAATAAAACTCTTAAGAATCAGAAAGAAAGGGGTGCCTGGGTGGCTCAGTTGCTTGAATGTCCAACTCTTGGTTTCAGCTCAAGTTGTGATTTCAGGGTCATGAGACTGAGCCCCATGTCAGAGTCTACTTGAGAATTTTCTCTCTTCCTCTTCTTGTGCCCTTCCCCCTACTTGTACTCTCCTCCTACTTGCATCTAATAAATATCTTAAAAAAAAAAAAAAAAGAACCAGAAAGAAAAAGGCAAAACTGTCCTCATTTTAAAATAACACCACATTCTAAGTTGAAAATCCAAGAGATTCTACAAACTATTACAACTACTAAGTAAGTTTAGCAAGGTGGCTAGATACAAAATTAAAATACAAATATCATTTCTGTGCTTTAGTAACAATCAGTTACAAAATATAATGGAAGAAAAATCCAATCACAACAGACACAAAAGCTATAAATTTCCTAGGCATAAGTCTAACAAAAGATGTGGTAGTCTTTTATGGAGAAAATGATAAAACACCACTGAAGGATGTGTAAAATAATCTGGAAAATCGTGTTCACAAATGGAAAGCCTCAGAAGTCAGTTCTCTCCCATTAATCTTAAGTCCAATGCAAATTCCCATAAAAATTCCATTATAGTTTTTTGTGGGACTTGATAAGCTGATCCTAAAACCCACAGGAAAAAGCAAAAAGCAAAGAATAGGAAGGCAATTTCCAGTAAAAAGAACAAAGTGGATGGGACTTGCCTACCTGCATTTAAGATTTGCTAAAGATAGTGCAGTAAGGCAAACAGACCAAAGGAACAGAAAAGAGTCACCTCGGATACAGAAACTCGAGTACGTGACGTACATGGGACACACATCAGTAGGAGAGTTGTAAACTTCAGTTAGTAGTGGGGCTGGTCAACTGTTCATCCACATGGGAAAAAGAGAAAATTACATCCAACAGACAAAAATCAATTCCAAGAAAATTAAAAATCCAGAGGGAAAAGCAAAACTTTAGACTGTTTGAAGAAAATATATGTATGACCTCAGGGTAGGGAAAGATTTCTTAGGTATCCCTCCCCTCCACACCCTCAAAAACCAAAAAGGCAATAAAATTGTTCACTATAGAATTAAAAATCTCCTTTTCAAGAGCAAGAAAAAAAAACACGAAAAGTGAAAAGACAAGTCACGAACTGGAAGAGACTCTCTACATACACACCACCAACAGAGGATTACTATCAACACACAGAGAACTCCAACAAATGTATGAGAAAAGGGCAAACAATTAAAATCACAAATCAACAAGAAAGCAAGCAGCTGGCAGCCAAGTCACGGAAGATACAACACGAATGGTCAATGAGCATCTGTAAAGATGCTCAAGCTTACTAGTAATCAGGGAAACGCAGAAATAAAACCGAGGTACCACTTCCCATGTATCAAATGGCAGAACGGAAAAGTTGGACTACAGCGCGACTCCCCTGAGTTCTCCGTGAGCGTCAAGTGTAACAACCCCGAGGGGGCGGGAGGCGCTGTCTAGTGAAGGTGAAGCGTGTGTTCTCTTCAACCCAGCAAGTCTCCCCTAGAGAAACTAACACAAGAAAGTACACGGCGAGTCTGTCTGCAACAGCACGAACTGAAACCATCTTGATGTTAAGCAACAGAAGAAGGAAAACTGCAGTCCTGTTTGCACCCAGGAATACCGCAGAGTTGTTACAATGGATACACCAGAGCAGCACATGAAGGCAGATAAATGTCCAAGCACAGGGTCGGCAAGAGAAGCAGCGCATGGGACACGGGTGGCAGATGGTGCTCTAAAAGGCATGAAAGCACACCCTCTCTGTGTTGTTGACGGAGACTGGCACAACGACACCAGCAGGCATGACAAGTGTCAAACTGAGGACGAAGTGATGCTGGGGAGGTGGGTGGCCAGACAAAGGGGTTGTGTGGGAGGCAAATATAGGAAAAAACTGTTAAGACTTGAAAAAGCTGAGTGGTGGTTATTCTGATTTGCTCTGCTTATCAGTGAGGCTGAGTGTCTTTCCATCCATCTCCTGGCCATCTGTGTTCCTTCTATGGGAGCTATTTTGTGACCGTCTGCACGGACCCCATTATTTGTCAGCTGTGGACACTGTAAGCTGGAGTCACCTCCCAGGCTCAGGTCTGGGCTCAGGGGTGTTTCATTGCAGCTGGGCTGCTCTAGGGCTGGAGGCGGGCTGAACATCCGGCCCTCGTGGGGCTGACAGTTTTGGGGGGCAGCAGACAAAAATGAGTTAAACACACACATTACAAATTGTGCTGGGTGTTGGGGAGGGCACAAACAGGGCACCGTGGAGGCGCATTTCGGAGACCTCGTTTAGAGGTAGTCTGGAAGCTTCTCGGGAGAGCCGCTATGCCAGCTGAGGGCTCCAGAAGACAGCAGGCCATGCACCAGTGCTGCGTGGCTGCAGATTCCAGAAACTTACTGCCTCTGAGCAGCTCTCTTGGAGGAACTAACGGTTAAGAGGTTTGGGTCCTGAAGCAGGGGGTAAAGGCACAGATCCTCTGTGGCAGACTGGACCCCACCCCCCGACCTGGAAGCCTGAGTTTGCCTTTTGGTAGTTTCCTCCTCAGTCACAAGCTCCTCTGGGAAGGTGTGAATCCAGGAGAGTCTGGAGGGGACAGTGTGCTCTCAAGGCCCGCGCACAGGATATGCGCAGAGGGTTCTGCACGGCAAAAGCGGCTGCTCTGCCCTCTTGGTAAGCCCCGTCCTGGGGACCCTGTGGAGAAGAGGTGTCAAATCCCCCATCCCGCCTTACCAGGGCATTTTCCGGCACTCCCAAGACCACATCGTGCAACATGGCTCCACTGCCGAAGTGCTGGGCTATGGACAGGCCACTCAGGCAGTAGCAGGTGTGGTAGAAGTCCCGAGACCTGCAAGGACAAGGTGAGGACGAGCACTCTGAGCGGGGGCTCCTCTGCTCCCCGCAGATCCCGGCAGGCGCAGCCTCCCACAACAGATCCAGACCCAGGACGCAGCTCCACGTCCCACTGCCACCCGGCGGCCTTTCTCAAAGCCCCATCCTTCTGCCCTGGCCCACAGCGGGAACTGTCCCTGTGGGCTTGGCCCCTCTAGGGTCCCTCCTCTTCTTCTTCCCTCTGGTCTTCTGGAAAAGGCTCTCCAGGGTGGTGCTGGTGCTAAGTTAATATACTTCTCCGAAAGACTACCAAAATGCCTGGAAACGGGCCACGTTCTTCCTGATCAACTGCTCGAGACCCACCCAGAGCTGGGCCTTCCCCAGCGTGTCAGCAAGGGCAGGGTGTGTCCAAGCCCAGTAGCCATAGGGACAGGATTTATCTGATTTCCCTTTGCTTTGACTGTGGCGCCTAAAGATATCCAGTGTATGTGGCAATAGTTGTGGTGATTATAATTTCTGTTTACGACACTCAAGGGTTTTAAAATCCTGTATCCTGTTCTATTTAGATCAGTTTAGTTTAAAAAAAAAAAAAAAGTGGGGGAGGAAAGAAAAGGTAAGCACCAGCAATCTGTATGACTTACCTGTGGGGGGGTGCGGATGCATGTAAGCATGGGGAAAGGATGGCCACTGAGGGTGTCAAGATGGCACTGGAAGGGGGTGCGCCACCACGACTAAGCAGCTGGATGGAAAGGGACTCCCCCCACCTCACCCCCCGCACACCGGACTCTTAAAGATCAGCAGCTGCTGCCCTCTGCAGAGCCCTGGGTAGGCCTGAGTGACACAACCTCCCTCCCTTCCCCATGGCCCCCTCCCCTGAGAGAAGGCACTCACTTGCCAGGTTTATCCAGAAGCCCCCCCGCGGGGCACTGGCAGCACATGAGGATGTATTCCTGCAGGGCCTGCTGATGGAACATCCAGTGGCTCATGCTGAGGGCAGGGTCGCCTGCAGAAAGGCAGAGGATCAGCACGGGCCCAGGCCCGGGACACCGCCAGCGTCAAGGACAGTCTTTTTACTTTATTACCCACTGGGGACAGTCAAGTTTTCCCTCTGTTCTTCCTGGACGAATTCTGAAAATTGCATTCTCAGGACACTCAACACCTTCACCCAAGTCCCATGATATGTCTCTTCTCCTGACCTTTGACTCCAGTCAGAGCAGCAGCACAGAGTGGATGCCAGTCTGAGACCACATCCGTGAAGGTGTGAGCCAGCTGCTTCTGCTTTCCAGATCGACACTGATACTGCCCCCTGACTCAGTCCACAAGTCCCTACTCTTCTTTTTTCAAGATTTTCTTTATTTGGGGGGGAGGAGGGTCAGAGGGAGGAGAGAAAGTCCCAAGCAAACTCTGTGCTGACTGTGGAGGCCGACACGGGGCTTGATCCAACAACCCTGAGATCACAACCTGAGCCAAAACCAAGAGTTGGGACACTTAGCCAACTGCACCAGCCAGGCGCCCTAAACTACTCTGGGCTTCTTAAGACACTTCCTCTAGCACATCTCCGACTCTAACTGGCTAAGAGAACTCTCAACAGGGGTGACGTCTGTTCCTTCTCTTTTCTAAGCCTGAACTTCATCTATCTCCAAAGGGCGTCCTCCAACTTTTCTCTTGGCTCAAAAACTTTTCCTAAGCAGCATTACTAGTAAGTGCCAGGATTCTTGCGTCATCTAATATGGTAGCAGAAGCAGAAACTGGCAATTCTTGTAATAATACTAAACTAGGAACAAGCAACCAGGCTTCTACACTCTGAAGCTCAATCTGTATGGTCAGAGAATTCTGTGCGCCGTACAGTTATCAGGTGGGGAGGAGAGACAGACTGCCAACAGAAGGGAGTTTCCAGAAGCACTTACATGGGAACTGGTTTTTAAAAACTACACATATGCATTCAATCCTTGGTTAATTTTATACTTTGATCCCTGGGCTACTATAAAGATAGCAATCAGTCTGTAAATAGCAATTAAAAGCTAATTTTTCTTTTTCAGTCTTTTTTTGTTTCTATGCATTTTTCTGTGTAGTTATTATAATTTTGTATTTTGTGTTTTCCATTTAACACTAGAGGCATACATTTTTCTACGCTATAATCATACTGTTGATTTTTCCTTTGTGATTTCTTCTTTAAAGAAGCATATTTAATAGCTACAGGGACTTTGGGGAGGTGATGAAAATTCTAAAACTGATTATGGTCATGGCTGCACGACTCTTGTGATGCCACTAAACACCACTGAATTGTATATATTAAATAAGTGAATTATATGGTTATGTGAATTATATCTCAAGAAAGCTCTTATTTTTTTAAAAGCAAATGCATTAAAGTTCAGAATAACTGCACTAAGCATCTGTACAAAATACACCTTTATTCTATATCCTATAAGAAGTAAAGACTATTATATTAAGGTAAGTGCTAACCTATCACTAAAATTGGAATCTGAAAAGAAACTGCTATGTTTACTATTAGACAGGTTACAGAGTAGGTCCATTACATGCTGTATTACTGAAGTCTGCAAGCTCAAAGTTCACAAGCCCAACAAGGAGCTTCCTGGAGTCCTGGAATTTGCACGGCAGCACACAAAATCACAGACGAAGGCGGACATGACAACAGGGTGCTGACAGGCTTGGAATCAGCCTTCTCAATCCTCCATACCTCTCCCTCACATTATGAATCCCCATCACCATGTCATTTTGCATCGCAAAGATTCCTTTCCAAAAGTGTTCCGAAACAGAAACTGACAGGCACAGAGACATGTAGCTCAACTTCGCAGGTGGACAGAAACAGGCCTGCGGTATGCCTCCAAGAACATTCAAGCCACCGGTAACTGCTCACGGGCCTGCCGGTTTCCTACGGCTCCATAGAAACCAAAGAACTCCAATTTGGTCAGCATTTTATATTTTAAAAATCTTAATAATTTGTTCTTCTAGTCAACCACTGTGTTCTACACCCATACAGCAGCACCCTGCATGGAGCCAGGGAGGTGGGACTGGGTATGTGTGCCGCCGGGCTTCGGCCCCTCGTTACCTCTTTAACTAGCAAGAGGATCATCACCTTAAAAGTGTACTGGGTTGTTTGCTGAGATAAAAGTAGGAATGAACATGTTAGGGAAAAAGCAGGTATGGTACAGAAGAAAAACAATTTCAGTACATGAGTCTCCCTCCCTTCAACTCCCATCCATCTCTCAAAGGTGCCCATTGTTAAAGGGGTTTTGCTCGCCTCCAGGAAAAACTGTGGAGCTGTCAGCCCATGTGCACACAGACCAAACCTTTCACACTTCATGTTGGGTTCTGGAGAGTTTTCTATAGGAGCCCATCGCATGTAACCACGGTATGGAGAAATCGTAATACATTTAACTATTAACCTTTTTTGTAAAAAAAAGATTTTATTTGTTGGAGAAAGAGAGAGAGAGCGAGTGGCGAGGAGCAGTGAAGGGAGAAGGAGAAGCAGACTCCCTGCTGAGCAAGGAGCCCAGTGAGGGCCTCGATCTCAGGACCCAACATCATGACCTGAGCCAAAGGCATACGCTTAACTGCTTAGCCCCTATTAACCTTTTCATGAGCGGTTGGGTTGTTCGCCATTCCTTTGCTAATATCTCTGTAGGTAAATTCCTGACCATGCACTAGCCCGGTTTAAGTAATTTAAACAAGTCTCCAAACGACCCTCCAAAAACTGATACAGCTATTTACACGCACACTTACAGTGCAAAACTGCCCGTTTTCCCACACTCTCCCCAACACTGGCACCATGTTTTCTCATCTCTGGCAGTCTGACAGTGAAAGCGACCAGCGTCTCACTGATTTGATTTGCACATCTTTCACTATGTCTTTTTGTTCCGTTTATGCACCTGTGGCAGCTACACCGGTGTAGGCAGCGATCCGGTATCAGAGAACAAGTCACTTACCCTTATTGTTCTTTGTTTCCTCCTCTGTAAAACGGGGGTGACAAGACTACCTATTTCATGACATTGTTCTGAGGCTCAAACGAGAAAATCCATGTGAAGGACTCTGTCGAGTCCCAACTTGAGCAAGTCTCGGCTGCCCGCCAGGAGGGGGGAGCAGTAGCAAAAGCAACACCACCAGGAGCTCCTTCCCTGCCTGTGCTGAATCTCCCTGTTCAGATCCTCTGCTTGGGTTTCAGGGAGGGTCAGCTATTTCTTAGTGATTTGTAAGAGTCTCTCAAAGGAATTAGCCCTCTGTCATTTGTCGTAAATAATTTTTCCCACCTTGCTACTTGTTTTGCTTATAGAATTTCTATTCTTTGGTAAAATAACTTTTCTTTATGCAAGAAATACAAATTAATTGCAGAAAATCAGAAGATACAAAGAACAAAGAAAGGAAACAAGTATCACTTGTCATTTCACAACCCAGATACCTTCGAGTAATTTTTTAGAGTCAACTCTTCACTAAAAATAGAATTATGGGCCACCCGGCTGGCTCAGTCAGTTAAGCATCCAACTCTTGATTTCAGCTCAGGTCATGATCTCAGGGTCGTGAGCTCGAGTGCCGCATCAGGCTCCTTACTTAGTATGGAGCTTGCTTCAGATTCTCTCTTTCCCTCTCCCCCTGCCCCTCATTTGCACTCTCTCTCTCTCTTAAAAAAAAAAATGGAATTATATACACGCTGCTTTGAAATCTTTGATCTTAGTATATTATGAATATCTTTCTACCCATCGTCTCCTTTTGACTCCCAATGTCAGTATCATGCCTCCTGCTCGAGACACTTCCCTTCTTCCTTCCTCACTGTTGCTGAGACATGGGTGAGCTTCAAGCCCAACTCAGGTCTCCTCTCTCAGGCAGCGAAAAAGCTGCAAGGCCCAAGAGTCACAGGCAACCTCCTCCACAGGCAAAGCTCTGAGTGTAATCAGGCCTCCAGAGCAGGTGCTACAATAAACAAACTGTCAGCAGGACCACCACCCCCCCCCCCCCCGCCATACTGGCAGGTGGCGCTCCTGTAGCAGCTCTCCCGGATGCTCCTGCAACAGCATCAAGATTGTGTCGCCTCCCGGCCAGGGGTAAGTCTGTGAAAGGCTGCCCATTTTACTAGGGGCTTCACCTCACCAGTTCCAGATAAAGAAATCATTAAAACCCCAGACGACTGTTGCTTTGAGAACATTGGACTCTCAGGGATTTCTTGGCTTCTCTATTACAGCGGTCAAGCCAGAGACAGTGCAGGCTCAAGTCGGGAGAATGATAATTCTTAATGCCCCAGGGGCCCCAGGCAAGGAATCTCAGGATAGACTGCGACTGGAAGAATGGGGAGGATGGACAGAGGTGGTGCTTGCTTCAAGTCTGTATCCAAAGTGGCCACAACTCAAATGAAATGAAGAAACTAAAGAAAAGGGGCTCAGAAAGATGAGCCAAAGAAGATAAAAAGGCACATGGGGATGGCAAGGCAGTAGCAAAGAATCTCGTCTTCCACATTTGAGCAACTAAGTACCCAACTACTAAGTCCAAAGAAAACCTTCCCTCTGGGCCAAGGGATCTCACGCCAAGAATAGATCAGGACCCAGCCGGGCAGCCATGACTTCCCCTCTCCCACTGGTTTCCCCAGAAACACTCTGCTCTCACATATAATTAATAAGAAAGATGATCTGGGAGTCCGCAGGCAACCTGAGATTTCAAGACATCCTAAAGGAAGGCTCCCAGAAGTTTCGCTTGCTCTCTGAGTGCTTTGGTTTGGCAGTCCCATTTGAGGTGCCACAGAAACGAACACAGGTCTCTCCACTCCAGGTGGAGAAGGGGCAGGACAAATTTGCATTTAGGACACTTCAATGAATTTAAGATATTTCTAATGGCGGCATTTCTAATGGCGGCCTCAACAAAGCTGGTCAGACACAGGATCTTTTCTGCACAGGCTCTGTTTCTCTGCCCCTTTCTGCAAGTGCCTGTTTGGTTACTGTTGTGACCACAACGTGCACAGCATGCATGGGTTTTCAGTTCCAGTCTGACTGATGCAGAACTCCGCCCTGGAAACTGTGGCTTCACACCCAGTGGAGGTGGCAGTCACCCCGGGGCCCAGGACATACACCTACCTCCTGGCCACAGTCAATCTGAAGCAGCCACTGTAACGCAACTGAACCCTGGAATTGAGTCCTGCTCTGTGCATGCCTAAGGCAGGAGGTCCCATACCGGGCACCCGCACTCCAGGACAGACAGAGCTCGTTTCTGCCCCCCTAAAAAAGCATGCTGGCCTCCTGACTTGGTGAGCAGCCGCGGGACATCTCTGGGCCCCCGCCAGCAGCCTGCCCCCTACCAACAGCCGCCCAGGCTCACCTTGAGCGTGCAGTGCGCGGTGCAGCAGGGGCAGGAGCCCCGCCTGCCAGAAGGAGTAGCAGCCGTCCACCAGCTTGTTGCAGCGGCCCTGAAATCCACCTTCGAAGCGCATCTGCCGGCTGGTCACCCATTGCTGAGGATGACACAGACAAGGCAAAGGCAGTTATAGGCGAAGGTCCCATCTCTTGGCTTCTTGGCACTGGCAGTCCAGTGCGCTGGCTGTTACCTCCTCCCCTCACCGCTGCAGATGCAGAGCGGAGCACTTGAGCTGGACCCCTTCGGGGCAACCAACACTGATCTCGGCTCAGAGCCTGACAGCGGACAGTCACCTCTTCCTGGGTTTCAGATGGGTTCTGGGGCTGACAGGATGAAGAGGCCAAGTTGGCCTGTAAGGACACCTGCAAATGTCTCCCCAGAAACAAGGCTTAACTAGGAAACATCAGGCCAAGACCACCAGGGGCTTGTTTCTAACCACTTTTCCTGCTGGGAAGTTTATTAAAAGCAGATCAGTGGAATTTTGTGTTATGTCTCATCAGATGATTTTAAACTGTCCCTGACTTTGACTTGGCACCTGAAGAAATCCATCCAGGGTTTCTTAGCAAAACACTTGCAGGACTGGAAGCAGAAGCCATTATCCCAACCACCAATGATGGCTCTGTCTGGTCTAGCCTCTCTGCTTCTCCAAGGGAACCTGGCTGCCTAACAGAAGAAAATCTTTCACTCTGACCCTATAAAATGGCTCCTGATGTCACTCGGCAATCACCCGTGATGCTGCCCTTCCCCGCTTATCTCTAAGCTTCCTAAACACGCGCTGCTACCAAGATCAAGATAGCCATGGGTTTGGCCTCCAGGAATGAGCAGAAGCAACTGGCTGAGCAGATAATGACATCTCCATCTCCCTCCCAGGCAGTTCCAGCCACCAGCCACGGACTTTCAGAACTGAACCGTGTGGCATAAGGCATCTCCCCGTCCCTAGGTTCTTGCTAGACTGACTTCCCGAAAGGAGCTTGCTGCCAAGGACCCTTTTCGGAATGGGGGTGTCCAGCCTGTGTTTTAGTTAGCAGTTGTGGAGTTTAGATTATATCCCTGTTCAAGGCAACGCTCACCCATAAGAATCAAGTCCCAAGTTTTCAGAAGAAAGACATAAAAACTAGACTGCAAGTACAGACACTACTGCGTCCCCACTGAGTCTTCAGTGAGCCCATTAGGCATGACACTATTTAATGAAAGTAGGTGAAGCATCACTCAAGGAAAGAGAAAACAGGTACTACAACGGGGAGCCCATTCTTCATTTTTACTTACCCTACGGACTAAGGGTTGATTTTTTCCCCCCAGACCAATGGTTTTTAAGTCAGACTAAATAATTTTTCCCAGTGCCTAAGCCCATGGGTTTATTCTGTTTCTCTTGGCTATATGAATTCATAAAATCCTTCAGGCCTGGGTCCTAGTTCTCCCAAAGCAAATGGAAGGGAGAGAGTGGTTTGGGTAAGAAGGACACTGGCATTTATTGAGCACCTACTATATGCCAGGCTGGTTTACAGGTTTTCTCTCCTTTAACTTTCAGAGTCCGGAGTGCTAACCTCGCCTTTAAGCTTAAAAAAAACCTGTTATCTCTACCTTATAGAGGAGGAAAAAACTGAAGCTAAAACAGACAAATTTCCTAAGGTCACATGGTTAGGAAGTGGTAGAGACAGGGCTCAAATCTAGAATATTGCCATTGCAACTGAGGCTTCTGCTAATTATATTCCATATTTCATGCCTTACTGGTGATCAGATTTTTAAATGTCTAACAAACTCAAGGTCTAGTGGGAAAAGTTGGCCATTTCAGCATGAACCTTCAAGGAAAGTATACTATAGGAGGCTTCCTAAGGATTAGGACGAAATACTGCTGGTCATGTAGCTACAGAGTACAACAGGAACTTCCTTACAAGCTCATGAAGGGTCTCACGACAGTTCCTATGATGAGAGGCTGACATCTGAACTTGGGAAGAGGAGATGAATGTCAGTTGCAGCTGGTCTGCTCTGAGGTCATGGTCGGGAATAAATGCTTCCCAGGAGATGGTGGCACTGGGTGTGTGTATGTTTGTACTCTAGGCTTCTGGTGATAATGTCAGTACAATCTGGTGACTCCCTGAAGCTGACTGCTTTCTGAATTCACTCTCAGTATCTGTCAGGAACTCAGAGTCCAGACATACATGCTTGGGCTACCTGCTCACATAGTTACTAGTTGGTGAGTGCTGTGTATTGTGCAAGGCTGATGAATCACAGACTGTATCCCTGAAACAAATAACACATTATATGTTAATAATAAGTAAATAAATATAGTTACTAAATGTTCATATATTGTGGTCCATAACAAAAGCTTGGCCTCAAAAGGCCTGAGAGCCCTTCTCATGACGTTTTCTCTTAGATTCTTCCTAAGACACGTGATGTCATCTAAATTTAAGAAACTGAAGCTACAGTCTTGGGAGTATGAGAAAAGTACTCTGGCTCATGCCAGATGTGTGACGGACTCACAAAGGCTGTGGAGTTGGCCTAACACACCACAGAAAGGTCAGAGCAGGAAGATGGAAAGGCAGGAAAAAAGGGGCCGAGACCAAGCAGACGTTCACCCTCCCACTTTCTTGGGATAGGGCTGAGCCCCCCAACAACTGCATTGAAAAGCTTCATTACAGGACATTTAGTCCATGGGCTCCAGGCAGGAACTCTCAGCCCTTCCCACAGCGAAACAGTCCCAAAGCCTGTGGGTTTGAGCAGTCACATCACCGGGGGCCCAGGAGCCCAAGGGGACGAGGGGTCAACAGACACTTACCAATAAGCTCTTCAAATTCAAGGAACGTTCCTTCTTGAGAATGACCAGGGCAGCCAGGCCACAGAAAGTATAGCCGCCATGGGCTTCCATTCCTGGCACCCCACCAATTCCACCTTCCCAATTCTGACACCTAGGGGGAGATTGAGAAGAGCAGGCTGAGTGGTCGGTGTCAACCAATGAGTGGCCGGCTCTAGTGAGGGGCACAAGTGCGGAACTGCCCCGGACGGCAGAGAATAGTTTGCTTAGGTCACCGTGTGAACCGTTACAGCTGTGAATGGAAAGATGCCAGCTAATTAACTTCGGCAAATGCCTCTCCCTCACACAAAAAAGGGAAACTCAGAATAGTCTACTTATGTAAAAAACATAGTAGTACCTCAAATCTTTACTTTTAGGGAAAACGTTATGAAATCATACATTCAGTGTGACAACTAGTATTTAAATGTTGTGTCTATTTCTGGTATTTTTCCTCTTTTCTGTATTTTCAAAAAATTTCTATAATGAACATCAATACCTTTATTACTATCAAAATAAACTTATTTTTAAATGACAACTTTCTATATAGTCACTTTAGCCATTTATTATTATCATAGTTGTTATTATTAGGGGGTTATAATATATTAATAGTGTATTCTCTAGTCATAAACACATGCCTGATCTTTGGACCAGGAATATGGAGTCATTTCTAGGAATTCATCCTACAAAATAAGTGAAAATGTATTCAAAGAGCAGATTAGAAGAATGTTTACCATATTCCCATTTATAACAGTGAAATATCAGAAACTCAAGAGCTCAACAGTAAGGGACTGGTTATAGAAATTACAGCACACTGTACAAAAGAAAACCACTCATTTAAAACGATGCTATGAAGTATATTTAAAGATGTTCCAAATATATCACATGAAAAAACTTATAAAGTGATAATGTACAGTATAATTTTTCTGGAATTCTAAAAAGATATACACCAACAGAGTGGTTGGTGGTAGATTCCAAGCAGTCTGAATGTTCTTCTTTTTGCTTGCCTATAATAAATGTTTTATCTGTGAAATAAAGAAATTTTCTTTTTAGTATATTTTCCTGTAACAGGGCAGGACTTTACTTCCAGTGATCTCCAAGAATGAACACGGACTCGTACTCTGCAGGTGTGTCTGCCTCCCAGTACCAGCTGGAGAACAGGTGCACAGGGGGAGGAGCGCTTACTCCAAAACTTGGCAGGACTTCCAGACAAAAGAGAAAGGAAGCAGTAATCCTGCTTCCAGGTACCTCTCCTTACAGGCCTGGCCTCTCAGGAACTCACAGGCCATGTTCAGAGCAGTCCCCGGGCCCAGGGACATCACAGTGCAGAGTGCCAAGTCAAAAACAGGCTACCATTCCCTGCACAGACCCCTCAGCACCTCTGTCCCAGGACCCTGCCACCCCACCCCCAGGAAGCGAGTGTTCCTTCCTCACATTTGGCTGAAGGGAGGGTAGGAATAGCTCAGGTGTGAAGAGTGTCATGAGTGAGGAACATCCGGGGACCTCTTAGCATTTTTCTTTTTCTTAATTTAGCTTTCAAACAATTTTTTTTGAATTAAAAGAATAAATTCTGCTAAAGAATAAATAATGAGAAGTAAACCTCCTGCCCACCCTAGCCCCCAGACCCTCTCACCGGCAGTGACCACTGTCAGTTTCTGCACCTCTGCCTCTTTCCCTCTCTCTACACACACACAAACACACACACACACACACACACACACACACACACACACACAAGTGCAAACGCACATGATCTACATTCTACTCTTCCTCCCTTTTATATGCATGGGAGCAATTTTAATCATTGTAAATTAGTAAGTTGAGTAAAATTCTTCGGGAGTGTCTTCTAGCCAAACCTAACAGATTGAGCACAAGAGCCCAGTAAAAGGAAAGGAAAGGAATTTAAAAAGGGATAAACCCCAAGGGTAAAGAGCATAGGAGAAGATATACACACAGACAGGAGATAACAAAATTTCGAAAGCCAGGAAAGGAGAGAGATAAGAAGTAACAGACCTAACAGATTAGAGAACCCTACACCAGCCCGGTGGGCAGAAAGCAGGGTGATATGCTCCAGCGGAAGGACCAGGGACTGGAGACGCAGGGCCCCTCGCCCTCCCTGAGAAGCCGAGAAGCCTCATGAGGTGGAAACAAGTTAATTGGTTGCAAATGTATGTAAGAATCAGTTAGACCCCCTGGTGCCCAGCAATCGAGGACAGGAGGTTTCAGGGGTTTAATCAAGAGGGTCTGAACTCCAGGATATCCAGCACAGAGAACAGGAGGGAGGCACCACACTGAGCAGGGGAGTACGTGAGAATCTATAATCTGAACACAAACAGCCCCCACTCCATTTCCTCCTAGTATTTTACAAAGCCGGCTGCCAACTTCCTACCCCAACCAGGAATCTGGAAGACGCTCCACAATGGAAACTGATAAGCCCAAGGGACAAAGCCCAGTGGGGTGAAAGGCTGAATGCTGGCACACGCAGCTCTCTGCCAGCTTTTTAGCATTCGGTTCCTAAATCGGAACACCAGGCATTTCTGCAGTCTCTAATACGACAGAGAGAGAGAGAGAGAGAGAGGAGCAGACACACAAAACTAAGCTGGAGAAACGACACAGGGAGCAGAAGGAAACGTTTTAGATAAAATAGTATATGAGATCAAAATACTTCAAGAATAAAACATGCCTGAAACAAGAACAGGAGAGTACATTAAAAAGTATTTTTTTTAGAAATGAGAATAAAATAAGCTCTAGAAAATTAAAAATAGAATTGCAGAAATAAAACCTCAACAGAAGGGAATCTCTCGGGAAAGTACAATAAGAAAGATTAAGAGTTAAAAAGTAGACAAAATAATCTGAAAAACCAGAAGACCAATCCTATGTATAGGAGGTTATAAAAAGAGCAAACAGAAAGAAGAGGGAAAGAAATTATCAAAGAAATAATATAATAAAGATTCTTAGAACTAAAGTATATGCCATTCCAGACTGAATATACCTGCTGAGTGCCAAAAGAAAAATTTTTTAAAATCCGTATCATGGTTCATCAGCATCAAGTTTCCGAACAGCAAGAATAAAGATTTCCAAAAACTCTAGGGAGGGAGATATGGTAGGACAGAGAAAAAGAGAAACAAAACATAAGCGTCTGCCTTCCGCTCAGGTGGTGATCCCATGGTCCTGGGATGGAGTCCTGCATCGGGCTCCCTGTCAGCAAGGAGCCTGCTTCTCCCTTTCCCTCTGCCTGCTGCACCCCTTGCTTGTGCTCTCTAAACACACACACACACACACACACACACACACATACACAAAATGGATTGGGACTACAATGGCATTGGGAGGCAGTGGTTACCATTAACAGTTTTTGGCTACTTAAACTCCTTGCATTTCAGCTTAATATCAAATTCAATATCCCACCATTTTATATATAAGGAAACTATGGCATAGAGAAGTGAAATGATTTGTCCAAAGCTACTAAATGACAAAACTGGGATTCAAACCCAGGTAGTCAAGTTCCGCATCTAGTGAGTGCCTAACAATCCAATCCTGCAAATACTAGTTATACACTCTGGACAAAATACACAGAAACAACTTTTCCCAAGGGCTCAGCAGACTGAAAAAAGGCAGGCAGATTTTGGTGGGGATTTAAAAGTTGGAGCAGACAACAGCAGGCAGGCAGTCTCTTCCCTCCCTAACCCTATTTTTTTTCTTCCCAGTTTGCCCTGGGATGGCTGCGGTCACCCAGTGGTGGCAGTGGCAGGTCAGAGGGGCCAATGGAGGGCAGTCGAAACAGACAGAAAGCCCACCATTTTCCTGGTAAGAAGAACCAGGCTGACGGAAACGGTGGAGGAACACCAGAAAGAGGAGAGCTAAAGAAGGAAAACTCCAAATTCCATGTTTAAACATCTACCTGACTCCAGATCACACACACATTGGGCAAACTGAAAGCAGATTCTGACCCAAGAACTGACCAAAGAGCCAAACCCACTGCCCAGTGCATGTGTAACAATCCATACTTTGGGTCTAACCAAGATGATTGCTGCTAAAACAAAGCCATCGACACTCTTTAGAGCAATCTAACAGAATCCAGCCTCTACGATACAAGACCACAATGTCTAAGATACAATCCAAAAATTACTTGACATATGCAGAATCAGGAAAATGGGACATCCCAACTCCAAGATACCCAGATGTTGAAATTACCAGACAAGAATTTTAAAGCAGACATTTTAACTATGTGTTTACCTCAGGGAAATGGAAAAAATATATATACTTCTAATGAATAAAAAGATGGGAAATCTTAACTGAGAAAAAGAAAGTATAATAAAGAACCAAACCCAGGCAAGTTAGCTCAAAAGCCTATACTCTCAATCTCTAAACTATGGCTACCTTACACCATTGAGTATTACATGCCAGATCTTCAGTAAATGTTGGTTATTATTATTGTTAGCCTTTTTCCACAATGATACTGGAAGCCAGAAGATAAAGGAGGAATGCTAAAAAAAAAACTCTGAAGGAATACAGTTTATACAGTTTCTAATTTAGAAATCTCTAACCAAATAAAATCTCAATCAAGTGTGAGACAAGAATAACCATTATGCACAATCTTAAAAATTCATCTCCTAAGTGCTCTCTTTTGGGATCTACTGGAGTATGTGGTTCATTAAAACGTGTAAGTAAGCCAAGAAAAAGGAGGGCAAGGGCTTCAACAAAGGAGACAAGTGAAGTGAATTTCATGCTGAAAGGAAGCTTCTGGATACCTGCGGGGCAGCAGGCTGAGAGCAATCTGTCCAGACTGAAGCAGGAGGGCACAGGGCTCCAGGAAGGAGAACTCAAAATACACACACACACACACACACACACACGTACACACACACATGAGAACTGATACATTACCTAAAGTGTTTGACTGTAATGAGAGAGATTTTATAGCTCTGGCAGAAAATCTGGGAATAAATTCATGATGTCCGCATTTTTAAAAAGAGGTAATGACTAATTCCAGGAAAATAAAAATTATCTAGGAAAGTAAATATGATCATAGTTTACCATCTGATATACCTGTAAATTATATTTTCATAGTAACAGGTACTACTTTGGTAAGAATAAAAACATAAAAAACAAAATAATACAGCTTGGATAACATTCCATATTAGTACACAGGTATCTACTATACTTTTTCTTTTTTTTAATCATGAGATACTTGAAACGTCTAGAAAAGTATAGCAAATAATAAATAGAACATACATGTATGTCTCACCTAGCTTTAATGGAGTCATACACACTTCAGTCTCTCTTTTATTTTAAAGAAATGAACCATTACAGATACAGTTGAAGTCCCCTGTGGAGATGGGTAAACATCTCCTGATTTCATTTCCTCTGCTCTCCCTGAGAAGTAATCATCATCCTGAATTTTTTTTTATATTTTTATATATATATTTTTTATATTTATATATTTTTATATTACCACATGTCATTCTTCCTATAAATACAGAATTATTGTGCATGTTTTCAAATTTTAAGCAAGTGTGCTAATCTGCATGTTTTAACATCCTTTACTTTAACTCAGGGTTGTTTTTGAGGATTTATCCATCTTGATACATGCAGCTCTGGTTCATTCATTCCAACTGCTATCTTATATTGCAATGTGACTACACCATGGCTTGCTTCTCCCTGTCGTGCTTATGAACATTTAACCTGTTTCTGGGTTTTTGCTATTACAAACAAGTCGCATGTTGGTCTCTTTCGTGCACGTACGTGAGCTTCTGTAGGTGTGGGATTACTGGGCCATTAGCAACGGCATCTTTAAGGTATTACCAAGTTGCTCTCCAAACTGGTTAAATCCACTTAGATGCCCGTGAGTACTGTTTGCACAAGGTTTTGATCCTTGCCCATCTACACGATAACACAACACTGAAGAAAGTTTGGGAAAAAAGAAAACTTTTGGAGCATTTCAGAAATGCACCATGCTACAACCCCAATCCGTTTCTTGTAATTTTAGAGTCCCTTCCACTCCTTTTTCATTTTCTTTATTTTCAGAGTCTTGACCACCTGCTTTCTAAGAGGCCAGGGCAAATCCCAGCATCTCTCACCTTGCTATCCATTCGGCCGTGCCCTCAAAGAGGTCTGGAGTGATGATGTTGGTCAGAGAAGCCACGGAGGCGGCACAGTACGCGCTTCTGGAAGGACAGAAACAGAGGGGGAGAGTGTTAAGCTTTAAGGAAGAGCTAAAATAGGGTTCATTGAACTCAGGCGGACTGCTCTCTGCCTGGTAAGCTGTAATCACCTCCTGTCCTCACTCTTGGCACTCGGTCAGTCCTCCCGGGTCTCCAACTGAGAGGTTTGACATTCTATTTGGATAGAGTTGCTCACTCGTGGCCTCAGTGAAAGAACATGACATTCTAGTCTCCCTACCTCCACATGGTCAAATCTACATCAGAGGAAATAATAGCCAGATCAATTCATGTCCAAAGTGAATTTAGCTCTTTCTTTCAAAGACCTATCATGGTTCCCAAACTTCAACGGTGTCATTCGGCTATTTCTGATACGCTCATTCATTCGATGTCAGTAATGTTTTAGATCCAGAATTTCTGTATATGGAATGGACACATTAAAGGTTAACTGTATATTTTTTCTGCAACAGACACTCCAAAGCAGGGCACTAGACCCTAACGGCTGCTTAGTCCAGGCGAGAGGGAAAGGAATAGAGGAGTCCACTCACACACTTCCCTTGGGCCTTCAGAGGGAGAAAAGTTCTTTTCTTTTTTATTTCAAGCACCCCACCAGTACGTGTACACACACACACACACACACACACACACACACACACTTTTAAATGAAAAAGAAAGAGAACATATATATATATATATATATATTTTTTTTTTTTTTAATGTTATCCTACTTGATTTGGAATAAGCCTTCCCATTCCATCCTGCCAGCCCTAGTTCTTCTCAGGACACATTTCATTTCAGCTTCTCTCTCTATTATGGAATATGTCTACAAACTGTGTTTTCTTTCCTTCTATGCCCTTTTCAAATATCCAGCATCTCAGCTCCATTTTACAATGAAGACAGTTTGTTCTAATTCTGCTTACAGATCCTTTCTAAGGGCTCCTGAGGAATATAAAAGGGAGGAAAGAGGAGGGCCTAGGTTCCGTATCGTTCAATATGGACATAGCTACTAAGCCAAACTTACAGGCTACTAAGCCCGAAGACATCTGTGCAGAAGCTGCAAGCTTATGATACCACACCAGCCTTTGCATCGGCCGGCTCACGCTGGCCCCGGCATGGCAGGGGCTGAGTTACTCTAGCAGACAGCAGAAGCATGCGAGAGTCCTATGTGCCAAACATTATCACCCACCAGAAGCTAACCTCAGAGGTCTGATCTCACTTCTTTCAGGTTTGGAGCCTCTCAAAGGGGTTCCACAGTATTTGCTCTTGAACCTTCACATAACCTCTGAGGTAGGGAGGCGGCCAACCACGTAGTTTGCCTCTCGCAGACGGAAGAACTAAGATGTGATGCCAGAAGCTGCTAGTCCTAGATCGCACACTGAAACGGGGAGCCAACAAAACCCACCCCTTACGTGCAGTTTCTTCCTCTCTCCTATCCGGTCATCGCATCTCTCAAATTTGTTCACTACTCCCCAGCCTCTCTACTGTCCCCCAAATCCAAGTCACTGTTCCCAGGATCGAGCTCCTGCCTGGTCTTCCTCCTTCCAGCCCTGAACCCAGAGGACTTTTACAAAAACACTGCAATCCATTCACTGCAACTGGGAAAGATCTAATAAAATACATACCACATCCTATTACTCCCTACTTAAAATTGGTCAGTGACTTCCCACTGCTCTTAAACTCCTACTTCAGGACACCTCCCAGCCTGTCCTTCCAGCTTCACTGCTACTGCCCACGAGGCCCTCTCCACTTCAGCCACACGAAAGTGCTTTCTCGAGCCCACTCTATGCCCTGTCACCTCAAGTTCCACGAATGCTGGGTCTCTGTCTGCCCTCTACCCTCATAGAACACTCCAGGTTCTCCAACCTAGATGAGGTCAGTAGTAAATAACTGCTACTTTCTGAGAACTGAGAAAGGGTGGCAGGTGTTAGGAGTTCACCACGGTTTGGTTCCTGGCAGCATACCTGGTTGTAAAGCCCCAAATTAACTCATCCCGGAGACTATCAGGAATCGTGACAGACAGGAAAGATCACAAGGCCATTGCATCTAACCCAGAATGAGGCCTACTAGCCTCCAGACACCCAAATGTGCCTTCCCCCAGCCTCCACCCGTCACTGCTGCTTTTTTCCTGGTCAAATCCACTCAACACACACTCTGGAGTCCTGGCGGACACTTTCAGGCAAAGGATAATTAAATACCAAGCAGGAAATGTTGAGGGCGCCTGGATGGCTCAGTGGGTTAGGCCTCTGCCTTCGGCCCAGGTCATGATCCCAGGGTCCTGGGATTGAGCCCCACATTGGGCTCTCTGCTCGGCGGGGAGCCTGTTTCCCCCTCTCCCTCTGCCTGCCTCTCTGCCTACTTGTGATGTCTCTCTCTATCAAATAAATAAATAAATAATCTTAAAAAAAAGAAATGATGGAACTGGGATACGAGAATGCAAAGCAAGGAAGCGGTCTCCTCTCTAATCCTATGCAAACGAGAAGCATGGCTGAAAGGGAGCACGTTAGCAAAGGAGCTTCCGTACAGGTGAGATACAGCTGCAGGGCTCTTGGATGGAACAGATCGGTTTTACTGGAGAAGTTTGCTAGCATTTGTCTAGCAGATAAAAATATGAACACAGAAAAAAACCTGCGCTGGAACTAATAAGCTGGAGAATAATCACATCTGAAAGAGGTTTGTGATACAATGCAAAGCAATCTGACTTTGTCTCGTAATGTCAGAAGTTTCAAAAAGCTAAATTTTGGGGCACCTGGGTGGCTCAGTCATTACGGCTCTGCGTCCGGTTTGGGTCATGATCCCAGGGTCCTGGGATCCAGCCCCGTGTTAGACTCCCTGCTCGGTGGGAAGCCTGCTTCTCCCTCTTACACTTCCCCTGGCTTGTGTTCCCTCTCTCACTCTCTCTGTCAAATGAATAAATAAAATCTTAAAAAAAAAAGAAAAGAAAAGAAAAGAAAAAGCTAAATTTTGAAATCGTGCATATTCAGTTGGACTAGCTGTAGAACAGAAATGAAAATGTGGTGTCGGGGGTGGGGGGACAATTTTTAACCTTTACCTTAAGAAGAGTCAACACAATACTGCTTTTCCTCATTAGTCATATTGGCTTTGTTGGTGTTAACAGGGTTAAACACACAACCACAGTCCCAGATGGAGTCACTTATGCTAAGCCCCACATCACCAAACTGAAACCTAATCACAGTTTCGGCTCTCCAGAAATGAAGTCTTAAACCAGTTCATCAGGAAGCACCTGATGAGCACTGGTTAGGTCACCTGCCTGCTAGAACCCTGCTGTCCCCGAAAGGAAAGTAACCTCACAAAACTGACCCACTTGTTTGCCTTGTATAACTTTCCCTGTTCCCGGTCCCTTCTTGATACGGTAGAAATATAGGTTTGGTCTTCTCCCAGATTGCTGGTACAGCATTCCTGAGTGACAGGGGTGACAGGAGAGTCTCTAGTGATTCAGAACAAGCCCTGGTGAAGCACACCTGCGTTATGCTAATGAGGTGACTCCCGGAGGATGGGCCGCTTGCCACAGAAACTGACCCCATGACTAGAGGGTTGGCAGCTTCAGCCCCGCTCCCCTGAGGAAAAGGGCTGCAGATCAAGTTAATCACCAATGGCCAACGATTTCACCAATCATGCGTACATAACAGGACTTCCATAAAAACCCTAAATGATGGCATTTGGGGAGCTCCAGGTTGGTGAACACAGCCAGGTGACTGCTGGGAGGGTGGCACACTCCCAACTTCATGGGGACAGAAATTCCCACACTCCGGACCCTTCCAGACCCCACTCAATATACCTCTTCATCTGGCTGTTCGTTTGTATCCTTTATAATATCCCTTGTAATCAATTAATCAGTAAGTTCTGTGGGCCGACCCTACCAAATTACTGAACCGAAGAGGGGTCATGGGAACCTGATTTGTAGCCAAGTCAGACAGAAGTGTGGGTAACATGGGGACACACAACTTGTGACTAGCATCTGAAGTGGGGGTGATCTTCTGGGACGGAACCCTTAACCTGTCGAATCTGAGCTAAATCTGGTTAGTTGATATCAGAATTTAACATGAGAAAAAAAAAACAGACGTTTGGTGTTGGAAGTGTTGTAAGAAATTGTTTTTCCAGGGGAGGACAGATTTTTGGTTCGAGTAGATTCATTACACATGTTTTCCTCCCCCTTTATTTTCAACAACAGTTAAGCCAGAAAATGAATCAACTTGTATGGAAGCTAAACACATTTACAAATGAGGCAATAAGATGGCTTTGCTATAGAAAGCTCAAAAAAAATGTATTTCTCTGACTAAATAGTAAGAATTTGGTATAAAATCTCAATGATCCACCACCTTTGAGAAATGACTTAGTGAACTCCCCATACGTCTTCAGTAATCTCCTGTCAGATGAGTGAGCTACTTGCTAGGTACATTAGATCACTCCAGAGTAAAATAATAATTTTGAGCCAACTGGTTCTAATCAGTAACTGAAATTCTATTTCCCTCAACTCCACTAGCCCCCAAGGGTGTTTGAACCTCCCAAAGCAATTTTCATACGGGTGACAGACATTCTCACGATTTCTCCAAATCCATTCAGAAAATATTAACGAGGTCCCTGCTGGGCTTCCTTCTCCCTTCCTATCCCAGAGAGATGAAAGATTATATTACACCATACAGTTATTATATGTTATGCTACATCATTTTCTACCAATCAAATAAATTTTCGATTCTGAAAAGCATTTGATTTTGTTCCTGTCTTACTTATATTTTGACATTTACATAGGAACCAAGAGAGAGCAACACCTGAGGATATCGGTCTCACATTTGCCATGATTATGAACTGTGTCCCTGACATGTCATTCCACGGGTCATTCTGTGAGGCAAAGCAGCATATTTTTTCCATGGTGTTCCTTGGGGTTGGCATCTCCAATGGCAGATGAACTCTAGAATCTATGGATGCAGCAGCCTGAGAAAAACCCCACTCACCTCACATCCACCTCACCTCCAACGTGCATGAGAAAAGAGCCATCGGGCTGCTTCAACGAGTACAAATACTGAAGAAGCTTCTCTCTGAGAAACAAGCAGCCGAGAGGCAAGAGACAGCAATGATCAGTGCAGTGTCAGCAGGGGGGCCCCTCTGGTGTCCCGCACCCTGGCTCTGGCCATACCTGTTAATGACGTCATAGGCCTCCTCGGTGCCGATGATGCAGAGTGCGTTGACGGCAGCATACGTGGGTGCAAGATGTGGGTACTGGCCAGGGCCCCCCCCAAAGCCACCTTCTGGACTTTGACACAGCTCCAGGAACTGACACACGCTAGGTACACAGCCAAATGGAAAACCAAAGTCAGAGAGCATTCATTTCAAAACAAGTTCCACCACAGTCCATGACTTTCCCTCAAAGGGGAAAAAATAAAACTGAAACCTCTCCTCTCAACTACTGAACATATACTGAATATAATTAACCTCTGAAAAGGGCCTCTCTCCCCTGCTGTTTTGAATGCCTTTCTTTCTGATTTTTGCATTTAAGGACCCACCTAGCTGTGAAGCAAGGAGCAAAAGGCCGGGCAGAGACCACCAGCCTTTCACCGAACTGGGAATAAGTCTCGCGCTTCTTGACCAAATCTTTCCCATACTTTTCCCTCAGTTCGCCACGCCACATCTGTGTCGCCAGCCCTTTCTCCTTGCCTCTGAGGTCCCTAAATCGAATTTTGTCGAAATTGTGATGGCGCCCAACCTCTCTCCATGCTAACCACCCGACTCTGGGGCCACCACCTAGGCCCACCCAGGATATTTAAAGAGATGTCTTCTCACTCCATTGTCACCTAAGCCCCAGGAGCTTCTGACTTTTATTCCTACCACCACCAAGAAAGAAGCTTCTAGTGGAGTCTGCCTTCATGGTTAGGAGAACAAAAGGAGAGTGGACTTCTAGCACGCTCACCTCAGTTGTGGCAAACTTCAGCACTGCTGACTCATATCACACAAATGCATCCCAGCCTGTAGGCTTTTGGAGAATTTGTCACACTAATCCACAGAGGCTCCAAGTCCCCCACCAAGGGAAACTGTTTTAAGGGTTTGCCTCCAAGCACGGCATTGGGTTGCTCAGAAGTTACATTCTTGTCTGAGGTCAAACCAAGAGAGCCCCTATTTATCCAAGGTCTTCTGAAATTCACCAGGAAGGGGGTGCCCCGGAAAGTCCTGGTTATTGAGCTCTTTCCCCACAACTCAGCCGGGACCATAGGCTCCCTATTCGGACAAGTCCGCATTTCAGAGAATAAGCTGCAAATCTCTGTCCTAGTGCTCAGGCAGCCTTCTTCCCCCAGACTCTTTGATCTTATTCTTTCTTATCTACTGCTGCCAGAGAGACCACAGACCGTCTAACTCATCTCTAGGGTACAAGCTTATTACTGCTTTTCCACATTGTATCTGATGACTTTTGATTTCAGACCTTCCATTATCTCGCAGGGACAGCAACAGAAAATTCTGCTCACTCGCTACTGGAGCTCTGAAGTCTTCACAGGTTAAAAGAAAAAAAAAAATACACACTCCCTTCTATACACACTCCTTTCTATACACACTCCCTTCTATCTGAACCTCTGATTTGACTGCACGAAACACGAGAATTGACGTAGAAGCTGATCATCAGAGAAGGAAGACAGTACTGTGGCATATTTGTAATAGTAATTCATTTTCAATGGGAAAATGAGTTTGTTCCTAACATATTTTCCAAACCTTCATTAATTCATATCCTATTTCCTGGAAACAAATACCTAATAAATTAATGTCCTGACAAAGGCTGGCTGGACTGGCATACAAAGACTTCTCTGTATCACAAAAACAAAAGGTTTTAGTTGATATAAAGCTTAACAGCACATTTAAAAAAAAAAAAATGAAAAGAAAAAGAGTCACCTAGTCATCCATTCTCTTTCCCAGCTCTCGAGATAGAATCGTGCCAAATCCAACACCCCTGACCCTGTAGCCTCATGTCTGGTGAGCCGGGATCTGAATGTACCAGACACCTTTAAATCATCCCTCCATGCCAACCTCCCTCAGCTGATATGCAGCATCTGACTGGCCATGGGGCTACACTGGGGAGCAGGGCTGGGCTTTTCTGGACTCTCAGACGCTTCCATATTACAGAACATTCTGCTCCAGAGGCTTTCCAACCCATAAGGTAAGGAACTGGCAAACTGACCACAAAGCTACCAGCCGTCATTAGCAGAGTTGTTAGCAACTGTGAAAACCAAAGTGTGAATGAGACTTCTATCTTCAGAAAGGGGGGAGGAAAAATTTATCTGAGAGAGCAGAAATTCACCACCTAGTTAAAAACAAAACAAAACAAAACCAAAAAAAAAAAAAAAAAAAAACCACAAGCAGGAAACACAGTGCAAATACCAAGAGCGGCAGACTTTCTGAAGAATAAGTTTTCATGCATCGCTCCTTTAGTCCTGTGACTCAAAGGGCAAGGAGACCAGTTTGCTTTGACATCAGCGAGGCATTTCATTCTAGCTAACGTGACAATTACCCACAGAGTGGGGGACTATCTTTAAGATGAGGGATTTTCAAACCCAATACGTGTATCTCACAAACATTGGAGAGCGAGTAGAGACAACAGAGATATGAGAAATAAGTCTGGGCCACCGTATTTTTACCAAATTCCCAGAGGATGTGAATACACCCAAATTTGAGAAACACAAGTCTTAGCTGAGCAATCAGAATCACTTGGGGGATGTTTCTGAAAAACCCAATGCCCGGGCCACACTAATACCACTGAAATCAGAATCACTGAGGATGGGACCCAAGTGGCCGTATTTTTTTTTTAATTCCCATGTGGCTCCAATGTACAGCCAAGTACCAGTGCCTGTGAAACTTGAGTGCACACAGAAACCACCCGAGAACCTTGTTAAAATGCAGCTCTGATTGGGGGTGCCCGGGTGGCTCAGTGGGTTAAGCCTGTGCCTTCAGCTCAGGTCATGATCTCAGGGTCCTGGGATTGAGTCCCGCATTGGGTTCCTTGCTCAGAAGGGAGCTTCCCCCCCCTCTGCCTGCCTCTCTGCCTACTTACGATCTCTGTCTGTCAAATAAATAAATAAACTCTTTTTTAAAAAATGCAGCTCTGATTAAAGTGAAAAACGGGCTAGGATGGGGTATAAGTCTATAAAACATAGATGTGCAAAAGAAAGTAAAACTTAAGAAGTCACTTAAAACCATAGGTTGGGAAATATGAATCCATCTGAAATGGGAGCACAGTTAAAAAAAAAAAAAAGAATAAGAAAAGAGACTAAAAAGGAAATGTAAAATTTAGCCTGAAGTGTAGGCGAGTGGCGGGGGAACACCTGGAGCTCCCTACATTGTTTACCCCTGGCGCTGGAGTCTAGTTTAACAGTCCTGTGGGAAAGGAGCTTAGAGCGGGAGACAAACCAGGGGACTCTGGACTCCGGGAACGAAACTGAGGGCTACAGAAGGGAGGGGGTGGGGGGATGCAGTAACTGGGTGAGGGGCATCCAGGAGGGCATGTGTAGTGATGAGCACTGGGTGTTATACGCAACTAATGAATCGTCAAACACTACATCAAAAACGAATGATGTACTATATGTTGGCTAACTGAACATAATAAAAAAAAAGTAAAAATAGGGGCACCTGGGTGGCTCAGTGGGTTAAGGCCTCTGCCTTCGGCTCAGGTCATGATCCCAGGGTCCTGGGATTGAGCCCCACATCAGGCTCTCTGCTCAGCAAGGAGCCTGCTTCCCCCTCTCTCTCGGCCTGCTTCTCTGCCTACTTGTGATCTCTGTCTGTCAAATAAATAAATAAAATCTTAAAAAAAAAAAAGTAAAAATAAATTAAAAAATAATTTAAAAAAAATGCAGCTCTGACTCCAAAGAGCTAGATGGGCTTGAGTCTGCCCTTTCAGCAAACTCCAGGTGACGGCCATGCCACACCTGGGAGCCACATTTTGGGTAGCAAAGATCTGTGCTGTCCAATAGGTCGCGGCTAGCCACATGAGGCTATTTAAATTTTAAACTAAATTCATTAAATTAATTTAAACTTAAGCTCCTTGGTCACAGAAGCCACACTGCAACTGTTCAATAGCTACTCGTCCCAAGTGGCTCCCACAAAATAGAGAACATCTCCATTACTGTAGAAAGTTCTACTGAACATCAACACTCTATTATTCAACTATGAAAAAGTCTGTGAAACCTGTAAGGAGATCAAGTCAAAGCAAAAGTATCAATGATTAACCATCAGCCTCATAAGGGGTTTACTTAGACTTTAAGGTGATGGTTGAAGACTGACCTAAAGTGGTTGATTCTGGGCATCGCTGTCACCAACTTGGAGGAAGTACTCTAAAACAAGCAGATAATTCCAAAGGACCAGAGAAACACCTCCAAGGTGAGAATTAAAGTCCAGAATAATATAAAATAACTCAGCAGCACATAAGAATAAAACAAATGAAATAGGGACAAGATAATATACTTAGGGATGGCAGGAGTAGGGGATGAGTAAACCATATAAATATACTATGGGAAAGGACTGGAAATATAGGAGAAAGAGGACCAGAGGTTAGGGCCCGTGAGTTGTGAACACAAATGAGAATACTTCTTAAGAGCATCATATATGCAACACTGGGGGCGCCTAGGTGACTCAGTCAATTAAGTGGCGCCTTCAGCTTAGGTCATGATCCCTGGGTCCTGGGATTGAGCCCCACATTGGGCTCCCTGCTCAGTAGGGAACCTGCTTCTCTCTCACCCCCTGCTCCCCCACCCCTCTCGTGCCCTTTCTCTCCCACTCTGTCTCTCAAATAAATAAATAAAATCTTACAAATAAATAAATAAACACAGCGCTGGCCACAACTATATTTGGTTCAAGCCTCCATTTGCCAACTCAAAGGAAGTTCAGGTTAGAGCTGTAAAAATGGCTAAATATCAAAAATGTTAAAAGGCTTAATATGACAGGCAAATACCAACAAGAAGCTACCCAGCAAAATACCTCAAGCGTACAAAGGGTAATTGTACAAACTTTCTGGTAAAGAAATGAACACGGACACTAATCCACAGCACCAGAATTTAGGTCAGATTTAAGAAAACCTTCAGCATCAGAACGGGTCACCATGGACAGAGAAGTTACAAAGATGATAACTTTGGAAATAGCAACAGTCATCCTTGAGCAGGATGGCTTGGGAGGTGAGGCCAATACAAGATGGATGCCCGGACATCAGGCTTCCTCTAGGATGAAGTCTTTTCGAATTTCATACCATAAAACAACTTGAGCTTAGCACGAGAAAGAGGAAAAGTCCTTCCTGAGCAGAGTCTGGCAGTGAACGGGTCAAAGGCAGGTGGGCTCTGCACCAACCCCAGGAGGCCGGTGCTGCCTGGAGAGTCTGACACGTCGTCTGACCTCCCCAAGCACAGCCATCCTCTGGACGCTGCTGCTCTGGAACTACGGTCAAGGCTGAAGTGGGTCATTTTAGAACAAGGCTTCTCCACCTTGGCACTACTGACATTTTGGACTGTGTAGCTATACATTGTGGGAACGGTCCCACTGGCAGCACCCTTGACCTCAACCCACTAGCCCCCAGAGGCTCCTGGCCAAAAAAGGCTCAGAACACAAAGGACGAGATGAGGTATTTGCATAGAAAGGTACGAAATAGACAAATTATATTTTAAAATTAAAAGGAAAAATATTTAAAGAGCTATTCAGAGGATCAGCTACTAATAGCCTTTTGAAAGGGAAAACAGTAGAACACTACTGACACATGAAAACTGAAATTTAGTATTTGGGAAAATTTCATAAGCAGAGAAGTCCTAAAACAATTAAGTTCAAGACGATTTTTAGATCTTACAGGAGCTAAAAACCTAACTTTGACAGTGCAGCCATCTCCCTGTGATTTCACTTTAGTTTTCAGTAACAAAGCATGGGATCCTCATTACCTTCCCTGCTAAAATCACTAAAAACAAATGTATTTAGTCTAGTTCCAAGATATTAACTTATTTCAGGTAAACACATGCAAATTTGTGGATACAGTCTCTCAAAAGTGGCAAGCTAAATTCCTACCTATGAATATACACACTGTCCTTAAAAGCAGGAAAAACCTGGCCCTTCCTGGCTTCATTCGGCAGTCAAAGCAGCTGAAAAAGCGATTTTGTCCACTAGAGGGAACTCAGCTTGCCGTACAGTTCCCTAAACACATAGAAGAATGACACTGAACAAAATAGGAAAGAGAAATGTGTGTGTGTGTGTCTGTGTCTGTGTCTGTGTGTGTGTCTGTGTCTGTGTCTGCACTAGGTGGCAGAGTGGGGAAAGAAAAGGGCAGGAAAATAATACTCCAGACCTAAACTCTGCACCTAATACCTATATGAAGAAGGGAACAGAAATGTGACCACATTTTCAAAGCATTTCTTTTCTCTGTGCAAAATGAACAAAAAAGTAATATCCCATATCAGATTGTCTTTTAAAAATCCCCATATTTTTACAGTCGTCATTAAGATTTCTCTGTATCTTACTAAAAATAGTTTATTTCCTTATTTGTCAAAGCTAAGTTCATTGATAACAGATATTATCTGCCCCTAGAACTAACTATCTGCCCAGCACAAAATAAAATTCATTATTGGAAAGTCTAAGTAATTCTTTAAAAGTCTGTTAAATCAATGCTCAGAAGAACCACAAGTAAAGATTCTAAGGCAGCTGGGCAGCAGAAATTCTCATTCACTATCATGCGGTTCTTGAAATTAGAACTAGCTTTTTAGTACAAAAGCATCCTTTTAACTACAAAACAATAATATAAATAACATTTAAAAATATGCACATAACCCCACCATCCAGAAATAACTACTACCAGGTGTGTATACCTTCTGGTTTTCTCTATGCACATAACCAGCTATATTTTTAATCTACAGAAGTTGAATCCTTTTAACTACCTTTTTTCACTTAGATCGTGACCATCTTTCTACATAAATGTAAGCATTTTAAAGATTTTATTTATTTCTTTAAGACAGAGAGAGAAAGCATGAGCAGGGGAGCAGCAGAGGGAGAGGGAGAAGCAGACACCCGCTGAGCAGGGAGCCCATATGACGTTTTTGTAAACAAATGTGCACCTTACATGCATACATTTTTACTAAAGTATAATGGATATATAGCATTTTATTAATTTCACGTGTACAACAGTGATTCGGTATTTGTACATATTGCAAAATGATCACAGCAAGTCTAGTTAACATCTGTTGACATCAAATTTTCAATGGCTGCACAGTATTTCACTGTACGCTCTGCACCATATTTTACTTAAGCTTCAAATATACTTTAACACACCCCTACAGTGGATACTGGGGCTGTGTCCAGTCGTTCACTATGGAAGACCCTAGAAAGGGGTCCTCTCTTCCTATCTGACATTGCCTGGAAAGCTGCTCTGACGCTTCCTTCCTTAGCAAAGCCTTACCTATACGACAGCAAGTCTACAACCTAGAACACACTCAGAATCGATGCTGACCCAAGTCTGATCTGCGGTCTTCCCGTTCAGGAATTACCTCCTCCTCCCTCGCACACCTGTTCTTGCCTGCCCCAGAATCCTCCATTTCTTTTTTTCTTCTCTTGTGTGTGACTCTCCCATTCCCCTGCTGTACCTCCTGATTGTGTATGTGTGGGGGAGAAACTTCCCAAACACTCCACAACCCCCCACTGGTATTTCAAAAACACATGAGCCTTTGACAATTAAATTCCTGGTATTGCAGAAACTGGGTCCAATTCTACTTCCAGAGCTAGAAGCAACGAGGCTTGTGGCAGCATCGTGACGAGGACAATGCACATTTTTCCTCTCCCTCAGAAAGCATCGTACATATCACAAGGGTTAATTTATTATCTTCCCCATCCACAGTCATCACAAGACACCCTGCCCAGGAAGGCAAGAATGAGAGGTCATTGTGAAGACAGAATGAATGAGACAATGTGTGGTTCTGTTCTTCTGACCTGACAGCGTGACCCAGGCAGGGGCACGGTGACTAGGCAGTGACCAGCGCGGGGCCCAGGCTACCCTCCACGCATCCTCATGCGGCTGGTACTGTGGGCTTCGAGCAAACGACCCTGGCTCACGGGCCTTCCCACCTGGACTCCTCTCCCTCAGGAGTGTCAGGGGAGCAGAGGAACTCCAGATGTCATCAAGGGAAGGTGCTCTCTCTCTCTCTCTTTCTCTCAGTGAGAACAGGGGCATCAGATCCAATCCCTGGCTGCACTTCCCCACCCCAGGTATCCCAAAGACTGGAGTGAGGACAAGGTTCTGCTTTAAAATCTAAACTGTGACAAGCTTCTAAGGACGAGGTGCCACAGTCATTCCCAGAACACCTCCTGCACAAGCAGTTTGGGGACAATCTCAGTTGCTTAGATCTCTGTTCATAAATCAGAAGTTTAAGAAAACTGTGGGTCAAGGCATTGGCACCCCCAAGAGTGTAACACATCTAATACCATCGAGAGCTACACTGTCCCCCAGGCCCTGGTGAGGGGGACACCTATGGAGGTGTTTATGGAAGGGAAAGGCATTTTTGTTCATGGGGCTGGCACATGCTTCCCCACAGAAGCTACTCGAATTCATACTGTTCTTTCTGGCAAAATCATGTCTTTCAGAATTGATGATGAAGAATTTTCTCAAAGACCAGAGCAAGAGTCAAAAGAAAAGGCCACAGAAGAAACCAGAATCCTTCTCTTGGGAGTTCAAAGTCTTGTTCTACCCACGAGCTTACAACAGGCTTCTAAAGTGGAGGAGTTTGAGGAAGTTACTGGGGTCAAGGGGAGGGCAAGGGTATGCTTTGTAGCATGATGTGTTTTTCATTCAAAATCAGTAAAACAGAAACAAAACAAAAAGAACCCCCAACTCAAAAGGGAATTTTCAAAGAACAGCCCAGATTCCCGGAAGCCAGACTCACTCTGTGGCCACCATCTGGGGGATGGGTTCATCCAGCAGTTCCAAGCTGTGCAGGATCCAATAGCAGAGCCATGGGCGGCTGGCATCCAGACACTGCGAAAGGCACAGGGGAGAAAACACACCCCGTATTCAGAATCATTCCAAGACGCTGCTGACAAGGCGGCATCTGTCTCACCCCGGCAGCCTGGAAAGGGGGAGGAGGGCACCCTATGAACAATAAGTGAATGAAGGACGCTTTGCTTTGTGGCCCCAGTCAGCAGCTGAAGTGACCATATGTGCAAAAAGGACAATGGGACAATGAGACAAAGACATTTACCTTGAGGCCACGGGGTCCTCCCCTGAGAGGCACCCAACGAACGCTCAGCAGAGGAGCACCCACATGCTAGGAAGCTAAGTGATGCTGTTTTCTCAGTGTAGACCCAAGGAGATCCAGGCTCTCAGAGAGCGATTTGTTGGATTAACTCATTCACTGATTCAACAACTATTTGGTACCTCGTTGTGTGTGCCAAGCATTTTATCAGACACAGGGACACAATAATGAACAAAATGTAGTTCCTACTCTTGCAATGCTTGGGATACAGAATGTGTGTTCATCTGCAGAGGAAGAGGACTCTAGACAGATGCATTTAAGCACGAGTTACCTTAGGGCTTCCTGGAACAAGATGGCACATAACACAGGTGTGCATGTACCTGAATGACGATACGCACTGCACTGGGCAGGAGCCATGTGGAGGGAGCCTAATTCTGCTCCTAATTAGGCACGAAGAGCCCAATTCTGCCTCAGGAGCTGGGAAAGGCTTCCTGGGGTGACACGTGAGCTGCTTGGGATCCCAATTCAATCCATAAACACGGAGCGAGCATTCAAGGCAGGCAGGAGGCTAGTCTTACTGCTCCCATTTTCCAGATTAAAAGTTTATAAATGCAATCTAGAGAGATCAACTTTTTCCAGATGACAGAAGAGCTATGCTCTTCACAAATGACAAAGACATCAAATGTCAGAGCTGAGATAAGAAGCCAGGACTCCCACTCCAGTGCTCTTTCCACTGGCCCAAGCTATGCTCTTCACAAATGCACTGACTATCCCTAGCTGTGGCTAGGCCGCCACCTGAGGAGCACTAGGTGTGGATCCTGCCTGCCTGGGTTGGAGTACCAGCTCCTCCTCTTAGAGCTATGTGCTTCTGAGCAAATGCCTTAACCCTGCGACTGACCTACCTCATGCAGTAGGTGAGATAACCTGGTGAGATGAGGCATGGTAAGCTTTCAGCCCGCCATCCAGCTGTTGGCTGGTACGGTATTAACCATATCAGGCTCACTGCACCCTAACCACGGAGGCCCTGCAATAAGGATTGAAAATTTTGACCCCGAGGCCAAGTCTAGCCCATAGGCATGTTCTGCTTGTTCCTTGTAGCATTTTGTTTTTTTAATTAGAATTAGTTGCAACATGTAGGCATTGGGAGATTCACAGAGAAATCTGGATGTCTGGCTTAATTTGAAAAGAGAGAGAGGAAGAGTTATCTGGCGAGCGTGGGTCTGCATTCCTGGATAGCAGCACCTGGCAGGAACAGAGGGAAAGCACAGTGCCCAGGTGTGCCTCAGTCTCCCTCCCACCTGCCCACTTCTCTTATTTATACTACCTGCTTAGATCTACAGGCATTTCAGCTGGCCAATCCCTGTTGTAAATAATCAAATGCAGACTCCCTCAAATAAAAAAGCAAATTAGAAGCAGGGCTGCTGTGTATAAGGTGAGGCAGGAAGACTGGAGACCTCCTGTTCACATTCATCCCCTGCCTACCACCTTCCCAACACCCTCCCCCCTCCTCCACCACCACTGCGCTCCCCTGAGGCCCCTCTGGGGAACCCCAGGGCTTCAAGGAATGTGATTTAAAATGCACTCTAAGCGTGGGCATTTTTATAGTGTTCAACTGTGGAAGTCCTCACTGGGATTTATACACTGATCCTCTGGCCGGCACAGGATTAGATCCGCTTATAGGGCAAAGGATTAGGGATGGACAGTAACTGCCTTCTAGGCAGCTGAAAATTGGCGGCCAGGAAAAGCACGTGAACCCCTCACCATGATCTAATGCAGGAAGAAAGCCCCACCCCACCCAGGGTCCTCTGTCCCTTCCAGGGGACGACACGACTAGAGAGCTAGTTCTGCCCTTTCAGGAGGGGGAGTCCCAGGCTCTGCAGGTCTGGGCTCCTGCGTACCTGGCTCCTGCCACAGCCATGAGTTACGAAGAGCGACTCTGCAGCAGGCCAGGCCCATGATGTTTCACAGTCCAACAGAAAAATGGACTGTCTGCCTGACCATTCGACTGAGCTCCTGGGCAGCAAGCTTACCTCATAGGCATCTGTCAGCTGTCGAAGTCCTCTTTTCAGATAATGGAAGTGCTTCTCTCTCTGCAAAATCAGCCTGGAAAGACAAAGAGCTTGAAAACCTAGTCTTACACTCCTGCTTCCTGCCCACTAGAGAACACATGAGTGCACATGCACACACTCTCAACTTCAGGACTGAAGTGCCACACTCCCCATGGTTAACCAGTGGATAAGCAGCAACATCTTTAGTTCCCAAGGGCAGCTAAACCAGACAGAAGAGGCCAGCACCTGAATGTCCCTAAAGTGTCTGAAAATGTGCTGGCCAACGCTGTGGGTGAGTTCCTCCCCTTCATGGTAGGTGACTTTGGGCAAAGTGAAAAGCCACAATGGATACACATGGCCAGGCGACGACAAACCATCCAGAAAGCTCCTCTAGGGTCTAACTGCGAACAGACACCTTGCAGCTCCCCACCCTGTGAGCAATTTCACCCTGAGCCGCACTCACCACTTCCCTGAGTTATTTAGCCTCTGTCGTTCCAGTCATTTCTTCTGGGGTCACTTCTCCAAGGCGGGTAGCATGTACCCTGCCTGTTCCCCAGCTGTGCGTCTATGACTCCCTCCCCGAAATTCCACTTCCTACGTGCTGACCCATTGCCCTGGCCGGAGGACCCTATTTGTATTCCACGGCCAGTTGGTCTCCTTGGCACTGAGGTCAGCAATTCTGGCTGTAAGATGGAATGTGCTGCCCATGGCCACCTGCACGGGCAAGGCCAAGGACAGGGGCTGCGCTTCTTGCTGGGTCTCACAGCAGAGGCCTGTGATTGTGGGAGGAAGGTAAAAAGAACAGAGTGGCCAGACAGTCCCTCTGCTTACCAATTCCATGAATTAAAAAAGAACCATTCTCCTTTCTAGGGGATCAGTTCAAAAACGATTGACTGAACTCCCTCTGTATTATGCCCAGAGTACGATCATTCATGTAGTCTTGACCTCAAAGACTCTCCCAGTTCAGTGCTGGAAATGCGTTAGAGACGTGAGCGGCTACAATGTGAGAAACAAATGGGCAGGCGCCATAAAGGAAACACAGGTAAAATACTACCAAGGCTCTAAAGGGAAGGGGTGGGGGCATCTCATGGAGAAGGGAATGATCAGGAAAGGCTGTGTGCGAGAGGTGGAACACGAGATAGGCGGCCCTGGCATGAAGGAGAAAATGTTCACGGGTAGAGATGGTGAGGAGAGGAGGAGATGGCAGCCAGAATGAACAGCAACGAAAGGGCTCAGACCAGGGCTGTCCGGAAGAACGTCCCACAGTGATGGAAATGGACCTGTGTTGTTCAGCAGGCAGACACCAGTCACGTGTGGTTAGTGAGCACGTGAAATATGCTAAGGTGGCCGAGGAGCTGAATTTCAAATTTTATTTAATTTGAACTGCTTTCAGTTTAAACAGCTGCAGGAGACACAGGCTACTGTATTGTGCAGTGTAGGTATTCAGCTGCAAGCCAGGTGGGGGATCTGGCCTGAATATTAGGAATACAATAAAAGTGGTCAAAAAGGCAACTTAAGCCATTTATAAAATGGGGTCTGGGATACCACCTGAGGAATTTCGACTCAATTTAGTAGGCAAAGGTAGACCCTGAAGGTTTTGTGTATTTTTTTTCACTTAAGCTATGTTGGTTTTTGTTTTGTTTTGTTTCTTAAAGATTTTTATTTATTTATTTGACAGAGAGATGATAAGTAGGCAGAGAGGCAGGCAGAGGGAGAGGGGGAAGCAAGCTCCCCGCTGAGCAGAGAGCCCAATGCAGGGCTCAATTCCAGGACCCTAAGATCACAACCCGAGCTGAAGGCAGAGGCCCAGCCCACTGAGACACCTAGGCGCCCCTGGGTTTGGTGGTTTTTTTTTTTTTAATTGAAGTAGAGTAGACACACAATGTTAATATTGTAATAACCTAGTAATTCAACAAGTTTATGCATTAAATTATGCTCACTCAAGCATAGCTACCACCCATCACCATATAATGTGATTACAATACCACTGATGACATTCCCTATGTTGCAACTTACTCATTCCAGAACTAGAAGCTTGAATCTCCCACTTCCCTTCACCCATTTTTGCCTTCCCTACACTCCTCTCCTCTATAACCACCAGTTTGTTCTGTGTATTGATGGGTCTGTTTCTGCTTTTTGTTTGTTCATTTGTGTTTTAGATTTCACATATAACTGAAACCATGTAGTATTTGTCTTTCTCTGTCTTATTTCACTTAGCATAATACTCTCTAGCTCCACCCATGTTGTTACAAATGGCAAGTTCTCATTCTTTTTTTATGGCTAGGTAGTATCCATTGTATACCTATACCACATCTTTATCCATTCATCTACTGATGGACACTGAGGTTGCTTCCATATCTTGGCTATTATAAATAATGTTGCAATAAACAGAGGGGGGCATATTCTTTTTGAATTAGTGTCTTTGTCTTCTCTGGGAAAATACCCCATAGTGGAATGACTGAATCATATGGTGATTCCATCTGTAATGTTTTCAGGCACATCCATACTGTTTTCCGCATCAGCTATGACAGTCTGCATTCCCACCAACAGTGCACAAGTGTTCCTTCTCCCCCACATCCTCACCAACACTTGCTACTTCTTGTCTTTCTGAATCAAGCCATTCTGACTGGTGGAAGGTGAAATTCTGAGGTTCTGAGCTGAGAAGAAAATGACCCAAACTATGCATTAGAAAGATTATCTGGCTGCAGTAAGTATTCAATATGTGTTTACAAACTGGGCCAAGTGAAAGCACGAAGTGTGGAGGGAGGTGAGGTGGGAAGACAGGGTAGGGCGGTGCTCAGAGTCAACCAGGGCAGAAGTACTTCAAGTACTTAAGGGCTCAAATTAGCATGGTGACCCACGGGCAGGTGGGCTGATAGCACAGGAAGTTATTTGGGTGACAAGGTCAGTGGCACTGTTGGAAATACATGTAAGACTCAGGGGAGGGCTCCAAGTGACACAAACAGTGAGTCATCTGTCTGCACGTAGGTGACAAATGAAGCTGCAGGAGTAGAGGGCAAACCAGAGGGAAGAGCCTGAATGCTGAACGAGGGAAAGACCCATCCTTACGGGCTTAGAGGACAAGAAGCCAGAGGAAAGAGTTAAAGAAAGTCGCATAAGTGGGAGGAGGATAAAGGCAATGTCATGTCACAGGCAAAACAGGAGAGAACTCCATGGAGGTATTTCACCATCGCAAATGCTGTAGCAAGACTGAGGAAAAAGAGAACAAATGACAAAGTGGCTGGTGACCTTCGAGAGAGTTCAGGGAGCAGTGAGGGCAGATTCCAGAGCATAAAGGAGAAGAGAAGACCAGACTCAATGTCTCTTTCAAGGAAGTCCAAGGGCCGGGACTCTGAGAGCCCACTGCGTGCAGGCCAAGCGTCCTGCAGAGGGTAGAAGGTGACTCCACTCCCTAGAGCTGCGGCCCAGAGGTAGACACAGACGAGCCCGTGGCAGTGACAGCTCTGGCCAGCATGGCAGGCTCTAGCAGCACACGGCAAGGCATGCAGGATCAGAAGAAACTTCCCAAAGGACACAGCACTGTGTCAAGGAATGAAGGAGACCACAAGGACACGAGTTAGCCAGCCAAAAAGAAGGGAGGGCGTGGGTGTTTCAGGAAGGGAACAACGCGGCACATTTGTGTAGGTTTAGTTCAGCTGGAGCAGAAGTACAAGGCAATGAGCCCTGAGAACTCAGCCTGGAGAGGTACAGAGACACCAGATCACAGGGGACTTCTAAATGCGTCAGAAGTCACTGTGCTGTCAACATCAGATGACCCTTGGGAAGTAAAAGGAGCTGTCACAGAAAGACCACATATTGTACTATTCCATTTACATGAAATGTCCAGAAGAGGCAAATCCACAGAGACAGGAAGGAGCTGAAGCGGGTGCCAGGGGCTGGACAGGAACAGAGGAATGGGAGGGTGGTGGCTAAAGGGGACAGGGTTTCTCAGGGCGGTGACAAAAATGCTCTAAGATGAACTATGGTGATGGATGCACAGCTCTGTCCATAAATTAAAAACCACTAAGTTGGACACTTTAAATAGGTGAATTATATGATATCTGAATTGTATCTCAAAGCTGTTACGGGGGGGGAAAAAAGGCAAATGAAAAAAAATCTAAGGCAGTCGTTGAAGTATTTTAGGCGTGGGAAAGACATGGTCGGATCGGCATTTTCTAGATCCCAGCAGCTGCAGCATGCTGGAGATTGCGGTGGGGATAAGACTAGTGGCAGGAAACCAAACCCACAATCCAAGCATGCCGTGATGTGTGTGAGGGGAGAAAGACAACAGACTGGCAGCCTGAGGGGGTGCTGGGGGGAAGGCAGGTGGTTCAGCCAGAGGAGAAGTAAAAACTGCTTGAGAGCAAAGGTGCTAAAAATGCAAGAGCACAGAGAAAATCCACCAAGGACGGTCCCTAAAGAAGAGGGAGGAAGGAGGTTTGGGGTCCAGAGTTCAGGAGAGAGGAGCCTGGCAGTAAGGACAGATGCTCCATTCTCAGAGATGGAAACAGTGAGACAAAGTGTGAAGTAAGACAAACACAGGACTTGAAAGTGGGGAAGAAGGAAACTCATGCAGGACAGCCCGGAGTTTCTCAGGAGGTAGGAGGCGAGGCTGGCCACTGGGGTGAGTGTGTTAGGGAATCCACAAGAGAGGAGTGAGGGGAGCACACAGCAGCAGTGAAGGCCCAGCTAAAGCTTGTAGTATAACTTCTGGAGAAGTCGCTCATCAGGCAAGGTCGCATGACTTTTCTCCTGGGAAATCTGGCTGGGACCCTTTGGCAGAAGCGCCAGGATAGGGATGCCAGGGTAGGGACTAGGAGGAGGGGAAGAGCTGAAAGGTGGAGGCGGGAAGGACCTGAATGAGCCCAGGGAACTGCTGACAAATAGCTCGAGAACCACGCTGGCGCAGGCTGAGAAGCTGGGGGCGGCCAGGATAGGGGTGCAGACGAGGAGAACCAGGAGGGTCCACGAGACCATCCATGAGGGCAGGCTGAGAAACCCAAGGCAGGTGAGGGCAAGTACAGAATCTGGAGGCAGATCGCCTGACTTCCAGCTCTGAAAGGACCCATTCACGGTGCGGGTTTTCTATAGGTTAAAACTTTCCCATTGAAGAAACAGTCGAAGGAACTTGAATACACCAAATACCTTGAGAGGCTAAGCCACAGAGCAGAGAAGGGAAAAACAGAAGAGAACACGAGCCACCTCATTTGGAAATGAGGTAAAGGGGTAAAGGGGTCCTGTAAATAAGATTTTGTGACCTTAAGTACAGTACTAGGGAAAGGGACCAGGTGAGAAGGGGGGGTGTACTTACTGCAACCACCTGGTCAGTCCGCCCCCCTACTCTACTGCCTTGTCGCTCTGAGGAGAGCTCCTGCCTGGCTTGTACATCTGGGACCCACACAGAGCAGGCTCTCGACATCTATTTGTTGAATGAGCAGAAGAAAGAATAAAGAAATGCACAGTAAGGCCAGTTTCTGACTGACCTAACGAGACTGTTGTCCCTGGATAGATAGATGTCCCTTCTGTTTAATTGAATGACAAACCTCCAGGGGAGTTCAGGTTCACTCGGAGAGGGCAAGGAGAGGGGTGACTGGACTGGCCCTGGGGTCTGCTCCTCCAGCTCTCCTCCGTGCTCATACCCTCCACACTGAGGAGACGTGCCCGCCACAGGCTGCCCTCCCCTGTGGGCCTGAGAATTCTGAGTGAGCCCAATTACACAGCTAAGCAAACGTTTCCTCTTAGTGGGAAAACAGAAACAAGAAACCTGAAGAAGAAACCCTTTTCCTTGTTAGCTCCGCACTCCTCTCACTTGACAGGGAGGGGCTTTTCAGTCACTACAAAGTGAAAGACCTCAGGGGCAAATGCTTTTCTGCCTCGAGGGGTAAGAGATCCTGCCTCAGGGATACCTGGAGCCTCACCTGCCCAGAAACACCTAATGGAAGGGGGCCTCAGTCACCTTTGCTGCAGCTCAGGGTTGGACCCTACGGGCAGGCTCCCTCACAGCACCCTCCCAGCTGAACCTCACCCACAGCCAGGCCCTAGCAGCCCTGCCGGGAGGGAACTAATGAGTTCCTCTAGCTGGTTATATCTGAAGACCAGCCACAGGCAAGAAAACAGAGATCCTACACCGAGAGCCATTTTGACAAGCAAAAATATTCTCCTTCATTTTTGCCCACTTATTCAAACACACACACACACACACACACACACACACACACACACACACATGCTAATCTGCATAGGTTATTCTAAAATCTTGCAAAAGGTCTCTTTGTTTACGTAGAAGCTTCAAGGGCCACAATGCTGACTGAATTTTAACTTCTCCTCTGAGGCTTATTATTCTTTTATTAAATATCTCTTTTTTTAAAAAAGACTTTTTTTTATTTATTTGACAGAGAGATCACAAGCAGGCAGAGAGAGGGGGAAGCAGGCTCCCTGCTCAGCAGAGAGCCCGATGTGGGGCTCGATCCCAGGACCCTGAGATGATGACCTGAGCCAAAGGCAGAAGATTAACCCACTGAGCCACCCAGGTCCCCGAGGCTTATTATTCCTTTAAATTGAAGGGACATATATCCAGTTTCTTTCAGTCAGTGAAACTGTACTAAGAGCCTTATTGATATGGACTGAACCGTGTCCCCCAAAATTCATATGTTCAATCCCTAAACCCCAGTGGGGCTGTATTTGGAGACAGAATCTTTAAAGAGTTATTTAAGATTAAACAATGTCTAATGACCTTATAAGAAGAGGAAGAGATACCAGGGAGGAGCATATACAGGAAAGGCCATGTGAGGACACAGTGAGGAGGACAACATCTACAAGCTAAAGAGAGAGACCTCAGGAGAAACCAACCCTGCCAGCACCTTGATCTTAGACTTCCAGCCTCCAAGATTGTGAGGAAATAAATGTCTGCTGTTTCAGCCGCCTCGTCTGTGGTATTTCATTGCAGCAGCCCTAAAAAACCAATACCCTTACTATTCCTTTATTCTCAACTCACCTCTGTCCAAAAATCTTTTCTGTGTAAGGAGGTAAAATAAAAAGCTAGAGCTCTTTCCCTTTCCTTCCTGAACAATTCAGCCCTAGAGCCATGCCATTAGGTGAAGCAGAACAACATGGGCTCTGTGCAGGAGGGGGGCGGCGAGGTGGGGACTGCAGGGTGTCAGTGTTCAAGCAAATGAGAAGGACATCTATGTGGCTGTGCAGAGGGGGATGGGAGATAGGGATACACAAGAGAAAGGATCAAGTAAATATGTTAAAGACACTGGGAATCCAGTTCCACCATCTGAAAAAGAAGTTAGAAATATAGGTGTACTGGGCAGCAACATAAACTGTAAATACAATGTAACTTCTTACTGTGACTTGAACCCCATTGGGTTCAAGACCCTTCATGATGTGCCTCTACCTATTTCTCCCCAATCTCATCTCAGACCCTCACTAAACTCCAGTCACACTGCCTTCCATAGACTGAATGTTCACGTCCCTTCAAAATTCATGTTGATCCTAATCCCCAGTGTGATGGTATTAGAAGTGGGGCCTTCTGGATGTGATTAGGTTGTGAAGGGATTAGCGACCTTATAAAAGAGGCTCCAGAGACCTCCCTCACCCCTTCCACGTGAGGACACAGTGGGAAGATGGCCATTTATGAACCAGGGAGTAGGCACTCATCCAACACCGAACCTCCCCAGCCTCCGAAACTGTGAGAAATACATGTTTCTAGTTTAAACCACCTAGTCCATGGTCATTTGTTGTAGCAGGCAGAGCAGACTAAGACACATTCCCTAACTTCCCAACCTAAATTACATCCCCCCGTTAATCTCTCAGAGCGTCCCATTCCCTTCCTTGACACCCATCCCATTGGTAACAGTGTATTTGCATGTGTTTGTTTAATGGCTACCTCTTCCATGAGACTAAGAGCCCAGCAGGGGCAGGACTTGGGTGGGCTTTGATCACCCTGTTGCCCAAGAGGAAAATGACATGGAAGTACCTGAGAGAAAGAGAAAGAGAGGGAGTTTAATTTAATGCATCTAGGCTTTTTTACTAAAGCTAACAGAATAAATGAAAAGGGTGAATTCCTAAGAGTGTGGAATAACCACAGGGAAAGAAAAATTAGCTTTCATGGGAAAGCAGGCTCCTGACAAACAAAACTGTTAAAAGCACAGTCAAAAAGATCCTTGGGAGGGACTACCTCACTCCAGGAAAGGATGCAGGCTTCACGGTCTTAGAGAGAAAAAGAAATCATTCCTGGAATGGGGAATAATTGTAGAAGGTACTGACATTCAGCTTCAGCCTTGAATTTCAGCCAAATCTGCTATTGAGCTGTGGCACTGGAAGGTTCAATAGGCAAATGCCTCCCTCAGCATCATTCTTGGCATCCCTGGACCTGTGCGCAGTCAGTGGTCCTGGATGTGTGTGCAATGCTATTATACCGACCAGCATCATAATCTCAAAAACAAACACGCTGTGTCATTTAGATTTATTGCTAGTATCTGAATATTCACTTTAGCTAAAAATGAAGGTTTGTTCCTATATTATGTCAGACGTTCTAAAATTTGACTTCTAAAATGTTAAACATTGAAATTGTGATAATAATTTAAAATTTTGCTATATTTTCAGGTTTATTCTTTTATCCTAGAAGTTAGTTCTATGATGGTGGTGTTTGGCTTCAGCCTTATGTTGACACGTTGATTTCTATCAGCCATTCACTCAGCCTTTCTGCCAAAATGTGTAATACCTCTAATATTCATTAGCATGCTATGACATAATGATATACTTATTAGCATCCTTTAAAATACTCATTTTCATAGGCAACGATAAAATGGGAAATGTCAGATTCCTGAAATAAACTCAGACCCCCTGACATATTCTACTTCCAGAAAGATCCAAACCAGGAGGAACATTTTTGTCTTCCACCCACACCTGACCTAAGACCTATGAATTCAGGGGATTTAATTTTTTTTATTGTCCTCTGGCACCCTTCCCCAAACACCACTTCTTCCTCCCAGACTATGTAATCTCCCATTCTCCCTCACATCTCAGTAAGAATAAAAGAAAAGTCCAAGGGTCTGTTCTGATGGTGGGTGAAAAGGAACATCAAATGATCAAAGGTCCCTTTTGAAACACAGGGATCATGTGTCCACAGGGCCTCAGACAGCAGACAGTGACTCAGAGCCCAGTCAGGTAAGTCACCAGGGATGTAGCAGCGAGGCACAAAGACCCCCTGAAGCAATCACACCCCTCACCACCACCAAGTCCCTCTGCCTCTCGAGAAATCTCGCCTGCACCAGGCAGAGCTGGTGCCCACGTGCCCCCCTCAGCTGTTTGCTGACTGATTTGTAAAAACACCGTTGTCTCTTTAGCACAAATGGCAGAGTACGGCACATATTTTTCTGTATTTTTATTTTTCCATTTAATATACCTTGGAGATTATTCTAAGATAGAAACTTGTTTAAATAAAAATTTGGAAGAAATAAACAAATTGTTTTTAAAAAGGTAAAAATGTTATTTAAGTAGAGTTGACATATACTGTTGTATTAGTTTCAGCTTTCGAGCTGTGGAAACCAATGGCTTCATTTCCTAATCTCCAGCTGTGGCTCCGGACGAGCAATAACTCATTTATTGAGGACTGAGCTTTAGGTTAATACAAAGATTTAGTTCAGCAGTTTGGGGAAAGACTCCTCTAGTTAGTTGGTATCTTCCCTCGTTCCTTCCCCAGGGAAGAAAAATGAAAATGACCTTCTCATCTACCTTTCCCTTTTTCTAATCTGCCTTTCCCAATTGTTTTCTGCCTTGGCTAATCAGAATTTTCAGAAGAAAATTTCTTTTTCAAGGAAATAGTGGCAAAATATAATGGTGGTAAAAAAGACACAAAAGGAACTCGGGCCAGAACCACGCATGATGTCCCAGTAAAACTAGAGCACTCACAGCCTGACTAGCCTGGAATTATTCTGTTCAGTCTCCGAAGCACAGGACTCAGGGCTCAGGCAGGACCTCGGGCACCCCCCTGCTTCCCAGCCAGAGTGAATCAGCCAGCAGTGCAATGGCCCTTTGTTCAGAGGGAGTCAAGGCAGAGTGTGCGACTACTAAGATAAAACCATGACCACACACAGTTTCGGACTCCTAATCTGTTCTTATGACTGGAAATACGACACAGGATGGTTCTGGAGAAACAACCTGGGACTGGGAGAGATATGCTAATAGAGGGATGAAATATCCTCATGAAATCTAGCATGATACATTATAAACTACAAACAAGGGAAAACAAAGGTTCAACTTAAACAATAAGTTTAAGTTAAGCTTATAATCCCCTTTATGGAATTTCTGACATCAAATTGCTTAGAAACCTTCAACTTGCTAAGTGCCGAGGGAAACAAAAGGCACTGTGTGTTCTCCCTGGAGACGGCATCCTTGGGAGTGGCGCCACAGTTACCAATAAGGGCCGGACTGGGAGAAGCTCAGACTCATCACCTCTTCCCAGTCAAAGCACAACACACATCAGGAGAATCCAACCTTTGCCATCCCCTGGACTCAAAGTGCCAACGAAAAATAAAACCTCAAGAGTTCTGATCCGAACCACCAGAGCACCAGGTTGCGACTAAGCAACAGAAACATGAATTTCGCCTCCCCATCATCAGACCTCAGAGTCCAGGCCTTAAGGGGTCTCCCCATATAACACCTGATGGTTCAGATCAAGGAGAGCATCTCCTCTAAACAGCTTTGTAACAGAGGAAGGAGTTGGGGTCATTAGCTTACCAGGTGGCCACAAGGTCAAGGTTAAGAAACCCTTCTCCCAACAGACTTATCCCTTGAGGTTGAACAGGCTCAAGGAGGAAAGAAGAAAGGCTCGAGCAGGAGGGGGTGTCTCCCCGATCCCCCCACACTCCTAACCACAGCTTACCTTGGTACAAGGTGGTTGAACTTGTAAGAACTGAAGACGTCCTGGATCTTTTCTTCTACTTTTGCCTGGTAAGAATGCAGGAGATGGGAGAGAGAAACAAATACAGATGAGTCCTCTGTCAACTTTTTCTTCCAGTTGCCACAAATGTCCATTGGCTACAATTGCTTGGTGTGGTTTTCATAGGACTGTAAGCCTATTCAAGGGCTCTGTAGGATGGCGGGCTCAGGACAGACGAAGCAGAGAGAATGTCCTGTACCATGCTGGCATTACCCTCGACTTCTCCAGTCAGCTATCCATGTATCCAAACTAATGGCGGTCCTGGAGTTTGGCTCATTGGCACCAGCTACTTAGGGAGCAGACAAAGCATTTTGCTTGAGAGATTTATTCTTGCCTGCTCTATGAAGTTGTTTAGGTGTTTACTTAACTGGCCATTCGCAAATACAAAATTAATTTCTGCTAAGGGTCATACCTTTTAATGTCAGACTGAACCATTTAAATACAGATTGAGGGGTGCCTGGGTGGCTCAGTGGGTTAAAGCCTCTGCCTTCGGCTCGGGTCATGATCCCAGGGTCCTGGGATTGAGCCCCGCATCGGGCTCTCTGCTCAGCAGGGAGCCTGCTTCCCCCTCTCTCTCTGCCTGCCTCTGCCTACTTGTGATCTCTGACTGTGAAATAAATAAATAAAATCTTTACAAATAAATAAATAAATAAATAAATACAGATTGAACATTAAAATTCAATCTGTATTTAAATTCCCTATGGGATTTACAAGAACATCAATCATGGAAACACCAATGAAACAGCGCATCTGGTCATTGGTCCTATGTCACACACAGCACTCAACAGTCCCATAAGGTGCAGGATCTCAGAAAGCCAGGTCACAAAAAAATCCAGATCACCTGTGTCCTATGAAGACCTACCACGACATGGTCACACAGTTCAGCTTCTGTAAGGAAAGGATACGGCAGTGCAGAAGTGGGCTGGTTAACAGGAGACAGGGTTTCTCCTTCACTGGCATCCCTGTTCTTGGTAGTGAGGCATGTCCTCATTGAGATTTCAAGATACATAATAATGTCCTCTCTGGGAATTTCAAAATGTATTCTTTGTTTCTGAATGGTCCACTGAGTTACAGCGTCTAGGGCCTTGACGTATGTGCAAGAATTATTTGTGATGATGAGGGGAGCAATGATGTGAGTCATCTAAAATGGCAGCCAATCTAAAATTCATTTATACTTGGTTTCAGGATATACTTTGGTATTTGCCTCTGAACATGAGTTTGAGGGATAATCTGGCTAAGAATTCATAGTATTTCAAAAAACAGACTGAAGTCACTGTAAGAATCTGACTCATGAGGTATAAGGAAGTTGTCCCAATTCTTTATAATTCTTTTCCTTTCTAGACTCTCACACAAGACTAACATAAAGCTCCAGCCTAAAAGGAAGACAGACTGCATTTCTCAGTTACGTCTTCCTTAGCTGTAAGCTGAAAGGGATAGAAAAATATACAAGAAACATACGTCAGTAAGATCATGCAAGAAAGATTTGCCTACAATATTCTGTTAGAGCTAAGTGAATTGATGAATTCTGAATGAAACAAAACCAACTGGGAGGAAAACTCACTTTGTTTGCCCAAATACAAGCTGACTCAAATCCACACGACTTAATAATATTCCAAGGCCCGGGCGCCTGGGTGGCTCAGTGGGTTAAAGCCTCTGCTTTCAGCTCAGGTCATGATCTCAGGGTCCTGGGATCGAGCCCCACATCGGACTCTGCTCAGCGGGGAGCCTGCTTCCCTCCCTCCCCTCCCCGCCTGCCTCTCTGCCTACTTGTGATCTCTGTCTGTCAAATAAATAAATAAAATCTTTAAAAATAATGATAATAACATTCCAAGGCTGATGGATGAGCCCATTATCGCCTTAGCATTCTGACACTGAGATCCTTACAGAGAAAAGGGTCCAGCCAAGAACTCCTTCATGAGCAGACCCACCTTCAGCTCCCCCTCGGACAACAAAAGAAGCCAAGAACTAGCTGAGGAAAACAGAGTTTTACTGCTAAACTAGGATACCTGACAGACAGAAGGCAGAAAGTGCTTAAAACATTCCCAACACTGTGTTATTTCTCTCCGGAGCTACTAATCACTCTTCTGCAGAATGAACAAGTGATACTCCAAAGCAGTTAGTAACAGACTCAACGGTCTGAAAATCTAAGTTATGAATTCTAATAAATACCTGAGTATTATAGGCCAGTTGTTCATAAAAATGGCCAAATAACAATTCCCTTTATCTTCTCTTAAGAACTGGTATATGTTTCTAATAGCTTCATTGAGATATCATTCACGCACCGTTCAACTCATCCATTTAAAGTGTATGATTCGATGGCTTTTAGTACATTCACAGAGTTGTCCCTCCATTACCACAATCAATTTTAGGATATTTCCACTACCCCCAAAAGAAATCCTGCACCCCTTAGAAGTCGCCCCCAACCCTTCATCGTCCCCAACCCCTATCAACTATTCATCAACTTTCTATCTTTATGATTGGCCTATTCTGGGTATTTCATATAAATGTAATCACACAACATACGGTCCTTCGTGACTATCTTCTTTCACTCAGCATGTTTTCAAGCTTCATCCATGTTGGGGCATGAACCATTACTTCATTTCTTTTTATTGCCAAGTAATATTCCATTTTATGGATATATCGCATTTTTTTTAATCTATTATTCATCCGTTGATGGGCATTTGGGTTGTTCTCATTTGGGGGTTATAATGAATAAAGTCGCTAGGAACATTCTTGTGTTTTTTTTTTTCAAGTGGCTATGTAAGTTTTCAAACGGGTATGTGTTTTCATTTCTACTTAGGTATAAGTATGTACCTGGGAGTGGAATTGCTGGACCATATGGTCACTCTAGGTTGACTCTTTAAGGGACTATCAGACTGTTTTCCAAAGCAGTCATGGCATTTTATATTCTCACCAGCAACATATGAGCATTCTAATTTCTAACCTCACCAACACATGTTACTCCCTGTGGTTTTGATTATATCCATCCTAGTGGGTGTGAAGCAATATTTCATTGTCGTTTTGACTGCAATTCCGTCATGGCTAATGATGTTGAGCATCTTTCTACAGGCTTATTGGCGACTTGTATATCTTCTTTAGAGAAGTATCTATTCAAATACGTCTTTTTTAAAATTGGGCTGCCTTTTTATTATTGAATTGTAATAACTTCTTATATATTCTAGATACAAGTCCCTTATCAAATACATGATTTACAAAAATTTACTCCCATTCTATGGGGCACCTGGGTGGCTCAGTTGGTTGAGCGACCAACTCTTGGTTTTGGCTCGGGTCGTGATCTCAGGGTCATCATGGGATCAGGCCCATGTTTCAGGGTCATGGGATCGGGCCCCCTCCCCACTCAGCAAAGAATCTACTTGAGATTCTTTCCTTCTGCCCCCCCCCACTCTCTCTTTCAAAATGGATGAGTGAACCCTTTAAAAAAAATTTTACTCCCATTCTAAGTGTTGTCTTTAGGAACTGGTATATTTTAGAAAAAGATCACCTTAGAGCACACAGGATGGTTTCTAGAGTACAACTTTAAAAATAATACTTAGCAATAAGCCTGAAATTTTTTTTTGACACATAGTAATGGATTAATATAGAAATTAAAAAGAACTCATCTGGCGAGGAGAAAATCAAAGTCATCTCCAAAACATGCAACATCCTTTTTTGCCTTCCCTTCTCCCCATATGGCCTGCCAAGTGTTATATAAAATCTGAGTAAATTTGTTACCAAGAAGATGCAAGCACTCTTTGCTCCGATTTGTGGAGCAGAAGGAAAGGAAGAAAGTTAGTTGTATACAAAGGAGTTACCATAACAGGTATGAGCTGCCATCCTTAGAAAGGCCAGCTTGAACAGTTGACCCTTGGCTGGTATACAGAAACCTGAACTTGGGAGGGTCCCCACCATCCCAAGAACTGATGCACTGTGCTGAAACTGCATAAACCTTATTTATGCTCAACAGCTACTTTTTTCTGGGAGTCTGTAATTTTAATACATGCTAGGCAGAAGGTGCATATGTGACCAACCCCCAGTAAAAACCATGATCCTCTGAGAAGCCTCTGAGAAGCTTCTCTGGTAGGCAACACTTTGCATGTGTAGTCACAATCTGACGTCCGAGAAATTAAGTACATCCTATGTGACTCCACTGGGAGAGGACCCCTGGAAGCTTTTGTCTGGTTTCCTCCAGACTACACTATGAATCCTTCACTGGCTGATTTTGCTTTGTAGCCCCTTGCTGTAATAAATCATAACCATGAGTACAACTTTGCTGACTTCTCTGAATCCCTGTAGTGAATCAACTAGAGGTGGTCTTGGGAACCTCTAATACATTAATAGATTTAGAAATTCAACCTTGATAGAATTAAGGGAGGCAGTCATAACAACTGCTTAATATCTATAGGCAAGATCTATAACTAAATTCCTTTTAAAAAATTCATCAAAATTCTCACTTTATTTTTTTTTAAAGATTTTATCCATCCATTTGACAGAGAGAGAAAGAGATCACAAGCAGGCAGAGAGGCAGGCAGAGAGAGAGGGGGAAGCAGGCTCCCCGATGAACAGAGAGCCTGATGCAGGGCTCGATCCCAGGACCCTGAGATCATGACCTGAGCCGAAGGTAGAGGCTTAACCCACCGAGCCACCCAGGTGCCCCCAAATTCTCACTTTAAATATAACTGATATTAAGCATGAAAAAAACAAAGTTACCTCAGTCATGAAAACTCTGAACACTATATAGCTCTCAAATCAGAATTCTTTTTTAAAAAATCAGCTTCAATACTGCATAGGGATTCTAAACCATGCCCACTTCCCCTGAGCTCTCATTTTATCTTGGATTTCCATGCTTCCTTTCCATCCCAAAGGAAAAGACTATTATATGCTAGTCAATCTCTCCCATGAGAACACCAATAGGCAAGGCAGTCACCAACCGGGTACAATACAAGGGCTGATTAACAGCCCCATAACAACAGGTAATTTTCTTTTGTATATATAGCAAAGGGTCCATAGGTTCATTTCCCTTGGGCACAGGGCACACAGCTCATGACCATGTTAATGAAAGTGATATGACTCTTTTGGGAGAAGGATGACAGCCGAAAGCATCAGATCTGTTTCAGAAACACTGCTATATGAAATGTTATAAGAAAGGTCACCGGGATTAGTCACTAGAAGATTTAGTCCCAAGGGATTAGCTCTTCAAAGTTCTTAAATAGCCTGGGAGAAAAAAAAAGTAACAAGAGGCTAGTTCAAAACACACACACACAAAGAGATAGAGAAATTCCTGGGACAATAGGGGAAATTTAAAATTTTTAAATGGGATATTAGATGATATTATAGATTTTTTTTTTAATTTTCTTAGGTGTGATGTTATTGTCCTTATGTAGAAGAATATTCTTTAGAAATGCATGTTTTATTATCTTATTATCAGATTCAGGAAAAAATACTGGCATATACATATATACACATGTGTGTATACATACACACACACACACACACAAAATCGTGTCCTGGCTAGATGATCCATTGGCTTATCTCCTCTTTTGTCCTTAACTAGGCTGTTTCACACTCCATAGATGTAGAAGTTAATTTGTAGAAAACTGATAGTTATGCAAATATTTCTACCCATAGATATGCATATGGTATCTGGTAGAACGCAATTAATGATCATGGAATGTATACTGACCAGTTTTGCTATGCCTTTGTAATTTCACCTCAGCATTCCTTACGTGCCTGTGAAATGTGTGGCACATTGAGTTCTCTTCTGAACTGGTTATCACATCCTATCAATTCCATGAGTTAAATCTTTGATGTGTTCATTTTATATTTGTATGAGTCTTGATTTTATCCTCTTTTAAAATTTATCCTTTAACAGTTTATATGAAGGACAAAGGTTAGGTAGAGGGTACACAGGTGCTGTCAATTTTTCGGTATATTTGAAATTTTTTATAATAAAATGTTGGAGGGAATTATTAAGAGTCAAAACAAAACAAAAAACTTAACACCCAAAGTTCACCATGACTACTGTATCTAGGCATAAGAAAGATTTCTGAAAAGTCAAATACATTTGCAGATACACATACAGTGCATCCATATCCCAACTAAGCCGTGACTTTTATACTTCTGTGGCCATGTCTGCATCGCCAAATTTTAGCAAGAATCCTACCAAACTGGTTTGGCCAGAATCTCCCCACCTTAATAGCTGATCATCCTCAGTATCTGACTGGGTTCCTCATCCTCCATCTTCCCTCAGTGACGTCTGCTCACGCTGTCTGCCTTTAGGAGGAAGCCCATGAAACTGGCTTAGCCAGAATTCCTTCTTTCGCCTGACCATTCCTTTTAGTAAGTTTCCATCCAGCAATCCCTCTACCTTGCTCCTTGGCTATAAATCCCCACTTTCCCTTTTCATATTCAGAGTTGAGACCAATCTCTCTCCCCTAAGCAAAAGTCACTGTAGTAATAAAGTCTTGAATAGACACTTCCTTTTACAAGTGTCACAAATAGCTTTTTCCTTAACAATACCACCCACAACCACCGGCAGAGTGACTAAAGTTGAAAAAACCAACAACACCAAATGTTGGCGAGGCTGTAGAGCAACCAGAACTCTTGTTATATAACAAAAGTGAGGGTATAAAATTTACAACCATTCGGAAAAAGGATAGCAGTTTCTTATAAAACTCAGCATACACCCACCCTATGATCCAACAATTCCGCTTTTAGGTCTTCGCTCAACAGAAATGAAAACATATGCTCATAAAAAGACTTCTGCGAGAGTGTAGCATTTATAGCCGTTAATATCCAAAATCTAGAAATAGCTCAATTGTCCATCAAGAGGAGAAGGGATTAAAAAAAATCAACAACCGTGTTAAAAGGAGAACTGCAGGCCCCAAATAAAGTCACTTATGCTAGGTCACCGAACTGGGGCTTAATACCTAACCTAATTGCACTTTCAATCTCCCCCAGAAATGTAATCTTTTTTTTTTTTTTTTTAGAATTTATTTATTTATTTGACAGAGAGAGATCACAAGTAGGCAGAGAGGCAGGCAGAGAGAGAGAGAGAGAGGAGGAAGCAGGCTCCCCACTGAGCAGAGAGCCGGATGCGGGACTCGATCCCAGGACCCTGAGATCATAACCTTAGCCGAAGGCAGAGGCTTAACCCACTGAGCCACCCAGGAGCACAACCCCCCCGCCCCCAAATGTAATCTTAACCAGTCAAGAATTTTCTGGTCAGTGTCAATAAGGTAACCTGTCCCATGGGCCCTCTCTATGGACGTTACCATGGGAAGGGGGACCTCACCCAAAACAAATATTTTCTTCTGTGTGCCTTTTTTTTTTTTTAAGATTTTATTTATTTATTTGACAGACAGAGATCACAAGTAGGCAGAGAGGCAGGCAGAGAGAGAGAGGACAAAGCAGGCTCCCTGCGGAGCAGAGAGCCAGATGTGGGGCTAGATCCCCTGGGATCATGACCTGAGCTGAAGGCAGAGGCTTTAACCCACTGAGCCTCCCAGGCGCCCCTTCTGTGTGCCTTTAAAAAACCTTTCCCTTTCTGTAGCCCTTTGGAGTTCCTTTCTACTTGCTAGATGGGATGCTGCCCGATTAATGAATTGGTTAATAAAGCCAATTGCATCTGCCAATTTATTCAGTTGAATTTTGGTCTTTTAACAGATTCGATGGCAGCACTGGGATCCAAAGCAAACTCGTGGTGGCATCTGGAGACAGCAAGAAACAGGTCTGGTGCCCTGTAAACCCTTCTGAGTTCACGGTCTTTCTCGCCATTTCTGAAGGCTGCCAGTGAGCTCTCACTGGAGCTCCCCATCTGACTGGCTTTCCAGTCTAGGGTTACTGGTCGGTCCACCCCCAGTCCTTAGCCCTTGGTTGAATCTGCAATTCCACACTGGAATCCCTTCCCCAGTTCCAGTCCACAGTTCCCATTAACGGAGAGTGCCAGTTTAATCCAGACTGGAAATTGCTGGTGATGCACACAGGGCCTTGTATTAGCCAATCCATAGAAACTTCTAAACCCCAGCCCTCGGTTCTGTCTTCAGATTTCATGCTGGGAACTAGTGGTGGCAGTTGCAATTCTCCATTTGTTTGGAATCAGTTCATGGTCCCCCTTCTTTGAGGTCACCTGGTTTAGTCTTTTCCCCAGTCCCTAGTTCTTTGGTTCCTGCTGGTGTCCACATTTCCATCTCCTCAGTTGGTTTGGTTTCTGTTAATGTGCACATGAGGTAAAGGCTTAACTAATAGAAAAATAATAAATGAATAACAATAGAATGAGATCCTCAGAATCTAAAGAATTAAGTGTTCACCTTCTGTCACATCTGCTTATTTTATACCTAAGAACTATGGCCCCAGAAGCTATAAATGTCTACAAGTCTGTTTTGTGTCCTGAAGAACTTAGCTTGATAACTGTCAGGAGCCCCAAACTAATGCCAAACAGAATAAGGCCAGTCAGAAGCACAGAATAATTTCCATTCTGGTAAATGAAAAAGCAACTCATGCATTTGGTACTTTTTCTTCCACAGCTTCTATCTAAAGCCAGTCTAGGGGCGCCTGCATGGCTCAGTCGTTAAGCATCTGCCTTTGGCTCAAGTCATGATCCCAGAGTCCTGCAATTGAGCCCCACAATGGGCTCCCTGCTCAGCAGGAAGCCTGCTTCTCCCTCTCCTGGTTCCCCTACTTCTGTTCCCTCTCTCACTATCTGTGTGTGTGTGTGTGTGTGTGTGTGCGCGCGCGCGCGCGCGCGTGTGTGTCAAATAAATAAATAAAATCTTTTAAAAATAAATAAATCAATTAAATAAAATAAAGCCAATCTAGGGGCATCTGGGTGGCTCAGTTGTTAAGTATCTGCCTTCAGCTCAGGTCATGATCCCAGGGTCCTGGGATGGATCCCCGCATCAGGCTCCCTGCTCAGCGGGAAGCCTGCTTCTCTCTCTCTCACACTCCCCCTGCTTGTGTTCCCTCTCACGCTGTCTCTCTCTATCAAGTAAGTAAATCTTTAAAAGCAAATAAATAAATAAGGCCGATCTAATGGCACACCAACTTTTATATCATGAACTATCATGTCGCTTCTTCCAACATCTCCCCCTCTCTCCCAAAGGAGGACCCTTCCGGAAAGTGGATTTGCTGCCTGACACTCATGTTAATGCTAAAGATCCAGGAAAAGAATCATTAGTAGATTAAATATAAGGCAAGGATTTTAAAAAAAAATCCTCAGGAAAAACAAATCACTTTTTAAGCAATCCTTACAATGTACATCTGCCTATAGGGGGTTCTTTCAATCCTTTATTTTAAATACAAAATACCAGTTGGGGTTGACATAATCAGTCTAAAACAATCTCAGTCAGTTTGTTTTGGTTGCTGATAGAGGTAAGCTGATGGTATCAGGAAAGATGACAAATTAAGCACAGATTTAGCAATTATTCCTGAGGATAGGAACTCATACTTCTACATGTTAAATTGCCAGTGTAAATCCTTTTAAAGATCATTTTAAAAAGTAAATAAACAGTAGTTAAGTTGTGGTGATCACAGATACACACCAACTGGACACGTTAAAGTTGTGGTGATCACAGATACACACCAACTGGACACGTTATAAAAGGGTCCTAATGTTACATAAGTAGGTACCTGTAACTTGGGATAGAATATGCTTAATATGCTTAATATTATATTAATATTATATATAATATATATTATATATATTATATATTATATATAATATTATATATTATAAAATATATAATATTATATATTATAATATATTATAATATAATGATATAATAAAATATATCAATATAATATAATAATAAATATATAATATATTAATATATAATATATTATTATAATATATTATTATAATATAATATATTATGATATAATATAATATATATTAATATAATATAATATTAATATTATATTAATATGCATATTCAAAAGGGATTTATCTCAAAAAACCAAAAATGTGGTCTTGAGAAATACATTGGTTGACCCAAAATGTGGCTCCAGCAAGATAAAAATACTAAGGTCAAAGATGTATGTGAACATTTTGGAGAAAATTTTTTTATAAGTAAAGAGGAAAAACAATATTTCTAAATTAGTGTGATTTTACAAAGTGTGTGATTCTAGAAAGGTACATGTCCCTAGATTTAAAATCTAAATTTTGTAGGTAGGCATTTGATTTGTTTACACATTTAAAAGTATGTGTATTTTCAATTTGACCAAAAAACTTTTTTTTTGGACTTTTTAATAGGAAAACTGGGGGAAATTTGATATCTGGAATTATCTTAGAGTTGAGCAACATGATACATGCTGAAATTCAATAAAGCAAAACCAATTCACCATAGCTAGCCTGTTGACTGTGTGACCAAGCAGAACTCTGGTCCCTTCCATCAGAAGAGCAAAAAACTAGTAAGTTTGATCATATTTAGTGACTTGTTTCACCTCCATTTAATAATCTTTCAGAGATTATAACTTGAAATAAGTCAACAGAAGGTGTCCAGGATTCATTCCTGGACCCCTGACGTTCCGTCCGTCAGGAGCTGCAGTGGCACAACGCTCAACGCTTGAAGCCAGCTCCCCAGCCTGTCTCCATCCCTCTCCACCACCCACCCCCAACCCCACTGGCTTCACCCACCCAGCTGACCTAATTTCCTACCACAGCCAACCAGCCCCCTCCATGCCTGGTATGGTGGAGTCTTCATCCCTAACAGCTCCTCTGACTGGAATGGCTACCCACCAATTCCATCCTTTACAAGCCAACATTCTCCATGAATTTGTCCTGACCACCTCAGCCCACAACATATGGCTTCCGCTCCCCCAAACCCTTGCACAATGCAGTCATAATGTAGCACTTACTTACACGCTTTTGTAAATCATTCTGTGGTTGCCTCCGGCATATTCTTTTTTCTCTCTAAGAGAAAAGAATTTTGAGGGCGGGAACTAAGACTGGTCATTCTTCAGATACTCCTCACAGTTGACTGTCATTTAACTGAATGCTGTCTAATGACCTCATGCTACTTCAAGTAGAGGATACTTTTGCCCATGTTTCTAAGGACAAACTAAAAGAAAAACAGGACTCGTACCTTCTGTAAGCAACAGTTTTTGGCAAACCTGCTACCTCTGAGACTGTGCCGGTATTAACTCACCAGCCTGAATCACAGAGCATTTGCAAAAGGGGGAATGCAGATAGCACAAAAAAGGAAAACAACCACATCTTGTTTTCTAGAGTTGTAAAAGGTTCTCCAAGCACCAAGCCATTCGGGAAACAGCTTGTCCAGGCAGAAATCTTTACAAATACCTAGAACCTGACCACTGCTCAGTATCTCCACCACCACAGCCTGAGCTAAGCTGCCATCATCCATCACCTGGAGTACTGCAACAGCCTCCTAGTGGGTCCCCCTGCACCCCTCCTCACCTCCTCACAATCCTAACAGTGACCGACATGGGCCTGTGAAAACGCTAGTCAGATTGCGTCGAAACTCTTAAATTGTGGATCAGTCTGACTCCTGGCAGGAAAGAGATAGCACATCCAAAGTGGGTGATTTGAGGAGAGTTTATCAAAGAACTAGTTACACAAACCATAAGAGACTCCTAATCTCACAAAACAAACTGAGGGTTGCTGGGGCAAGGTGGGTAGGGAGAGGGTGGTGGGGTTATGGATGTTGGGGAGGGTATGTGCTATGGTAAGTGCTGTGAAGTGTGCAAACCTGGTGATTCACACACCTGTACCCCTGGGGATAAAAATACATTATATGTTTATTAAAATAAATAAATAAATTTTTAAAAAATTAATTACTTAATTAATTTTAAAAAAAGAACTAGTTACAAAGGTGTGGGCAGGTGTAGGGAAACCACACCTGCTCTAGGGCAGGCAACACAGGGGGTACCCAATCTCCACCTAGGCCTGAAAAAGTGTGAAGAGAAGGAGCGGAGAGGGTGCCCGAGAGCTCCAATGAAAGGTGCCTGCAAAGAGTTGTGACCTTAAGTCTAGAGATCCCCTCCAGACCACACAATCTGTCAGGAAAGGAGTTAATGCGCTGACCTCAGCCTCCATCTCCCTCACTCCTTATCAGTACGCCCCATGGCCAAATACACCCAGAAGCCGTGGGGCAAGGGAGCCTGTCCGTGCAGGTCCACCTCTTGGGGCACAACTGCAGAGCAGGGTGGAAAAGGATAGAGTAGATCTAGGGAGTTGACAAAAAGCTATCCAGCCAAATGGCTCCCCACCTCAGTCAGGATAACTGAAAGTATACTTACAATGGTTGATAAGGCCCTACGTGATCCGACCTCATGTCCTATTCTCCCATTTACTAACCTCTCTCCTCACAGTGACCACTCACTCCACTCATTCATCAGGCACTAGGGAGGCCTCAGGGCCTTTACACTTGCTGCTTTCTCTGCCCGAAATGCTTCTCCCCCAGACACACGCACGGCTTGTTCCCTCACTTACTTCAGGTCTCAGCTCAAGTGGCAGGCACATCATCAGATGTTCTCCCTTACCACCTGATATAAAAACCTTTCCTGCTCCTCCCCCACTCCATTCCTGGCATACTTCATCTCTCTTATCCTGTTTCTTTTTTTCCACAGCACTTCTTATTAAAATCAGACAGACAGACAGATGGAGATTTAGATAGATAGATAGATAAGATACATAGTTTTTTTTCCCTTTTTTGTTGACTGCCTCCCTGGCCTAGAAGAAAAGTTTCATAAAGGCACCAACTTGGCCTTTTTTGTTTACTGCCTTATGTCCAGTGTCTTGAACAGAGCCTGGCATACAGAAACCACTCAAGTATGTGTTAAACAAATAAAAACGTGAATGAATAGAATAGAAGAATCCCTAGCTAAGGGCTCCTTACACTGTTTATATGTTTCATTCCTATTATCAAATTGTTGCTTAACAAATAAATACAGTCTCCTGATAATCAGACAGCGAACAGGAGATAAGCATTTGTTCTTATTGGCAATGGCACAAAATTAAACCCTGCCAGTAAATCCCTATGAACAAACGGACAGAACAAAAAGAATAACCAGTGTCTTCTGCAGACAACTCCTCCAGACAAGGTTGGTACTTCTTACGAGTATATATCATCATTAACTTACCCATCTAGTACCTAAGCCTGTTTTCTCATCTGTGAAATGGAAAAGGATCGAGTGACACAATGTATGGAGAGCATTTAGCACAGAACGGGGGCTCAATAAATGGATACTACTATGATTATTAGTAGTGTTGCCACTGAGGTAACCATTTGTATGAGATACTACATCATCTTCCTACTCTCTGGAATGGTTTATCCCTGACTTTTAAAATGTGAACTAGAAGAATGACATGGAAAGGACAAACAAGATGCTCTACTATCTATCACATAGTTAGGCCTAGATTTGAAACACACCCTATAACAGCACCCAGCCTTGGCCTTGGCGAACCCTCTGGCAGCCCAGAATCGTGTTCCATCCATTTTTGCATCACTTATTATGCCTTGACATTTAAAATAAAAGTGCCAGTATTTCCTGGCAGGAACTAAGCAGGGACACTCGGCTAAAAAAATAAAGTAGTAGAGGAAAAAGAGCAGATCAGTAAAACTTCTGATAATGTTCCTGTTTTTGACTTGCTCCTTGAACCATGGAAGTCTCCGTCCTATTCTCTAAATTAACAGACCAGCTTCTGACTCCCTTTTCTCCACCAGTATTCTGTTCATATCCTTATCTGCTGGGTCAGTTAATTACATAAAAAGTGACCCAAGTCTTATACCACATGAAAAGGAAAAGGCTTGACCTGAATGAACTCTACAGTCTGTCACTTAGGAATACAGCAAAGATCCTGTAGGTTTTTCATTGATGGGAGACTTCTTCGCAATCTTTTACAAAAAACTTCTGTGGAAAGACACACTGGTAGGCTAAGCTGGGGAGCTAGATTCAAAAGGTAAGGGTTAAACCCCATGTAGCATAAATCTCCAGTTATAATATTCTTTTGGCTACTACGTGCATGACTGTGTACTCAAGTCCTTGTTTTTTGTTATGAATTTATAATTATATTCATAGTCACAAATATAAAATATAATAACTACCATTACTAACTTTGCCTAAATGCAGGCTTCCAAGTTCAGGTATGAAAGTCAAAGCAAGTTCCTCCCAGGTTAAGCCTGGGAACTGATCTTACTAAGAGATCTTATTTTATTTGTTAGTACTAAAGCCTGATGCTTATTTGTTAGTACTAAAAAGAATCATCTCAACCACTTCTAGTGACAGATGGGCAAACATTTCCACAATAACTTGGGAACAATTCCAAATGGAAAATGAAAATAAAAACAAGAGTTCACTACTCATTCCTCAAGCACTTTTCAAAGTGACAGGTTGGAGGCCTCAGTGAATGAACGGTAAGTCGTCTAAAAATGTATGATTTTATTGTAGCGCTTTCCAGACGGTACTGTTTTTCTCAACCAGGCTGTGCCATGCTCTTGGTCAGAAACTTTTATTTCTTTTTATTTCCAGCGTTTAACATTGTGTCCAATACTCTGCTGGTGCTCGATTGAATGACTATTAAAATGCCCATCCAGGGGGCGCCTGGGTGGCTCAGTGGGTTAAAGCCTCTGCCTTCAGCTCAGGTCATGATCCCGGGGTCCTGGGATCGAGCCCCGCATCGGGCTCTCTGCTCAGCAGGGAACCTGCTTCCCCCTCTCTCTCTGCCTGCCTCTCTGCCTACTTATGATCTCTGCCTGTCAAATAAATAAATAAAAAAAATCTAAAAAAAAAAAAAATGCCCATCCACAAGGCAGGCCCTACACCTAGCAGTGTAGGTCAGAAATTAAACAGACCCTGGAATGGCATGACCACAGTCTGGCCACTTCTCAGCCCCTCTATGTCCCAAAACTGCGAGCAGATGAGGAAAGTACACTATACACTGAAAACCTCCCGATGCCCCGGCCGAATGAAACGGGCTGTCTGACCCGCCCGAGCTGCTTTAGTCCTCCAGGCACAGAACACGATTCTCCCCGCTTCCTTAGCCAGAGAGGACCCAGGTACTATCCTCCCCTCCAAACCAACCCTGATAACGACCCCTCCCCAACCTGGCCCCACAAACGCTCCATTCCTCAACAGAACCAAGCCTGGAAGCCCAGAGCGTCCCAGAGAGAAGGTACCGCGGTGCACTGTGGGAGTAGTAGTTCCCCGGTGAGTTCCGCACGCCTACTGCCCCGCGGACGGGACTCCCGCTCCCAGAAGTCCCCGCGTGGGCGCCTCGCACAGTCTGGCCACCTCACCTGTTCTATGGACGTGACTGTTTCCACCGAGTCGTCCTGCAACCGCTCCCGCGCGTGCTCGGGCCTCAGACTGTACAGCGGCTCTGACCAGACAGGGGAGGAAGATGGAGGGCAATAGTAGGTGAAGGAACTAGGAGAAGCCATGATCAGGAGAGCAGCAGGCGGTGTATAGGACTCCCTTCGTCAAACAACAACGCGCATTGAAACTCAAGCGGGCTAAGGAGCTACGGAGAGCGGGTAGCGTCAAAAAGACTTTGAACGCGAATCTCTCTCCACCCACCGACACATCTTCAGGCAGCGAGTTACTAGGATGCTGCCGCCCCCCATTGGGCAGAGGAGTTGCTGCAGGAGGCTCAGCTTCCTGGCGCGCAAGGAAGGAAGGATGTGTCTATCCATCTGGATTTCATTTTAGAGAGACGGTGTAGGACGCCTCCGTTCGTTATGCAAATTAACGCACGCACGCACACTTCAACGCCGTGCTAATTGTCACCTAATTGTAATGGCAGTAGTTCGCACTTTTGGGTGCCCAAGAACCGTGAGTGGAACTGTAAAAACATTTTTGACAGCTCTCCTGACTCAGACTGGCTATCACTAATAGAATTACTGTGCACCTTTGGGTGCGTGACAGCAGCCCAGGAGAAGCCTTCAGCTTCTCAACAAGGGAATTGTCTTCTTGCTACTCCGTGATGGAGGGAAGGAGCATTGTAGTTGTCTCCTATCCCCCAGGGAGGTACAATGCAGTAGCAGGAACTAAAGTGCAGTAGAAGGAACAAGTATAAGTGAAACGACAAAGGAAATATTCGTTTATTCAGCAGTTGTTTAGGGAGCTCCTATTATACGTCAAAGAAATTAGGCTCTAGGAATACAAAAGTGAACAAAACAAACAAGGTCCCTGTCCTTGGGAACCTCACAGACTAGTGGTATAGACAAAATTGATGAATGGACACAATAAATATATGAGGACTTGGCGATAAATGGTGTGGGAAAATAACAGGGTCTACAAAAGAGAGGAAAGGAAGAGTGGACTAAGTAGATTGTGTGGTCAGGTTAAGCCTCTCTGAGGCCTCTCTGAGACTCAAAGGATGACAAGGAGCCATCCACACAAACAATATGGGGAAGAGCTCCAGAAGAGGAAGGAACACGGAGTTTAATAAAACACTGCCACAGATACAGGTATGTATGTGTATTAATTCTGATGATTTAATCAGAAGGTGTTCAGAATAAACAAAATTCCTATTGAGTAGGGTTAATCATTATATATACCTACATAAAAATGTTAAAAAGTTATGATTTTAGAAAAATCCTGCCTTTGGTCAATGAATAGAAGAGAATCTCTTCCAGGGCCCTGAAAGGACTACATCAAAATTATAACACCAAGAACTGGGGCAGAGGGACAGAAGATGCCGTAATACAGGCTTTCCAGGTAGACTCGGACAACTTCCGGCTCAGGGTATTTTACTCTGTTCCCTTTCAATTCCAAGTCACGTGTCTTGAACCCAGGGAACTGGGGTGTGGCATTTCACAACAAACCATTCCACTCTTACCCGTCTCTGGTGTTAAGTAGAAGCCCTCAGAAAGATTCTAAAGATGAGGCTGGGGTGCCCTAACAGCAGGTAAACACTATCACCCTGTCCGTTTTAGTGGTCCTGCTGCTGAGTTAAGTCCTGTAGGTGGCAGAATGTTTCTAAATATGAGAATAAGTGACACTGTGTGGGTTAAGGTCATGGATATGGCTGCACTGTACTTCCCTCTCTATTTGCATCTTATTGTCTTTCCCTTGGTTGTTTTGGGGGAAAAAGAATGGTCTGATAAGTTCTGAGTCATATCCAAGGATTCAGCCTTCTTTGTAAAGAGTTGCTTTGCCGGCTAGAAATTTAAATTGAGCTACTGAAAGAGTAGCTGGAATAGTTTTTTAATAAGTTGTTCTGTCTGTTACAGGTGCACCTAAAGCAATTGCAAATTGTATTCAAGAGCTAGAAATCCGCTTCTGAAATGCAGTCTCTTCTGCAGTGGGATCTGAAAGGGGCATGGCAAGAGTCTCCCGCATGATACCATATTTAGGTATTTATTGAGTCCTCACTGTGTGCTGGGCACTGAGCTAAGTGCTGAGGAGATGGTGTTGAAAACGCCAGACACAGCCTTTAACCCTTACATGGCTCATGATTTACCAGAAGAAACAGACATTAAACAATCATTACAAAATCGACTATTTCATTACAGTTGGGGGAAATGGCAGACACGTAGGCCATTGTAAGATTATATAATAGGGGACATTTATGGTAGTCTGGAAGATCAGGAAAGACTCACCTAAGAAAATGAATTAATGCAGGGTGTGGGGACATCCCAGGCAGAGGAAACCCAGTGACAACCATAGATCAAGGGAAACGAGGAATGAAAAATATGAGGAGTTTGTACTTTGTGTAGCATTGAGAGGATTGTTCCATCTTGGATCAGCAGTGACCCACCAGTTGTCCTCCCTCTGGGTTTGATAAAACCACTGGTTCAAGAAGCAGAATGAACATATGTATTGGCAGTCTGGCAAAGAATGATATACTTACAGGAGAAAATAATAATAATAGCAACTCCAGCTTAGACTGCAGATGGTTTGGGTTTATTTTACTCAAATGCCTGGTATTTTTCTAAATTGAGCTGTGAATTGTAATCGTTTCTTTAAAAATAATATAAAATGTGGATAGTACTATTTTATACATTCAAGAGCAAGAAAACAAGAAAAAAAATTAATGACCTAAATGAAGCACTAGAGGTCGCTCCTGCCCCTAGAGTAAGCTTGTAGAGTAGGCTTTAAAACTGCTCTCACTGCATTACTCACAGAAGCCCATATGTCGGCATGAATTGTTTCTTTTAATATCTTCTGAAAGTATATAATAATACACATCTTGCAAAGATTGTAAAATGGAAAGAACTCGTTATTATCCTGCTAGATAATTAATTTCCTCCCCACATTTACTCCTCTACTAACATCTGTGGCCTCCTATTCTGTCCTCCCTGTCCCTCCTCCTTCTCTGGACAGAATGAATGCCCAGCTCTGAGGCCAGCGCCTCCTCCTCCCCTCATGCCTTACCCGAGGTTGTTACTCCAACAATTCTCCCTTGTCCCTCTTAAAACATCAAGTACATTATCCCTGTACTTGACTATGCCCATCACCCTCAAACAGGCTACTTCTCCATTCTTGGGGGAAAAAGACGTTTTTAACCCTCTTGATTCCACCCTCCTTAAGCACCTTCCCATCACTCATTTCCTCCCTACCAGTGTCTCCAGTTCCTCTCCTCCAAGTACCTTGACCCCATTCCCATCTGGCTTCCCTATCAGCTCTTGTCAAGTCCCTGTTAAACTCCATTTTGCTAAATCCAAGGGCCGATTCTCAGTCCTCATGTTTTCCTGCTTGACTTCCTAGCAATATTTGTTATTTGCAGTTCCCTTCTCATAGAAGTATTTTCCTGTAGTGTCCAGCACTAGCCTTTGCTACTTCATCTTCTTGACACCTTAACTTTGGAGCACCCCAGAGCTCTGTCTACACTCATCACCTGTGAGCTCAACTAGTCTCAATTAACAGTTTTAAATACCACCGTTGGGTTGAAAACTCCCTCATTTATATCTCCAGCCTGGATCTCTCTCCTGAGCTCTGAGTTCATATCTAATATCTTGTTAGAATTTCCACTTACATGTCTAACAGGCATCTCCAACATTATGTCCACATCCATCTCTTAACTGTTTTCTGCTTAACTGTTTCTGCTCTTGCCCCCTGCAGTGGAATACAAGCTCAAAAGCCAGAATGAACCTTTTCAGTATAAACAATGTTACCTTTTTGCTCAAAGCCTTCTCATGTCACTCAAAGTCAAAATCAAGGTCCTGAACCATAGCCTAGAAGGCCCGGATGACGTGGCCTTTACTCCTTGTACTTTCCCGCTTGCTCACTCTGTTCCCCCTGCACTGGCTTCATGCCGGCCCCAGAGTGCTTAAGCTCGCTACCGCTTCCTGGCCATGCTCTTCCCCCAGGTATAGACAAGGCTTGTCCATCACTTCTTGCAGTCTTGACTCAAGTCTTTAGCTTAACTTAAATTCCTTTCCCTTCAGGACTTTCCTTAGCTCCCCATAGGAAGCTGAAATGCCACTGTCTTGCACCAACATGCTGACTTGACTTTTCTCCATAGCACTTTTCACCAGCTAACAGACCTTACATTTAATGTATTTATTTTACTTACCAAAATGCAAGCTCTCAGGGCAGAGATTTTTGTACTGCTCATTGCTTATTCTCTGGCACATAACATGTGTTGAGTAGGTTAAATGATGTGAGTGATTTCCAATCATTGTAATACACATTCTGAGTACTCGTTTCTATAACACACTGTAGAAGATAAAGACAATGCGATAATACTGGCCTTACCTGTCAGGAGCTCCCTAGCTAACAAAAACAGACACTGTATACATACAAAACAAATAAATATATTTAAGTAAATATAAAATAAAATATTTAAATACATATATGCAAAATAAGACAATATATATACAAAATGCAGTGGGAGAACAGGAAAGGAGTAGTTAATTTTAATCTATTTAATGAGGATAGCACCTTAATATGTAATATTTGTGTTTAGCAATACCTTTTTTTAAAGATTTATTTATTCCACGGAGAGAGTGGGGGTGGGGGAGGGACAAAGAGAGATGGAGAGAGAGAGAATCTCAAGCAGACACAGGGCTTATTCCCACGACCCTGAGATCACGACCTGAGCTGAAACCAAGAGTTGATGCTGCACTGATAGCACCCCCAGGCGCCCCTGTTTAGGAATATTTTCAATAGGATAAGTATTCTCTGGTAATAATTTTTAGATGACTACATTAGAATTCAGAAATTGTCAAATTTTATTTTTTATTCTTTTTTCCTGTAGCACACAAAAGGAAATATAAAAAGTTTCAAATCATTCAAAGAAGAGTTTTTGGGAACAACAGGGAACAACTGCGCTTCTCAGAAATCTATAAATCTACAAATCATCAATTACACATACCTGCATTATTTTATTGTGTCACATAATGATATAAAATTAATCCAATTTATACTAGTCATCATTCCATATACTCTATTACTGAACACCTGTACAAAAGTATTGACTCTTAATCCCCTTTGATCATGGCAAGAACTATTTTACCAGGAGATACAAAATTGAAGCCAATTAAAGAGCACTGTTCACCATGAGAAGGCTAAGAAATAATTTTAAAAACTGCTAAGAAATAGTCTCAGGGGTATAAACTCCTGAGCATACCAGTGACTCTCAACCCAGGCTGTGCCTTTGAAAGTACAGATTCTCCCAGGCACCATCCCAGGCCCACCGAGTCAGAATGCTCAGGGCTGCAGACCCAGCCCTGGGTCTGCAGTTCAAAAACCCATGCATTTTTGAAAGCACCACAGTGATGCTGATACATAGGTCAGTGTGGGGAGCTGCCAGGAACCTTACTTCGTGGCAAAAATGCTGGCTGTCTACCAGAGTTCTGCTCCCCGTCCATAGCAGGGAGTCACAACAGGGTACCGGCTGCCCAGTAGTCCCCCTTGCATTTAGGCAGGGCTTGGTGACTGAGTTCTGACCAGTGGACCACAGGCAAAAGTGGTATCTACCACATCCAGGCCTGGCCCTTCAAAACCTACTTGAGCCTCTATTTCCTCTCTTCCCCTCTCCCCCATAGGATGTCAGTGCCCAAGGCAACTCTCCATATTCAAAAGAACTTGTTGCCCCAGGTTCTAAAGGTTCAAAATCTCAAGTAATAAAGAGATCATTAGCGTTTTCTTCCACTGGACAAATGGCCATAATCCGTTTAAGAGATTCCAAATGATTTTCCAGGCAAATATTGTGACCTCCTTCAAATGTGTATTATTACTACTCCTTTTAAATAGCCTTTTTGAAGTTTGCTAACTTTTTAAAAAAGATTTTATTTATTTATTTGACAGAGAGAGAGGGAGCACACAAGCAGGGGGAGCAGCAGAGGGAGAAAAAGAAACAAGGTCTCCACTGAGCAAGGAGCCCGATGTGGGACTCAATCCCATGGCCCCAGGATCAGGACCTGAGCTGAACAGGCAGATGCTCAACTGACTGAGCCATCCAGGTGCCCCAAAGTTTGCTAATTTAAGACTACAAGGTCAACTCTCCCCTCCCCCATTGAGTGTCCCAAAGTTTCCTCTTCCCTATAGAGTATCATGGACCCCCCTCCTCCCCTGCTGTGTACGAGGCAGTCTTAGAGGAAGTCTCAGGGATATAGCTAGGAAAAGAAAGCCTGTAACCTGAAAGTGTGAGGGACTGGAGGGTGGTATTTCCCAATCCTTGCTTGGCAGGCACTTTCCTCCATCCTTCCTGCAAGGCAGATCTTATAAAGAGCATGTCTTGCTTTTAAATTGAGTCCCACAGTGGGAGTTCTTACTGAAGACAGCAGAGCCTCTGCCACACTGGGTGCCTAAGTGACTTTGTAGCACAGAGTCACCCCCATTCCCACCTCCTGGCAGCACAACACACTTTACATGAGAAGGAAGTCTTTATATGTGAGTGCCTGAGATTGAAGGCTTTATCTGTTACAGTATTTAACATTACCTTAACTCATATATATACTGAATGACTTTATTCCTACATAGATTTCTAACTGCAGGTTATATCTTGTCCCCACCCCAACCCCCAAACATAACTTTGACAGTAAAAGTCTGATGTGACATACTTTGCCTGGTCGGTGGTCACTAGTTATGTCTTCTCAACTCTAGTCTCATAAAGGAAAGAATCTCCTGAGGTTTTCCCACCACGAAATCCTCTCATTGACAGTCTAGACCGCCTGTTAGGAAGCCACAGGAAAGGTTGAACTTCTACTTCCTATTCCAAGATAATGAAATCATTCCTAAAAACTCTGTGCACAGGAAATATCCGATGAGGGTCCTGGATTTGTTCTTTATCATGGTTTGAATTGTGTGTCTTCCCACTGCCCCCCGCCATTCATACGTTGAAGTCCTAACATTTAAAGACTCAGAATGTGACTGTTTTTATTTATTTTATTTATTTTAAAGAGGTAATTAAGGTAAAATGAGGTCTTAAGTTTGGGCCCTAATCCAATGTGACTGATGTCTTTGCAAGAAGAGGGGATTAGGACACAGAAAGGCACAGAACATGAATAGGAAGATGGCCACGTGGAAGGACAGAGGCCTAAGAAACACCTTGACCTTGGACTTCTAGCCTTGAGGATGGTAAGAAAATAAACTTCGTTTAAGCCACCCAGTATGTGGTACTTAGTGACGGAAGCCCAAGCTAATACAGTCCTGAAGGTGGTGGCCAGGACCCCGAGGACAACCTGAAGTGGTACTGTGGGTCCTTTTGTGTTAACTTGACTTACCATCAGGATTGTTTCCTTTGGTCCCCAACCCCAAAATTCACGTGTCTCTGAGAACTTGCCTTCTCCCCTCTTCCCTTGTCATTTCAGACTCTCTTCCCCCCTTTCTCTACTTATTAGAGATAGAAAGGAAGATGGATAGGGGCACCTGGCTGGCTCAGTAGGTAGAGCATACAACTCTTGATCTCAAGGTGGTTAAGTTCAAGCCCTATGTTGGGTATAGAGATTCCCTAAAAATAAAATCTTAAAAAAAAGAAAGGAAAAAGGATATGAATGGAGGATAATACTGAGATGATGGGAAAGGGGGTTCTGTCCTGTTTCTCCTACTCCTGAGATAAGGTGGCAGGCAATCTTCTACAAGGTGAGCACATTACTTATGTCAGCCAAAGTTGGAAAGACAGGTGTGAATCTAGAAGACGCATAGGGTTTTGCTAATGAGGAGCCCCATGGTCCAGCTGTGTTAGTCTCAGCAGTGGGTTGCCTATCAGCACATCTCTCCCGCTATTCAGCTCTGGCGATGGCAGATCTCACCATGGTGCCCCTGATGGCTGCTTAAACAGGGAGCATGCTCAGTGTGGCTGGGCTGGGGGTGGCAGGAAGCAGGGGCAGGCACTTGTCTCCCTGGTAAAAGAATGAGCATAACATAACTGAGAAACTGATTTTTGGAGGCTTCTTGTGGGAGAGACATTCAGCAACCATTCTTAGACGTCTCCCAGCTCTACCGAAACCTGTCCCAGTCCAAGCTGACCTCAACTGGGGAGGATGCCAGAATGTCCCCTGAGTGCTGATGTAAGGAGGTGGAGATAAGATGGCGGAGAGAGAATTCTAGCAACACTCTCAATGTAAGGAGGTAGAATTAGGTATTTTCCTTATAAAGTCCCTGGTTACAGCAAACTGTGTTGTCTTCACCAGTTTATATAGTTCTTTTGCTAACACTGTCCCCAAATCATAGCTCTTCCATCTCGTAGTGTATGAAACACACACACAAGTATTTCTGAAAGCAGCTGAGCCGGGATGTGAATGGACAACCTAGCAGCTTGGACTTCTAGATGATTCCTTTTTTCTTTTCTGTTTTTAAAACAATGTAAGCTACTGAATAAAGCATAATGAGATATCCTTAATTTTTTTATGAGTATGAGTATTTATTTCCCCAGGTTCATTCAGGAAACCTCACTTCCTTTCCTGCCTTGCCTAGGGAAAGCCATTTCCTTCCAAGTGAAGTTTCTTCTCGGACTAAGAACTTGCCTCAGGTTGCATCTTTTTTCCTATTTCTTGGGCAGAAGCAAACAGAGAACCACTAATGGTCCCACTATGCAGGCCTGTGGAGAATATTTATTACTATGATGCCAATCAATGGGAAGGCAGCTGCAGTGCCCAAAGGAGGTGAGGCTGAGTTGAACCTGCACTCCACACTAGGTGTGGTAGTATGGATGAGAATCACAGCAGGATGGTCCAAGTTCCTGGAAAACATCCTTCTGTGGGATACACTTAACCACCCATGTATGCTTGGGGAAAACATTACAGGTGGTTTCCATCCCTCAGCGCTTACTGAGTACTGTCAAGTGCCATGCTAAGTCCTCTCCACACATTATTTCATCTTTCCAACAATCCTGTGAGGATATCCCTATTTTACAGATGAGGAAACTGAGGCATGGAGGCACACAGTAACATAACCTAGGTTTCACAGCCAGTAAGTGGAGGAGCTGTGGCTGGAACCCAGTGTGCCAGACTCCAGAGATCCCAGCACGCACCCGAAACCCAGTGTAAATCCAGTAAAGAAAAATACACCTGGGAATCTTCAAAATCTTAATGGAATTCACAGGATCCATTCTCTTAACTTTTCATGTCATCAAAGTAGCTATCAGGTTCAGGAGTTTTTCCTCTGTATTATAAGCATAGACACACTGCCTGAAGTACAAGTCCAAGTCAAGAAGATGGACTTATTGCTTTCCTTAACCTACTACTGAAAAATATATTCTCTATCCAATACTCAGATGCACACTTTTCATCACTTTTTAAAGATCTAATGAGCTGGGCTTGTTCACCACTAATACTGTGTTTTAGGAATACACAATTTTCTAGACTCCAGACAACATCCGTCTGCCTCTCTCTGGTGCTAACACATTCAGTGGTAGTAAGGTCTTGAAAGAGGCCCATGCGTTCTTTGGTGTCATTGGTGTACACCAGCAGAAATACTTAGTGGTCTGAAATAATGTTTTGGCTCCCTGAACACCTATTCTAAGCAGCTTAGACCCAAAATGGATACTTTTGCCCGCGTGAAGAATTGTGCATTCGGAAACGTTTTTATGATCATTTATCTTCTCATCGTCCTGGAGAAGGTCAGCAGAAATCGTAAACCCGTTTAAATAAAAACTGGGATGAGGTGTTGGAGGAGGGCGGACACAGTCACACAGGGTCCTGGGCAAGCCAGATGGCGGAGAGAGAATTCTAGCAACACTCTCCAGTGTTCCTGGAGACAGCGACTTCAAGAATAGCTGGGTGTTTGAATGCAGACCCCGATCAAGGCCTTTCGACCTGGGGTGAGCCCAAGTGAGGACCAACTCTGCGAGGCCCGACCCGGCCCCCGCAGGGGCGGGGTGCCGGGGAGGGGTTAGCAGGGCCAGGATCGGGGTGGGATTTGGGGAGAAGTGATGAGACCCGAAAGCCGAGTTTGGTAGAGGTGGGCCGGGTGGGAGCTCACCTCAACTCCCGCTTTCAGAACGTCCGCACCATTTTCCCCGGGGTCGCGAGTCCGGCACACGGGGTTGGGAGGGGGCCGGCTTCCAGTCCCGGCGGCGCACCCTCCGCCGCGCCCCCGCCCGGCCCCCGCTGTGGGGTCGCCGAGCTCCCGCGCGCGCTCCCCGCCCCCTCTCCCGGGACGCGGGCGGCGGCGGCGGCGGCGGCGGCGCGGGGGAAGGGGCGGGCGGGGGCCGCCGTCGCTCTCTCCTCCCACCCGCGCTCCCGCCGCGCCGCGCTCCCCGGCCGGGAACAAGCGGGCCGGCCCGGCTTCCTCCTCGCAGCCCGCGGCGTCCCCCCGGCGGGCGCGCGCCGCGATGGCAGCGGCCGAGCGGGGCTGAGCCCGCCGCCAGCCCGCAGCCCCCCGGCCCGCGCCGGCCCCAGCCATGGCGAAGCAGTACGACGTGCTGTTCCGGCTGCTGCTGATCGGGGACTCCGGGGTGGGCAAGACCTGCCTGCTGTGCCGCTTCACCGACAACGAGTTCCACTCCTCGCACATCTCCACCATCGGTAAGGGGCGGTGGCCGGAGGGGCCCCACCCTCCCCACCGCCACAGCTGGCCGGGGTGGCCCCCGGCCCCTGCCCCAGCCCCAGCCCGGGAGAACTGGCAGCCTCTCTGGCTGGAGGCGTTGACGCGGGAGGCCAGGACCAGGGAAGAAATCCCGGGGAGGGGCCACCGCCTGGAGACTTGAGGCGCGGGTTCTGGAGGTGAGGGCGTCCCTGCCGTGGCCCGTGATTAGGGATAGGTTCTCCCAGCCTCGCACTGGGGAGCCTGCCCATTGGAGCCCAGACAACCGGGGCGAGCGTAGGCCTGGGTACCCCGAGCTGGGGCAGCGAGAATCATAGCCACTGAAATGACTTCCCCCACACCCCCAGGTGGAGAGGGGGGAGGGGAAGGAAAGCCTGTGCTCCAGAAGAGGGGTTCAGGGTGCGGAGCCGCGTCACTGAGTCACTGGGTACCCTCAGTTCAGGGGTGACCCAGTGTGGAGCCAGGAGGGGGAAGGGAGGGGCCGAAGGGATTGAGTTTCCAGAGCACAGTTGTTAAGGTAAGCCACAAGGTGGGACACCTGGAGGAAAGCGTTGATTCGGTGAGCGTGTTTGCCTGCGACAGGGGCACTTATTAGCCAGCTCCAGAAAAACAGTTGGCAAAAGATTTGTTTTGAAGGAGGCCGAGGAGGATGAGGAATGTTAGGACTACTCTCCACACCTCGGATCAGATGGCTGATAGGACCCACCTTTCAGTACATTGGTTTGATCTGGCAGAGCTGGAGCCTGTGCTTAGAGGGACAAGATCTCCTGGCTTCCCAGGCAGAACTGTGATGGCATCTCTTGTTCTGGGAATGGGCGGATGGCCCCCCTCTGAGGGCGATTCTCCCCCTTGGGCCCTGAGGGGCCCCGTCCTCTAGGAGGTCCGAGCTGAGGGAATTCCACCACATCTAACAGCTTCCCCCGCTGTTGCCCTGGAGGAGCCTCAGCATGGCCCAGGTGCCCCTTTCGGTGGGCGGGAGCCCCTGCACTCAGCTCCCACTCCAGGCTTCCACCCTCCCTCCCAACACACCTTCTTTGCCAAGAGAAAAGAGAGAGCAGGTAGAGCCAGCCAGGAAGAACAGAGACCCATGCTTAAGAGGCAGGCTGTGTTGTCAAATAGACCTGGAGACCTCACTTTGGGACCGTGTGACCTTGAATACGGCTTAAGCTTTTGAGCTGGCATTTCTCATCTGTAGAATGGGAATAATAACAGTACTTACCTGCTGAGGTGCTGTAAGGATTAAATGGGATTATGTTTGTAAAAGCACTTAACGCAAAATTGGATACATGTGAAGCTTCATAAAATGCTAGTTAGTTGTTACTGTTGTCATTGTTCTTGAGCTCCTGGGGTCTCTTTCTCTCTTTGCTTCACTATCTTCAAGGGACTTAGGCGGAAGGAACAGATACATCCATCTGTCTCAGGGGAGCTGTGAGGCAGGCCACTAGGAGTTCTGGAGCTCAGGCTGGGCCACTATCCGGAAGAGAGATACCTATCTGGGAGGGATGGGCCTGGTCCTAGAAGCCAAGAGAGGATGGCATGCCTCTAGGGGAAGGCTCCAGGAAGAGGAGGCGCTGGAAGGAAGGGCCTGGGAGTGAGCAAGGGAGGGGCTGAGGAACCAGATGGGATATGGGGACACATTGCCGGCCTGGGGACAAAGGGCAGCATGTTAGCGTTTAAGGAAACTTTCGGAGGCTATTTTTGTGTGGGCTTGGCGCCAGAGAACTGCTGAGCTATCACAGGGGGCTGTGGGCTGCTGGTGGTCCCTGGACCTTGCCTGATGAGCAGTAGTTGGCACCCTGGTATTCTGGCCACATTTCAACTCCAAGGAGTGACCTAGGTTTCTCCCCTGGAGCACTTTATTCATCCCCCCCTTTCAGAAGCTCTTGGGCTCCTGCTCCATGTTGTTAGGGCAGCTAGCCTCTCCTAGGAAAGTGTCCCCCTTTCCCACAGACAAATGAGGGAACTGATGTTTCTGAAATCCCAAGATGGCCCTTCTGAGGCTTGTTTTTTCCTTAAGTCCCTTGCCCCCCAATTGCTAATCACCAGCCCTTTTCCTTATGTCTCTCCCACCTTCTCTCTTTTGGGACACCTCCTTCCTGCTAGAGGGGCAAATGTGCAGTTTCCCCTCACAGGTCAGAGGGTCATCCTCAGAGTCCCCCTGGGGCTGAGCACTCTAGAGGAGGTGAATCAGTGAACTGAGTGGGGGTCTCTCTATAGCACACTCCCCATCCCAGCCCCTCGGGGCCCTTGGTGTATTGACCTAAAATCCAAGCAGGTGCTTCCTCTGCTTCTGATGGGTGGGTCTACCTTTTCCCAGGACACAGAGGACTGTTTAGGAGTTTGGGTTCCATGGGAAAGAAAAGAAACCTGTCTTTCTTCCCACTTGCCTTTTCAAATCTGCCCACTGGGCTTCTTGACTGCGTGGCTTCTGTTTGAAGCGACCTAAGGCACTTGTGATTTCTACCTCATCTTGAGCATGTCTTTCAGCAGTAACTACAGCCTAGGGACAGAGTTGGATGGTCAAGAAAAGCTTTCCCCGCAGTGATCCAGAAAGTTTCCCATGGAGTTGGGAAGGGCAGCCAGGAGGCAAATCAAGGAGCCAAGAAAATGGGTACTACCGAGTCAGAGTCATTAATTTATCCATTCAGGAAAAATGCAACAGGCCCTGTAGCCAGGGCTGAGACCTGGAAATTCCAAGAAGAAGAATACCCATCGTCACCTCTCTCAAGCTGCTCCATGCCCAAGACACATTCTTTAGCCATGCTGGACATTGATCGAGGCACCTTTCCCAGAGACTTTGGTGAACTGGGGAAAACGAGGCATTTCACCAGTTACTGCCAAGTCGGAGTTCAGATTCTTGGATCATGTTGACGTGACCTCGGCTGGCGCTTTTGTGATTTACTGTTGATGCCATTTACCCAAAGAGCCTGTGACGTTCCAGAGAAGGGCCTGCCAAGGAGCAGTAAGGACACATCCCAGGCCGGCTGAGGCACTGACTGCCCCTCTTCTCTTTAGGCCGCAGGTAGGCAGGTGGCGTGGGCTGGATCTGTGCCACGAGCCAGCCTTCCCCACGCTGCTGTGCCGACCCGGAGAGTTGTGTGCAGGTGGGCAGCCCATGCCTTAATGGCCTCTGCTGGTTCCTCACCTGTTAAACTAATTAATTAAGGATTCACTACAAAGCACTGTGCCAGACATTTTAGAGGCCTATTTGGTCCACCTTTTCCTGCACGCAGGCAAAAAGAGCTAAGGCCACAATGAGATCTGGAAGCACTTGGTGAAGCACTCCTCACAGGTCAGGGATCAATTAGGATCGTTGTTACTGTTGGGAAGCTCTTGCGGGCCTTACCAGCAGCTAAATAAGGATGCCAGGGTGCAGGAGGCAGCCAGCGACTGGGCAGGGGACCGAGAGTGCTAGTGCTGTGACATAGTGCTAGAGGAGGCCAGACGAGAGGAGGCCTCGCTGACTAGAAGTGGCAGGGAAGGCTCTGGAAGGAAGGGAGGCTGAGGGGAGGCCTTGCGGTGTAGGCTGCTTTTCAGTTCCTGGAGGGGAAGGAGCAGATGGGATAACAGGAGCAGAGACGACAGAGGTGGGAATCCAGTGGGCGTTCATGGGATGCTGGGCAGTCTGGCTAGAACAGAAGGGAGTTTTTAGGGGAAGAGTGAGAACATTCCTCTGTTTATCTCTCTGTCTCCCAAAGTCTACTTTAAGGGCGTGAGGGTGAAACCAAACCTTATTATTCCTCTTTGTTTTCATCATCCTGGTATAGGGCCAGGCTCAAGCTTCAGACATGTTGTTGAATTAATGGATGAATAAGGGCAGGGGTCACTGAGGACCTGGCTCAGAGGGTGGGCCTTGGGCCTCCACAGTGGAACAGAAGGTTCCTGGGTTGGGTGATGACATGGTGAGGGTGGCACTTGGGTACTGGCGGGGTGCAGGAGTTAGGACCCACAGTGGGGAGACCAGTCAAGGGCTGTGGCGGCAGCTGGGTTCCTCTGTCTGCCATACACCCCTCCTGTGGCCGCCACACCAGACTCCACTCGGCTCCCATTCTCCTTTCCCTGCGGAAGTGGAGAACCATTTGAACCAGTTAGGCCAGCAGCTTCTGAAAGGGCCTCATGTGAGCGGGGCTGCTTCTCCCAGCAGGGAGACTGTGTCCCAGCCTAGGTGACATCTACATGCAGGGGGCCTTTGGTTCCCTTTCTGCACGGTGGCCAGGAATGTCATGTGAGCCACTCATGAAGCTGGCAGGACTGCCGTCCTTGCTCTTCCCAGAGTACACACGTCACATGGTCTCCAGACCTTCTTATTTGAAAGGCCACCTGGGCTCCAAGGACGCTGCCCAGTGATTTTCCGGTTTGACTGGTTGAACAGCCATTGTGGCTTCAGGGCTGCTTCCTGGCGCTGACTTTGCTGGCAGGATCCCCTTTCTCTGAAAGTTCTATGTGAGCTGGCTCGGGCTTGCCTGGGGCCAGGGCCCCGTGACTGAAGGGGAGGGAGGGGGTGTTGGGGGAGGACCTGAGGGCGTGGATCGGAGCAGGAATTGAGGGACGCCTGCTTGGGCGCTGGGTGCCCTCTGCAGCTTGGGGATCTGTGCCCGCTGTGGGCGGAGGGGCGCCTCACTGCAGGAAGGCCGGGAAGGGGAAAAGCCGAGGGGGAAATGGACAGTCAGCTGACCTGCGTGCGTGAGATTCCCCATGGCCTTACCCGGCTCTGCCACCCTCGGATGCTTATTTAACAGCTCTTTCCTTAGTCTCCACATCTGTAAATTGAAGAGAGTAACAGACTCTTTCTTAAAGGTCGTTGTGAAGATTATAGAGACTAATAGGTGCAAAGCACTTGGCAGAGCGCTTCAGATGGAATGGTAGCTGCTGTGATTCTATGATTATTACCATTCTTATTCTGATTGTTATTCCTAGCGCATAAGAAAGTCGTAAAGATTGATACGCTGTCAGTACACCCTTTGAGGCCAATCACTCACGCATTCAGTGACTGGGGTGCTATTTACTGATCACCCACCACACTAGGTGCCTGGGAGGAGCTGGGGGTCCAGCAATGAGCAAACAGGACTCAGGGCACCAGCTCCCTTCCTGGGGGTCACAGGAGTAGGCTCTGGGTTTCATGTCCGATTCTGTGCTGGCCTCTGTCCCTGCCCCTCCCCCTGCCCATCCCCCACCCTTGTCCCAGCAGTGCGAGGCTCTGGGAAGGAAGGAGGAGTTGGGGAGGAGTGGGGAGACAGGTTACCTGAGACGATAGGACCGGGGGCTCTGTCTGGTGTCACCCTGCCTCAGGCCCCCATTCTGCATACCCCGTTCCCCAAGGATGTGATCCCTGAGAACAGCTCTGAAACCCTCAGAGGCTTTCATTTCAGCTGCTCTGCACACCTGTGCCACCTTCCCCGCTCCTCAGAACCACCCCCAGCTTGGAAGGCCCAGATTCCTGCCCCTGCCTCCCTCCTCCTGCTCTCCTCCTGTTCTCCTCCCATCCTCCCCCGCTCCCCAGACATTTCAGTGATGAGCTTTATAGCAGGAAAGTCGATATTTGGCCATTACCCTTCTACCCTGATTGCCAGTTCTTCTCAGAATGCTTTCTTTTGTAATCTAATATTAGTGCCCGTTTCCCTGAAAAACTGCCAATTTTCTGCACATGCGTGTGACCTCTCCTTGGCTTTCCTGCCTGGGCAGTGTGCTTTGTCGGGGGCCACATGGCTCCCTGGACATTTAATTCCTCCCACTGAGGAGGAGAGGATTCAGCATCAGCCTGGTTTTATAACAGGGGAAACTAAGGCCCCAAGAACACCAATGACTCACATCTTGCATGCAGGTGGCCCAAACTTGAACCCCCTCCTCTGCAATTTCCCCAGACTGGCTTGGGGCGTGCTCTTGCTTATCCCGGAAGACCCCTCCACAGGCTGCCAAGCACAGCTTCTCTCCAATGCACCGAGGGCTCTGGGATGGAGGGACATTTGTGCCTCGGCTGTCGGCCAAATCCGCCTCCTTGACGTGACCCGCTGGAGAGCTGTCAGGGGCTAGGATTGAGTAGTCTGGCTGGGGGAGCTTGAAGGGTGAGATCTAAGTGTTGCCTGCATATTACCATTTTGAGAACATATTTACAGAGAACTCCTTGACCGGGGCCCCGTGATCTGTAGAGAAGACTGACATGACAGTTGGCTCCAAAATGTGGGTCATCCCCACCATGGCTCTCAAAATTTTTTCTCACTGATCTTTTCTCCTGGGATGTTCTGACTTCATTCATTCAATCATTTATTCTCTCGTCACCCACATGTTCATTTTTTCTTTCCTTTATTCAATTTTGTTGAATAACGTGTATTATTGTATCTGCCTTCCACCAGGCAGTGCGAATGTGAAAGGAATAAGATGGTGTTTGGCCCTCCAGGAGCTCAGAGTGCAGACAACATTTGGGAAGTCAGGCATCCAAACAGATAAGCAGAGCAGTACGAGAAGCAGTGTCGGAATGCTTGGGAATCACAGAGAGGGGCTAAACTCCTCCCGGGATGGTAGGCAAAGGCTTTACAGGAAAAGTGATACTGGGGCAGCTCCTGGAAAACTAAGTGGGGTTCCTCAGGGGGCAGAGGGTGGGGGAGTTGCTGCTGAGGAGACTACCTCATGATCTGGGGCTTCTACTGTTCTTGCTGGCTGGGCCAGCTGGTAGTGGCCAGGCCATGGTCGTACCAGCTCATGTTCAGCTAGATCCTTGCTAGGAGTTAGCTTTGTTGGCTCTGTCTAAGGCAGACACGTCGGGAGGCCCTGCCCCGTACAAGATGCTTGCTCCTGAGGCTCCCAGGAGCAGCCCCCAGCCTCCTCCCAGGAGGCAGCCCCAGTCTTTTTCCCTGGGAAACTTCTGCTGCCTGTCAACATGGCCCTGCATAGGAAGAGGCTCAGGAGGGGACAGTCTTGGCTGCCTCAGTCGTGCCCGCTGACCACTCAGCAGCAGGCCCCAGGAGGCAAGGCCCAGGTCAGGGGTCTGCCAGAGGGGACCAGAACAGGGTTAGCTGGAGCGCACAGCCCATGTCACAGAGGCCCTATATAGGTTTGTGCATGTGGCAGGGGGAAGGGCAAGGGAAAGGGAACTGGAGTGCCCTGAGTACCTACTCAGCGTACCTACTGTGTGCACACGAACAGTTGTGCTTTGCACATCCAAGCCATTCAGTATAGAGATCCCATCGTAGAGTGGGGGGCAAGGAGTCCCCAAGTTGGCCTTGCTAGTGTTTGAGAAGTTTCTTGGTACATTCTTCCGGTTAGATCCTCCAGTCGAGTTTATATGTATGACGCTGGGTCCCCCTGAGAGCCCAGAGAAGGGAAGGGCCTTGCTGTGCTTCCAGCCGTCCCCCCCGACCCCACCCCCTTCCCCAGCCTTTATAACAAAGGAAAGAGTAATGTGGACCCCTCTTCCTTTTCTCTTCCATGGAACTTCAATTTTGACTGAAGATGTGTTCCTGCCTGAGGAATATTTGCTGTTTCTTCTGCCTGGGGCCCTGGTCCCTCAGATCTTTATGCTGGTACCTTCTTGTCACTCAGGTCTCTGATCAAATGTCACCTACCTTAAAAGGTCATTGCTGACCAGCCCGTCTAAAGCAGCTTTCACATGGATCTCCTTACTGTCTACTCCATTATTCTGCTTTGGCCCCTTAACATCACTCTGAAAGTATTGATTAGTTTGCTTATTACCTGTCCTCCCCATTAGAATGGAAGCTCTCTGAAGACAGGATTATTTCTGCATTTTTCACTGCTGGGCCTTCTAGTACCCAGCTCAGTTCCTGGCACATCGTAGGCACTCAGTAACAGCATATTTGAATGAATGCATAAATGAATGAATGAATGCACACATGCATTTTCCTTAAGGGCTTCTGCTCCTCCCGAGGGCAGCTGCAGCTTGTACTGCTATCTTGGGGCTCAGAGACAACGAGAAACTCACTATGCCACCTGTGTGCTTGGGACTGAAAAGAGGGGGAGAACTCTGCAAGGGGCAAGCGGTTTCCAGTAGCGTCCAGTTCTTCTGCTCAGGTACATGTCTTAGGGGAAGCTCAGACATAGCAGGGAGCCAGAAAGCGTGAGTGGGGTCCTCTTCGGTGGTTGCAGAGACCAGGGGGCTGGGGCTTAGACTAAGGTCAGTATTGCAGGTCACTCGGAGTGTCTGGGGGTGTCAGACGATTCCCATCAGCTCAGCCCGGTTGCTGGAGTGACTTCCAGGACCACCCCACTGCCGGGGGCTCTGGAGTGGGGATCATCTAGGGCTCAGGCACCAGGGACAAGTGTTCCTTCCCAGCCTCATGGGATTCCATTTTCGACTGGGAAATCCTTTCTGGGCCCTGGCTTTCCAAAGATTGGCCTCCAAGACTTTATGTGCAGGAATAACTTCCAGAGTTGTCCTGGTCCCCACATGATCACACCAAGGGAGTGTGTGTGTGTGTGTGTGCGCGCGCACATTTGCTGCATCTTAAAAAAGAAAGGAGGGACAGAGTATCACTCTGAAACCCGCAGTCTTTCTGGTGCGTGGCATCCGAATCAGAGCCACTGACTCTGTCCTGGAGGTGAAAACACGGCCTTGGAGCTCGAGGATCAGGATTTTGTCTGCCAAACACCAGGGCCCCCTCTTTTATTTCTGCTCCCACCCTTCCCAGAGCGAGCAGGAGCAAATGCTGACTAATGCATTCATCGAGAGAACCTGCTGCCTCTTCTCCCCAGAGCGAGGCCAGCGTGAGGGACAGTCGGTCTGCAGGTGGGTAAGAGGAGGAAGTCGGGTGGCAGCACAGAGCCCAGCAGGCAGTCCCTAGATGGAGGGAAGAGGAACATAGCAAGTAGCAGGTTTGGGGCAGACTCTCTCCACTCCCCTCCTCTACTTGGTAGGAGGGACTTCTGTGTGCCAGGAGCCTTTGTCTTGAATCTTCTCTTGAGATTTGTGTCTTAGCTCGCCTTCTGTATTGTTCTCGTGCCCCTTCTTCCCCTCATTTGTCCCCCAGTTGGGGGAAGATGGTGTCGTTGGTCTCGTGGTGTTATGGGTTCTCTCTCCTGCCGAGAGAAAGGGGGTTGGAAATGGGGGTCACTCTGATACCTAGTTGGGGGTGGCACAGTCAGCCAGCCACCTCCACACAGGGTCTGCCTTTCCCCAGAGCTTGTTTTGAGGTTGCTCAGGGTGACCTCTTCAGAGGTGACCTCCTGCCACAGTCCCCGTGAGCCCCACGTGTCCAGCACATGCTGCTTTCCCGCCAGGGAGGGGCTCGGGGCCTTCCTGGGCCCTGGGCTTGGTAACTGGAGCCCGCGTGGCTCCAGGGATTGGGTGTCTGCCTTGGGTTTCAGCTGTATTAGGTTGTTCCTGTTGGGGCGTCTCATTGCTAATGAAAAGGCTCAGGTCACACTGCTAGTCCTTTGGGCTGTGGTTGATCACAGTGATAACATCTGGCACCCAGAAAGAACCTTATTTCCACTTGAAATAGGTGGCACTTGGCAGGCAGGCCAGCTGGCACCTGACGTTAACCTATTAGGTGCTGGCCTGCCAATAGGCACAGCTGAACTTTGCCAGAATGTAGGTTGTAGGCAGACTGGTGGGGAGGGGATGCGGGGAAGGAAGACATCTGGCCTCCATGGTGGATGGCATTTTCTCTTTTTTTTTTTTTTTTTAAAGATTTATTTTATTTATTTGACAGAGAGAGATCACAAGTAAGCAGAGAGGCAGGCAAAGAGAGAGAGGGAGGGAAGCAGGCTTCCTGCTGAGCAGAGAGCCCGATATGGGACTCGATCCCAGGACCCTGAGATCATGACCTGAGCCGAAGGCAGCGGCTTAACCCACTGAGCCACCCAGGCGCCCCGCATTTTCTCTTTTTGTTGGAGCACTGTGGCTTTGTGCTGGCCCCTTGTCTCACCTGCCTACTCTCCTTCCTTTCCCCAGCACGAGCCCCTCCTCCTGCCCAGAGCTCTGTCTGTTCCCTGCCCTGTGACCCTGGGCTGCCTGATCTCCTCGTTCCCTGGGGAGCTGATAGCTTCTTCAGCTAACATTTCATAACACTGTGTGTCAGGCCCTGTGTCATTGGCTTTACACCTTCTCTCACAACTGGGATTGTCGTTCCCATTTTACAGATGAAGAGACAGCAAAGAGAGGGTAAGAAAACCACATGGCCAATGCATAGGAAAGGCGGGAACAGACGCGAATCCTGACCACACAATGGTGTTCTTACAGCCCCGTACCACTCTTCCTCCACCCGTGCTTCCCGGGGCTCTCTTGGAGTCCCGCGGTCACGGGGAGGGGCGTTCTTTGCCCTGCATGTGCCCCGTCCCCTTCTTCCCGCAGTCTTCTCAGCCACTTACTGCTGGGTGGAGGGTGCAGTGAGCATGCTGCTGTCTCACCAACCCCCTGCGAGCCGTCTCCGCCACCTTGTCCTCTCTCCTGCTCCAGCCCCCAGGACCCAAAGGCCAGCCCTGTCCCCCCTCCTGCTCTCTGACAGCAGTCCTGTCACCGCGCTCCCCGCTCCCCTTGTGGCCTCGCAGTCTCCAAGGGTTGCAGCTGGAGAAGCAGAGGCTGTACAGGCTGAGACACGGACAGGAAGAGCCGGAGGGCAGCACTGTCCACAGCCCGAGGCAGGAGGCATTTCACTGAGGAACTTTTCTTGCCGATGTTTGTGAGGCATTCACATGGCAGGACACTCGTCCCACGGGTGCCCATCCTCCTCACGGGCTCTGGGCCACTGATGGGAGTTGTGGCTCTATGTCCGGTACTCTGTGGGGTCGGAGGCAGGAGACTTTCAAAACAAAAAATATTGTCAAATACAAAATATACTCTCTAGCCCTTAGGTCCTTTACATCTAGTTGGGGCTAGAAGACAAAAACTAGGAGGCAGCAACAAGCAGGGAATTTGGGGGAGTTTCCCTCCCAGCCCCACAGTTGAAACATCTGTGGTGGAGGGGGACATGGTGGGAGGCATTAGGCAGCAGGGGACAGACCCAGACTGTGGGTCTTCGGGCAGTCCCAAGGCACCTTCAGGCTTCACTAGGGAAGGCAGGTGTGCTCTGAGGATACCCATGAGCTGGGAGGTGGGATCTCTGCCAAGATCCAGCGCTCCCAGCCCCCACTCTGGCCAGTGAATTCTGTCTTCAGGCATCTCTGCTTCTCCGAACATCTGCCCATGTTCCTCTTGTTACCAGCTGACCAATCCCTTTGGCACCGTCCAGAGGGAGCTGATTTGATCAGCTTAGCTAGATCCCCTTGCCTATGTTCGCCAGGTCACCTTGGGGTCCCCAGCAAGCCCACTGATGGACCAGCCTCCTTTGGTCAGATGTCCCCCTCTGGTCCAGTTAGGAGCTGCTTCCCCACAGAGAACACACGGTACCCAGCCCTGCTTCCCTGAGCAGAAGCTCTGGGCCGGGCAGCTCCAGCCAGAAGAGAACACCAGGTGTGGCAGACACCATGACTGGCCCATCCGAGGAGAAAAGTGGTGAGCTTCTCACTGTGCTTTCAGTTCTTGGTTGGTAGAGGGCCCCCTCTTCTGGACTTTCTCCCCCAGGAATCACCACGTCTTCAGGAATGTCTGCTGGAGTGTGCTGTTTCTTCGCACCACAATGTCCCCTGCGCCTGGGGACAGTGATATGGCTCTGTGCAAGGCTGAGGGCAATCCTGACCTCAGGGAGCAAGGGGTACCCTGAAACTAGCTAATGGTGGGCTTGCTCCCCGAGTGCCCAGGACCTCACTTCTAGATGCCTCATCAGAGCAGAATGGTATGGGGTATGTCAGAGTGTGACAGGAAGGACAGTAAGATTCCGCAACCGCTGGTCCAGAGGGCGGTACCCTGGGTAGCTGTCAGGAGCCCAGTCCTCCAGGTCTGGTTCAGCCACTGGGTGAGGGAGCAGGAAGCAGTTAGCCAGCCTCTCTGTGCCTCCAGTAGTTGTCACCACTCTTCCCTGCTTCACAGGGCTGGCACGAGAACTGAGGGCTCTGGATCCCTTAGCTAAGGGGTGTTCTACAAGTATCATTATAAGGATTGTAGATTGGGTGTGGTTCAGCCTTGAGATGGGCTAGACAGTGGTTCTCAGTCTTCAGCCTGGGTGGACCTGGAGAATGGCTTTTCTAGCATGCTCCTTGATGATGTTGATGCCACCAGTCCCTGGGGGAGCCAGAATGAGAACACGCAGGGATGGAGGTGGGAGGAGAGTATCTCTCCCCATCATAGAGTTTGGAGATCAGCAGGAAGGGGCCAGACTATTAGGACGAGCACCCAGAGGGGGCTGATAATGAGCTGAGAGCTGAGGAAATGAGGTAAGCCTCAGGAATGGCTTCATCAGGCAGCATTTGGCTCACCCCTAGAGATTGGAGAAGGAGTTCTGTTGAGTGAGTGGCACTGAGGAGGGGGCACACAGGGGATGAAGCCTTCAGCGAGGGGACAGTGGCTGTGGGGAAGGGGATGGGGGACACAGCTCCTATAAATAGGATACCAGCTGCTACAAGGGCCCCACTGAGGTGGGAAAGCAGAAGTCTGTGGGTGACTGACCAGGCCAGTGTTTCGACTGTCCTGCAGTGCTCAGCAGCAGAGAAAACTAACAGCCACACAGGGGGATGGAGGGGCGACGGGTGGGCACCAGCATGACCATCTGTGGAGTAGTCGGTGGACACAGCAGAAGGTCCAGGCTATGGGACCAGGGAGAATAGAAAGAAGAGTCCACTACAAGATCACTGGGCTGTTCATCTTCTTTTTTATTAAAAAAATGTGGGGGCACAACCTGGTGGTTGGTTAAGCATCTGCCTTCGGCTCAGGTCATGACCTCAGGGTCCTGGGATGGAGCCGCATCAGGCTCCCCGCCCAGCAGAGAGCCTGCTTCTCCCTTTGTCTCTGTGGCTCCCCCTGCTTGTGCTGTCCTTCTCTCTCTGTCAAATAAATAAGTAAAACCTTTAAAAAAGAAAGAAAGAAAGAAAAGGTGGGTGGGAGAGGAAAATCCCTCAAAAGGCCTAGACTTACTGTTTTTTAGTGCATATGAATAGCCAAAATGGAAGCATTTTCTCCAAGCTCCACAGATGTTACTGGGTGGTCAGGAAGACCTAAGTTGTAGGAGGATGGGTTTGGGGGTCTGTGGGCCCCCCAAATCCCTCAGCCTCAGTCCCTGGCCACAGAGCTAAGAAGTGAAGGAAGAGGGAGAAGGAATCCAAGCCCAGTGCTCACTGCCAGGTGCTGCCTCTTCTAACACCTGCTTATATTCTAACACCCGCTTACATTGTCACCCTGAGCCCCCTGGTGCTGGGGGCTCCTTCCTGGCTGCTCCTTGCTGCAGGACCTGCAGAGAAGCCCGCATAGTTAAGTCCTCTATGTCTAGTTACTACACAGCTCTCATTCCCTCTGAGAAGCAATGCTGGGGGTTGCACGGGCTCTGCCAGCAAACAGGTCTGTGTTCAAATCTCAGCCACTTGCTGTGCTGACCTTGGGTTAGTTATCTCACCTCTCTGGGCCTTTGTCTCCTTTCCACTAATCTCTGTAAGGTCAGGGATCCTGTGTCCTTCTGCCGCTCTGTCTGTACCTAGTACTGTGCAGGGCACCGAGTAAGTTCTTATAGAAGTGTACGGAATAAAGGCAGGTAGAACCTTCTGTTTCCCTCCCTGCTACCTTGTGACCACTCTGCACAAGGCCCTGTCCTTGACCAGGCTTGAGGGACTAGTATGAGGATGAGCTAGGTTGATTAGAAGATGAACCAAATTGCCGGTTCTCCTGGGAAGCCAGCACTGTCCCACGAAAAACAAGAATTTCCTGATTCCCTTCTATGCCAGCAATGGCGAGGAGCAAATTCTTGGCAACTGGCTGTCTGAGGAGGGGGTGAGTGTGCCGCTGCCCCTCCCCAAGGCCCGGCGCCCAACCCTCGCTTTCTCTGCACACCCGGAAGAATGGCTGCCAGACATTACCCATTTGGAAAAGTACAGCTCAAGAGCTATGAATCAGCTTGGGCAGGCGAGAAATGATTCACGTCTGACCAACTTGATCTAGTTTGGGTTGTCCGTTCGGAATCTTTTTCTCCCCTCCAGTTAAATGATGATTGGTCTTGATGGGAAGAGGGAAAATTCTGAACTGAATCCATCTGTATTTGTGGAAGCCAGGGGACAGGCCGGGGAGAAGGGGAGAAGTGTTCCCATTGGTAAAGAGCTAATGCTGAGTGGCACAGTGGTGGTGTTGGGGACTCTGGTACCTGTGGGTCTTTGGGGCTGTGCCGGGAAGCCTAGTGACTACCGTCCATCTGGAACTCTGCCTTGACCGTGTTCTCCACCTGAAAACTGGTTAATGATGCCCATGCCTGACCTGTCTCTGGGGAGTACACGAAGACTTAAGCTTAATTAACTTACTCGATAGTGCTTTTGCATCACCGGGCACCGTGCCCGGGCACAGTTGGGGCTGGGAAGAGGCGTGGTGATAAAAATGTCTCCCCTCATCTCTGTCATCACTCAGATTCAAGCCTGTGTGCTGCGGGTGCTGCTGACTCCTCCTGCACGTTTCCCCAAATATGTTTCTGCCTTGGGCTGCTTTGCCAAATGCCTTATGTTTCCTGGGTCTTGTGGCAGCTGAGCTCCTCAAGCCCTTGGGCACGTGAGCCTGAGAAGCCTGTCTGTCCTCCCCTCCCTCCCCCAGGAGTGTAATGCGTCACTGCCTCGTCTTTCAGTCGCTGGTCGTCATTCACAAGCACCCGATGGACGGGGACTCTACTAGGTCATAGTGGTAACTGCAGGCAACTGAGTATCTCCCAGGTGCTGGGCCCTGTATCTCGTCTCATCTTCTCATCCACCCTCTGAAATGATTGGTGATGTACCTTTTTTACAGATGAGGAAATGGAGGCCCAGAAAAGCAAGGTGCCCAAAGTCACAGCAGTGACTGAAGTGGCCAGAGTCAGGATTCGAGCTCAGGCCTGGCTTCAAAGTCCGTGCTCTTTCTAAATAAATGAGTACACAGCAGTGTCTCCTCCAGTAAATGGGGGCTAGTCAATAGCAGAGCCACTGCTCCCTCTTGGTGGGCCTCTGCTAGGGACCCTCTTCGGGATCCATGTCCCTTCCCCCCCCATTCATGACAGCAGCACATCCCCTCCTGGTTATTAATAAGGCAGAGAAAGAAAAAAACAACCCACCCAGGCTAACTAGGTAGGTTGCTGTTCCTAGGGGTTGGAGTTCCAGCACAGATAAATAAACACCTGTAGTTCTCTCCAGCAGTGTAAAGAGGAAGACGTCACACTGAGGAGAGGGAGACACATTTGGGGGCTGAGTGAGGCAGTGATGGAGTGGATTCCCTGTACTCACTCTGCCCTCCTCCTGCACCCCCTCTACCTACCCCTGCCCTTTACTGCCGGCAATTCTCAGATCAAGGAAGAAGGGAAGCCCCATTCAAAGCCCCAGATACTTCCCTAGGGCCAATCTTTGGCTTAAGAAGGCCTTTACCTCATGCCATCTTTGTGCCATATTGAGTCATAGACAGTCCCTTCCAGTGTGAGTGCCCTGGGCCTTCACTGTTTGGTCTCAGCGGTACTCTTCCTAACTTCCTTGCTCTCTTCCTTTCCCCAGGCGTGGATTTTAAGATGAAGACCATAGAGGTAGATGGCATCAAAGTGCGGATACAGATTTGGTGAGTTGGGGAGGAGGAGAGACATGGGGCTGCCCCCCCGCCCCACCCGCCTCCAACTCCGGCCTCCTCTTTCCTTAGGAAACTTTCAGGGATTGACCACAAGTCACCAAAAGCCAGGAACTAGAAGGAATTGGCAAACCAACGAGTGTTGGTTTATTTTAGGATGAGGCTTTGCCCCTGGGCCCAGCCGCAGTGCACAGGAGGGAGGGTTATACCCCCCATTGGGATGGACCCTGGGGAGATAGTCCCCAGGACGGCATGGTGCAGTTCCCCCCAGGCGCCACGGGGGGCCGCTGTGGCTCTCTGGCCTGAGGTTTCTGGAAGCGCAGCCTTTGCCAGTCTTTGAAGCTGCTTCCAGTTTGGGGAATGCTATGGGCCTTGTCTTCAGAGGCCCCACAGGTACGGAAGGTGGGGCAGTCCAACCTGTTTGAACACAATGGCCCAGTTCTAAAGAGAGGTGTCCAAGGCCCAGTTTCATTTGAGACTCCCGGCACTGATAGAGTTGATGAGGCCCCTGTAAGCCCAGGCAGCCCCAGATAACCAGGCCTCTCTCCTGCAGGGTCGGGGATGTTCAGACCACTTTGGGGAATCAAAACTCTCGATTTTTCACCCTGTAGCTCCCCAGTTTTTCCTGCAAGGGCACAGGGTCTCCCTCTGGCCCCATGCTCCCTGCTCTCCTGATGGCCTGGCTTTCCATTGCAGGGACACGGCAGGGCAGGAGAGATACCAGACCATCACGAAGCAGTACTATCGGCGGGCCCAGGTGAGCCGCCATTCTCAGGGTTTGGAGGTGGGACGCTGCCATCCACACTCCCAACTCTAAGTGCTGGAGATCTGCATGCCACCGACTCCCAGAACAGGGCCCTCAGACAAACGCTGTTTGTCATCTGTTATTCTCTGAGCACACACCACAGGCAAGCCCCCCACCTCATCCCCACCTGCCACCCTTCACCCTGCGCCAAAGACCCCAGTCGGAAGAGAGTTCTGTGATAGGCCTAGGGCACAATAGCTTTGGGGGGATGAGAGAGAAGGAGAAGTTTCGGGGTGCCGAGGGAGCCTCATTCTGCTAAGCAGGGAGAAGGGAGAATGGGACCCAGCCTTTAAGGTACCACACCTGCTTCTGGACCCGCGACTGTGCACTATCTCTGTGTGCATCTACCCCCCCCACCCCCACCCCATCTCTCTCTCCTTCTCTCTCTCTCAGGGAATATTTTTAGTCTACGACATTAGCAGCGAGCGCTCTTACCAGCACATCATGAAGTGGGTCAGTGATGTGGATGAGGTAGGAGACACTGCCTCCCCGTTGGGGGTGGGGGAGGGTGCCTCAGAGGGGAAGGCAAAGTGAGGGCCAGCTGGGAAGGGCTGAAGCTCTCAGGGTTGGTGAGCAAACACTCCCAGGAGACCTTGCCTTTCCCAGCCCTGGATGGAGACCTCTGGGTGAGTAAGACATGGGGAAGAAGCCCAAGCTGCCACACCGTCCATGATCTGTGCCTAGCCAGTCCGCCATGGCTGCTTCTTCCTTGGAGATGAGTTAGGTCAGAGCCTACTCTGTGACTGTCTTCCTTCCTGAACTCTCAAGAGCAGGAGGAATCGTGAGATTGCGATTCTAGTCCTGGTTCTGGAGCCTTGGGCAAGTGATGTGAACTTTCTGAGTCCCCAGTTTTTCAACTGGAGACTGGACTTCAGTGCAACGCCCTTGCCAGTTCGGATCCCAGCTGTCTAACCCCAGGAAGTACCAGTTGTCGCTGGAGTGTCTCCCCCCTTAAGCTGTCCCCATGAGAGCCCTCTAGCCCCCTGGGGGTCAGCCTCGCTCCTGCACCCTGTAGGCCTGCTCTGTCCCTAGGGCTCTGGAGCTTGGGGCTGGTGTGGAGGCCAGGAGACAGTGTGGTGGGGAGCTGGGGAGGAAACACAGTACTCACTGGCAGATCTGTCTGTCCTCTGTCCCCAGTATGCACCAGAAGGTGTCCAGAAGATCCTTATAGGGAATAAGGCTGATGAAGAGCAGAAGCGGCAGGTGGGAAGGGAGCAGGGGCAGCAGGTAAGTGCAGCAAGCTGGCCAAGCCCATCCCTTGGGTCTTCTGCTGCCTGGGCCAGCCCTGAGAGCTGGGACCCAGGATTCCGTCCTCGTCCTCAGGCACCCTGCACCTCCCACAGTTCCCTGAAGCTCTGGGCGAGTTGCCATCCTTGAGAGTTTGCTTTCTGTCTGTTGGGACAGTGATTTGGGACCTATCCTGGAACAAAGAGCTCTCAGGCAGCCCCTCGCCTGGCTCTAAGGGCCCCATAGCAGGATTACCCTCTGCTAAAGAGGTCATCCTGGTGGTCATGGTGAGGGAGGGCTCCAAGTCACTGACTTCCCAGCAGCATCCAGGCACAGCGACTGTCTACAGAGATCCCATCCCTGTCTTTATACTGGGAAGGGGTAGGGAGGAAAATAAGGGAAGGAAGTCCCCACGGTTGGAGAAGCCATGGGGCTGTGAGGACAGGAAGGTGGTGCCGAGGGACATCACTCTCCCAGAGGACAGAAGGATGGGTGCCATGGAGACGAGAGCCGTCCACCCACTCTGAGGGCCTCCAGAGCTTTTTTCTCCCTCTTTCCGTCCATAGCGCTTGAAATAAAATAGATTTTTGGCATACAAAAATAATACAGGGTCATTGAAAAATCTGAAAGTAGATGCAAACCCTACCAGAATAAATTCCCCTAGAATAGTATTTATTGAGTACTGTATGAATGGCTGGTGCTAAGTGAGTGCTTTGAGATGCATTTTGAGAGTCATTCCCTGACCTTGGTTGAGAGACACCCTCGTCCCCCTTTAACAGGTGGCAGGTCCGTAACTTGTCCAAGGTCGTATGGCTGCTGAGTGGGGCATTGACATTTACGTCTGGGTCTGCTTGACCCCAAAGCCTTGTTTTTCATTATAATTCCACACCCTGCACAAGACTGGGGGGACGTTTGCCTCCTGATGTGTGACGTGTGCATGCCACGGGCAGGGATGTGTCTACGGGACAGTGGCTGGGAGTGCGGGCTGGGCTTTGTGGAGCATCTTCTCCATTCTTGGCTGGCCTATGTCTGGAAAGGAGCTTCTGAGACATGACCTGCTATGAGAAGTTGTCGCAGCTCAGCAGGGGCTGCAAGGGCCATGGCAGAAATACAGGCCGCTGCTGTGGGCACCTCCCTTCCCTTACTGACTTCCTTTCAGGAATGTTCTTTTCTTGCAGCTGGCCAAGGAGTATGGCATGGACTTCTATGAAACAAGTGCCTGCACCAACCTCAACATTAAAGAGGTAAGCGCCCCGAACCCCGCTGCCCTGCCTCTATGGCCCATTGTTGCAGAAGGGAGCAGGGAGGAGGGGAGGTGGCGGCCCAGGGTGGGGGAGTGAGCCCGGTTCACATGATGAGGCCCCATCCCGGGGCAGGTACAGGGCTGCAGGGGGAAGAGGCAGTGGCAGCGCCCGCTCACCCGTCACCGGTGGTTTCGCAGTCTTTCACGCGGCTGACGGAGCTGGTGCTGCAGGCCCACAGGAAGGAGCTGGATGGTCTCAGGACGCGTGCCAGCCATGAGTTGGCATTGGCCGAGCTGGAGGAGGACGAGGGCAAACCTGAGGGCCCAGCGAACTCTTCGAAAACCTGCTGGTGCTGAGGGTCCTGTGTGGAGCACCCAGCGACCCCTCCCTCCCCACAGGAGGCCTGTGGCAGACAGGGAGTCTGGGCTTTGCCCTGCTTCTCCTCTCACTCGGGTGACCCTGTGGAATACCAGTAGCTGCTACTCCCCTGCCTGGCCCCGAGAGCAGCCCCACTGTCATCTCAGAGCAGCCTCTGCCCCCTGCCCTGCAGCCTGGAGGGGCTCCCTTCTGCCGGGCTCCCCACCACAGGCCTGCCACGAGCCCCGAGCCCCGGTATGCTCCGGGAGCTGTCTTACCGCCCCAGGCTCCCCAGACAGTGGCCCCGTCTGCAGTGAGGCCACTCTAAGGCTCCTTCTTTCTCAGTGCATCTTGTCTCCTCTCTGCTTTTCCTCTCTTCCTCCTACTTCTCTTTCTTGTCCCCTTTCCCCCTCCAGTGTGTTCTGTATCAAAGCCCCTCGCACCTCTTTCCCTCGCTGTCCTGCTCTGTGGCTGCCAGTGCAGCTTTTTTCTTTCCTTTCTTCCTAACCCTGTCCAAGGGAATGGACTCAGGCTCATGGGGATGTTCCATACTCTTCTTCTGGGAGAACACCCCACCCTGCTTTGTGAAGGGGCCAAAGCCTACGGGGTGCTTCTTCCCATCTTCCCCTCCCCGCTGTCCCTTCCTGTGGCATGGGCCTGCCCCATCCATGATCTGGGAAAGTAGAACATCAAAGTAGGAAGGAAACACCAAACTGGTGGTCCTCAAAACTGGGGCTGTCCCACCTTTTCTTGCCTGCCCCCCTCCCCCAGCTTTGGCCTTGCTTGGCTGCCTGCCCACCTGCCTTTTGGGGAAAGTGAGCTCAGAAGCAGGTGCTTCAGAGAAGAAAAAAAAATGTTGAGGGGAGGCAGGGACAAAAGGTCACCTCCATTCTCTACCTCCCATGCAGTGTGTACACAATTTCTCCCCACCTGGGCTCCTGAATTTAAAGATATGTACCAAGGCCTCAGGGCACTGCAGGGGTGAGGAAAGCCTGCAAGGGGGTGGGAGGGTGGGGAGTGATGTTGACAAGCCAACCACACACCCCAGAAAGGGAAGTGTTTGGAAATGAAGGACTAGCCCCTGTATACCAGGTGAAAGGCAGGGAGAGGAGGCCAGAGACAGCATTTTGCAAACCAGAGGGGAATACGGGAGCAACTTCCCTTTCTGTGTAGGAAGGGCATTTCCCCACAACCCTCTGGCAAGGTGATGTAACCACTGAACCCAGCCTTCAGCGCTCAAGGTTTTCCTGAGAAAGTCTGTGGGAGAAGGGCAGGGGCTTCCTGGGGAGGGAGAAAGAAGGCCCTGGGTAGAAATGCTTGGTGCTGTTCTCTTCAGCCTTCCAGAAAAAGTGCTTATCTTGCCCCTCTAGCTTCTTGAAGAGGAGCCAACCGCACTGTGGCTGCAGGAGGAGGGAGGGAAGCCGACTCCTTCCTCCAGAGCTCTTTGTTCAGGAAGAAGTTTCTTTAGCCCAACATGGCCCAAAGGTGGCTTGAGGGAGGTGCTTTAAAGAAGGGACAAGTCAGTGATGGGGCCTAGTGGGGTTCTTCTCCACCTGCCTGGAGTTGGAGGCTCGTTCTTAAGCTATGTGTTAGCTGCATCTTATGGCTCGGGCTGGAGCTAAAACAAAGACTCGAGCCCTGAATGTTCACCAATGGAGCTTCAAAGTCCAAGGCACACACATGTGCAGGATTAAGAGCCCCACTTCCTTATTACTCCAAAAAAAAAAAAAAAAAAAAAAAAAGTGGGGAAGAAATCACCAAACCTTTCCTCTGACTCTTACCAGAGTGGGAAAGGGTAGCTCAGGATGTAGGACCAGGGACAGGCTAACAGTGGAAGGAAAAGGAGGGCGGGAATAGTTATAAATTGTTAGCTGATGAGGAACTTAGATAGCAGACTCTTTAGGATGAAGTCATGACTATGGCCGGGATGCTTCCTTGAGGCCTGACTCCTCGGGTGTCAAGACACAGCATCATGCCAGGGCTGGGGCGACGGTAACGCCAGACCTCGGGAAGCCAGGGGCTTCAGAAAGCAGACGTGCCCGGTGCTGGCTCCAACCTGTGACCCGTGTTGCAGTATTCCCTGAAGATCAGGCAGAGCACCACTGCCTTTCTCTCTCAGCCCCCTCGGGACAGAGGGACTAATTTTTACTGTACCTAGGGGTTCTAGAAGGGAAAACACAGGGTGGAGATTTATGCACCGATGAGCCCCACCCACCAGGGCCACAGCTGGGGAGAGGTATGAGAGGGTTGGAGCTCTAGGGTCAGCTATGCTCACTAGGTATTGGGAGTCGGCATCTCACCCCTACACTTCTCCAGTCTGGAGGGGTGGCCTGGGGTCTGGCCTTAGGCCCAGACTGTTGAGCAGGCGCTCCTGCCTGTTTACTCCTCACCACCTCTGCACCTGCTGTCTCGAGACTCAGCCCAGCCCCAGGCATTTCCACCTGCTCCCAAGCCCCCACCATCTCCCTGTGATGGGTGAACTTCGTGTACTGTGTCTTGGGTCCAATATATGAATTGTGAGCAGGGTTCATCTATTTTAAACACAGATGTTTACAAAATAAAGAATATTTCAAACCACAGGTGTGCCTGCCTGTATGAGTCCCTAGGAGGAGTTTTCGCTTGGCCCTTGGCAGTTAAGGGGGAGAGGGAGAGGCAGTGCTGGAAGAAGGTTCCAGAACCTTATAAAGCAACAGCAGGAGAATGACAATGGAAGCAGCTTGCTGTCTTCTTCCTTACTGTACCTTTCCCAACGTCACCTGCAGGGGAGCCCCAGCAAAGCCCCCCAGTGCTCTGCAGTGGGCCTACAGGAGCAGAAAGAAGATGGCGTCACTGGCAGGATGCCGAATACCTATGTCTGAGGTATTGAGAACCAAGAAGGTTCTCGACCATCTGAGACGGAACAGGAACAGGTCTCCCTGGAGGCTGAGGAGGGATTAAATCCTTCAGAAGTTTGTCCTAGCCCTGTGACCGGGTACTCCAGGGAAGCAAGGCAGACTGTAATCTTGGGGGCCTGGGAGTTGCTACATACTATACTTGGGGGTGTGGAGGGAAGAGGCAGAAAACGGGAGTCAGGATAGAATGAGGAAGGAAGGAGTCAAACAAGACTGCACTGGTGGCCTAAGATCTTAACCCGGGCTTCACAGGTTATAGAAAACTTGCAGTACTCCAACTCTTCCATCCTAACAATCATATCTGTGGGAGATAAGGAGGGTGATGACACAAAGTTGGCTGGTAAGGAAACGTGCCTAAGGGCCTCAGGTAACCGTGGCAGAGTCATGGCCAGAGACATCGGAACTGAAATCTCTGGAGGGAAAAGCTTTTAGCAACATCTATTTAGAAAAGTCTCGAAAAGCAATTCTCATATGTAGCCAGAGTCGAGAACCACGTCCCTAGATTTTTTGCGTACTAAGTAGGTGCAGTTTTCAGAACAACCGTCTCTGTGGAAAGCCATGGGAATCACACACCTGTTAGTGCATGTCCAAAGTAATAAGCTTCTGGAAAGTGAGCCAGTTTGAGGTAAAGTTGGAGACAAAGTTATTTTAAGAGAGGTTTTTTCAATCATGAAAGTTGAGAACATGCATGACAGAGGGTCCTAAGTTGTTCTTGGAGAAAAGGGATGGCGTGTCCCTGAGGGAGAGGGAGTCCCTAGCTCAGGAACTTCCACGGTCATCCTGGACAGAGGCCCCCAAAGGGCAGCCAGTAAGAGGTGTCCAGATGCCCGAGAGTCCTGGAAGCTCTCAGCCTGCAGGTAAGTCTGAGAAGTTCATGCTGAAGTTTAGCGTACTGTCAGGGCCAAGTTCTTCTGACACAGTGGCCTGGTAGGGACATTTATTGGCTGTTTTTAGGAACTCTACCTGGACACATCGGGCGACACACTTCATGCTGCATTTCCTGCCACCTCCTTTAATGGCCAAAGATTCCATTCCCACTCAAGTAATGGAGGCTTGTTTTGAGGGAGCAGCCAGTGGGGACATGGGTTCCCACATGTTATGAACAGCCATGGAATGGGCTACAGAAGACAGAACAGCTGGGCACTCCCTGGTGAGTAGTTCCTCCATCTTCTCAGCAAATCAGATTCTCAATAGCAGCTGCTCCCAAGCCTTCCTTATTCTTGGTTCTAGAAGACAGTTCCCAATGGGCACGTACCTGTGAAAACACTCTCTAGTAAATATCTGCATTGTTATTGAAATAACACTCCCAAAAATCCCAGAGACAGGTCAGGGCTAATGGACAGTCTTCCTGATGGAGAAATCCAGACTTTTTTTTTTTTTTTTTTAAATCGCATTTATTTGAGCTTCTGGGTGCTTGGAATAATGAAGTGAAGCACTAGGCCTTCCCTTGGGTTCTCAGATGGGCCACAGTATGCTGCACCGCTGGTGCTGAAAACCTGGGCAGGTCAGCTGGGTTTAGAACCATCGCAGCTTTGACTCCCTGCATGTTCCCTTCTGGGGTGGGGTGGGGAGGATGAGCAGCACAAGCCTGTCAGGAGAAGTCTTGGGGGCCGGGAAAAGTCTTGGGGAGTGAGCCTTTGTCTGAGAGGAGGCAGGTGTAGCTCGTGCCCTGGGGGTCACTCACCTGCTCTGTGTGTGGCTCCTCACCATCACCCAGCCACGACTGACGGCCTCCTCACAAGCCCATGGAGGCAGAGTGGAGGACACGGTGTGGGTGTCGGTGCCATGCAGAGGGGCAAGGGCAGAGCAGCACCACTCACTGGAAGACTTTTCCAGACAAACTTCGTCTCTTCAGCCTGGCTGAGCCCCCTGAAAGCAATTATTTCTAGAAAAATCACACTGTCCTTTTGAGGATCCCTTTGCTTGTAGGCTTGTGGAAAACAACAGCCAAAGAAAACTGCGTGCCTGTCTTATGTATATTTTGGATGCGGTATGAGTTAAGGGGACATGCCCCCCAGTTCTCTTCCTCATCTTTCAGATCTTGGCAGACCCTGACCTCTCAATGTCGGCTTGGCCTTCAGCCGACAATATGGGTCTGTGCCAAGCGGGAACCACTTGCTGGGGCAAGTCGGAGTCAATCCTGCATCCCTCCCTCCCTTTTTTCCTCCCCATTTGACCTTTGGGGCTCTAGTTTCCTGCAAGGAGTGAATTATTCATGTTTGTACATAGATATCAAATTGGCCCTTCCCGGGTTGCCAGCAGGGTGGGGCAGGTAGGCGGCTTTGTTCAGAGTCTGTAAACAGGAGGAGCCACCTCCTTGTTGAAACAGCACCTCCAGGTGGGTGACTGTTTTTTTTGCTAAGTCATCCTGGGGATGCTCAAAGCCCCATTGTGAAATCCTTCCCGTCCTTCCAGGCTCCTCCTTCCTCCCCAGCCCTATAACAGACCCTGAAGTGGGCTGCCGCCACTCTGCACGCCTCATTCTGCCCCTTCAACATGGCTTACATAGCCAAGTCCTTCTACGACCTCAGTGCCGTCAGCCTGGACGGGGAGAAGGTAGATTTCAACACGTTCCGAGGCAGGGCCGTGCTGATTGAGAACGTGGCCTCGCTCTGAGGCACGACCACCCGGGACTTCACCCAGCTCAACGAACTGCAATGCCTTTTCCCAAGGCGCCTGGTGGTTCTTGGCTTCCCTTGCAACCAATTTGGACATCAGGTGAGGGGTGCCTTGTAATGTACCCAAGGAGTTGGGGTGCCGAAGCTTTGGTAGGCTAAGGGGGGATGAGAGTGACTGTGTGTGTCGGAGCGTCTGGAATCGGAGTTATTTGTTAATCTAGGTCTTTGGATACAGGTGAATACCAAGGGGAAGTACATGGGGTTCTAACTGCCTGGGCTTCAGTACAGAGGGTGGGGTTTTGTTGTTTATTGTCTTCCCATTATGCTCCAGGAGGGCTGGTACCACGTCTGCTTTTCTCTCCACCGTGGAGAATGCATTTGTTAAATACCCGCTGAGAGGATGAGTGGAAGGAAATAGAAGATCAACAATCACACTAGGACTGAACTGACCCAGGAGACCTTAGTTGCAGCTAGACATGGTTCTGCTCTTCCATGGCTCTGTGCCCATGCAAGAGTCACTTGGTTTATCTGTTTTAGTTTCCTCATCTGTAAATGGGATAATGCCACTTATTTCATAGGATAATTGTGAGGTTCAGAGGGTAAGATACACAAAAAAAACCCTTGGAAAATATAAAGTAATATGCAAGTGAAAGCAAATGCAACTGTATTATTTAGGTCAAAGGACTCTGTTTTAAATCAGTCGAGGGGAGAGTGATTTTGGTGGAAAGCTCAGGGTGCTCAATGTGCACGGGTCTCCTCTGGGTGTCACGTGCACCTGTCTCTGATTTTTTTCTCCCCCCTCCTTTCTTTTGTGTGTGTGTGTGTGTGTGTGTGTGTGTTCCACACAGGGATCAAATCTCTGTCTCTGATTACCGGGTCAAGTTCTAGATCTTCAGCCCACATACCTCAAGTTCTCTTTCAGGGATTCTTCTATATTCACTTATTATTTTAACAGCACCAGCAGACAGAATGTCCTCAAGTGAACCCTCTAATTATAACCCCCTCAGTTCAATTCACAGTGGCGTGATGGCAAGGAATTGATTAGCAGAGATACAGTGGGAAGGCTGAAGTGTCACTGGTTGTGACAAACCCGAGTCCAGACCATCACTGCTATCACTGTTGCTTCCCTGTCTCAGTCTGTTTCTAGGATTGGCCAGGCCTGGAGAGAGAAAGGGTGAAACCACTTGAGGGGTGTCTCTTTAGCCCCAGAGGTGTCTCCACCCTTCCACCATCAGGCTAGCTAGTGGCTGGAGGGAATCTGTAACCTACCGGTAGTCCGCTGGCCATCTGCATTAAGAGATAAGGAGTCTAATGGGGATCACCTTTGGGCTCAAGATGTCTTGATGGCCTGGAACTGACTGTACTGATTGGTTCTAGTACATCAGAGGCAAGAACTTTCTCCCACAAAGAGATATCTGACTCTTAGACCCAGGGGAAGGGGTGGAAAATAAGGGTTTCCATGGGCCTTTTGGGGTTCTCAGGGGTGGAGAATGCCGAGTAGGGATAGGACAGGGGTGGCAAGGGGGAGGGAAAGACAGGTAACAGGCTCAGAGCTAAAGCCCTCACAGCTGAGTCTAGTGAGTGAGTGCGAGGAGTCTTGGGAGAGAGTCTGGAAGTAAAAGGAATGCTAACTACACATTCACAACGGTAGTCCTCAAGTACACACTTAGCTTTCCTTCCCTTGGCCTATTCCAGAATCCTAAACACTCTATCCTGTTAATCATCCCTGCCGGTCACTAAGCAATTCCATTTAGCATACATTCACTGTCATCTCTAATTTACTTTGCCTTTGTAGCACCTGAAAGCTAGACTTCCTTGGATGGGGCCTTTCTTCATGAAAGCTTCCTCCCACTTACACTTCAGATGGAGGAAAAGGCAAGATGAAAGGCAGAGGCTATACTCAACACTCACATGTAATCAGAAACAACAGAGGCAAAATCAGAGCAGAGGGAAGGGGAAGGTTTGCCTGGACGTGTGTGTGAGTGGCGGGGGTGGGGGGCAAAAAAGTGAGAGTTCTAGATGGCATCACCTAAGCCTCTTTTTTCCTTTCTTTCTACTGCCCTGAACTCAAGGTACCTTGAAGTTTCAGACAGATATCCTAAGAACTGTTCAGGGTAGTTTAGAGAGAGAAGCAGCAGTTCAAAGGTGCTAAATCATTCATTGTAACGACAGCCAAGCTAGGAACTGCAAGAATTTTCAGGAATGGCCTCGCAAACCATCAAACAATAGCTGTGAATGGGGAATCTCCAAGTCAAGAGTAGGGCAAAGTTGGGAAGAAGGAAAAAGAACAGGGGAGGCAGGGGAGCTACACAGAAAAGAATGGTCCTGGGAAGGGACTATAGGAGGGTGAAAGGTTTTCGTGGATCTTTTATTTCCCCCTTCCCTCTTCCATGCTCTTTGTCTTTTTCCTCCCCCAGGAGAACTGTCAGAATGAGGAGATCCTGAACAGTCTCAAGTATGTCCGCCCCGGGGGTGGATTCCAGCCCACTTTTACTCTTGTCCAAAAGTGTGAGGTGAATGGTCAGAACGAGCATCCTGTCTTCGCCTACCTGAAGGACAAGCTCCCCTACCCTTATGATGACCCATTTTCCCTCATGACCGACCCCAAGTTCATCATTTGGAGCCCGGTGCGCCGCTCCGACGTGGCCTGGAACTTTGAGAAGTTCCTTATTGGGCCGGAGGGGGAGCCCTTCCGCCGCTACAGCCGCACCTTCCCTACCATCAACATTGAGCCTGACATCAAGCGTCTTCTCAAAGTTGCCATATAGACAGGAGCTGCTCAGCACGCAGATCTACCCCATCCCGCCCCTGGTCTCTTTCCTGAGGCTTCAGTGTGCCCGCAGGAGGCACTGCTGGGCCAAAGCTTCCTCTTGAAGAGCCTTGCCTTTCCAGGCCACCTGTCTCCCTTCCCTCCCCCAACCTTCTGCTTGGTGATTCTACTTGGAGCTCCAAGATTTGGGTGGCTCTGGGCCTTCACAGAATGATGGCACCTTCCTAAACCTTATGGGCGGTGTCTGAGAAGTGTGAAGGGCTTAGAGCCAGGCTGCTAGCTGTGTCCAATAAAGGGCAGGTATGAAAATGGCCAGGCTCCCTGTGTCTTCTTCCTCAATGGAGTCTAGGTAGAGGGGTAACACAAAACTGCAGGTTGGCCAGAGAGCTGGCAGCACACAAAGGCTTGACAGAGGAAGGCTCTGATCCGGGTGACACCCTGATGACTGTCGAGAGCAGGCTCTGGCCAGGGTCTGTGGTGGCAGGTGGAGTTGCAGGAAGTATGAATTCTATTATTACTTAATAGCTCCTCCAGAACAGAGGCAGGGGCAGCGGCCGGGGGTGGGGGGCAGGTAATGAGAGGTAAAGGGGAGGAAAAGACAGCAAGCCTTTCAGTGGAGAGTACTGGGAGGTTGGTTAGAGGACTTCAATCAGGAAGATGTCACTATCACTGCAGGTACTGGGCCAGCCAAGAATTACCTGCACTTGGAGACGCTGCTGGGACGCAAACTTGGTCAGCTTTAACTGACAGCAAGGGTGTGGAGGGTGCGGTTCCTGGGAACACAAAGGGTACTTATTTCCCTGATCACCTTGCTGAGTCACATTTGTTTTTGATCCTTAGCAGGACCAACTCCCTCCTTTTCACAGTTCCATGCTACCCTTGTCTTTCTCAAACTCACATGTTCCCAGATCCAGGCACAAGACAGACCAGCGTAGGCATGAATGACTGATTTCACTTTTTCTTCCATGAGGGTGGGAATGAAGAGGGCCTCCCTTTAGACCATCCGACTGTTCATAACCTGCCAACAGGACAGCCCTTCTCTGTGAGAACAGGGTTCTGCCAAATGGCTTTGTAAAGACAGTGCCCCAGATTCTTCAGCAAGTACAGGCAGACTCCAAAGGCACAAACACCACCAAGGCCAGGTCCTATCATGTTCTGGAAAAGACACCTGCTGAGAAGCCACTGCCCTGTCACTTTGCCTCACAAACCTCTTGTTGGAAACTGCTCACTTTCACCTCTCCTTCTTGGACCACTAGTTGGAACATTTTCCTTTCCTCATTGAAGCCCAGAAGGGGCAGTTCTCCAAACCGGACACACTGCTTATGAACCCCAATGCTGAGGGGGGAGATCCCTTTCCTGTGGCATCCCCATAACTATTTTCCAAGCACCTATGTCATCTGAGAAGTCAGTGCAGAATAGAAGTTAAGGATCCTCACTGTCTGATCTTCAACTGAAGTTATGCCATCTGTGGTGCTTTATTTCAAAAGGGGTAACCTGAGCATTACAGTGGGAATCCCCTGGCACCCTTTTGCAGGGCCTTCTGCTAAATTAAGGCTACCCTTAACTTGACTGTCAAAAACTCAAGCCTTTCAAGATTCCTGCTCTTAAAGCCAACAGCTGGGGTATGGGTTTTTGGAAGGCAGGACTGAGCACTGATTTTAGAGCAATAACTGCAGAGACAAATGGCTTCTCTGAAGAAATGAAATACAGAATTCATACCGGATGCTAGAATGATTTGTTCATGATCTCCATGGTGCTAAAGTCTGTTGCTATGTCTAATAACAGAGCAGCTGTCCTAGATGTTGGCATGACGCCACAGGCAATTTCGGGCTGATATGCCAGTACAATGTATTGGGTCTTTCCCCTGAGGCTCAAGTTGAAGGAATTATTTAAAGATTCCTGAAGGATCAGGAATTAACACTGTAAGTGATTTTGCAGAGAGTCAGTAAGAGCCATTATGGTAGGAAAAAGGCTCCTCACTTGGACAGGGAAAATGCTACATGCTTCGAAAGGGACTTGCCCAGTGTGGCTCAGGAGGGAACAGGCATGGCAGGACTGGAGACACTTCTTTTACAAGCACATTTTGTTTTTACTAAATCTTAATTGTTTTGTTGTTAAAATGAAGAGAAGTGAGAAATTTATTTTTCATCTTGTCTCCCTTTACAGCCTCAGAAGTACCAGCTGATGGTCATAAACAAGACATGGCAAAGCTTAAAATAATCACCCACTTTCAATCTTTTAATCAAATTTCCCTAGGGGCACTCAGGAAGTAGGAAGGGTCTCATAAATAAGCATTCCCAGAGAGATGACATAATGCCACTTGATTTAGAGCAGGGACAGAGATAGTCACTTCTCTGAGGGATCTAACAAAAAATAAAGCTTGGGGCAATTGATTTTAGAGGACCAAGGTACACAGACTGAAATTTATTATTTCCCTGTGTTCCCACAGCTGTATCTCCTTAGTTTAAGAAACACTGAGCCAGAATCTGACTGGTGATTTCAAATCTGATTTCTTATCATCACCATCACAACTGTCATCAATAAATGACAAACTATCATTTATTGAATATTTACTACACTCACACACTGCGTAAGTACGTAATTAGGTTACTTAATCCTTGTGCTGACTCTATCAAGAATTCTCTGTTTTTAAAGAGAAGGTAAGTGAACAAGACACCTGCCAAGAACAAAGGGCTCCACGTAGCAGAGTTGAACGTTAAACCCAGGTCAGTTGACTATAAAGTCTGTACTTTTTTTTTTTTTAGACTTATTTATTTATTTGAGGGGGTTGGTAAGGCAGAGAGAGAGAACCTCCGGCAGATGCCCTACTGAGCAGAGCCCAACATGGGGCTTGATCCCACAACCTTGAGACCATGTCTGAGCTCAAATCAAGAGTCAGATGCTTAACCAACTGAGCAAGCCAGGTACCCCACAGCCTTTAATCATACTATTAAATACAATACAATAGTGTTTCCCTCTATTTCGGAGTTCCTTCAGAAAGACCACTGATAGCTGCCTGTACACAGCACTGCACAACTTAAAAACACTTTCACTTATGTTTTATCATTTGATTTTACAACTTTGTGCAGGAGGCATCATTACTTCTATTTTTCCACTGAAGAGCCAAGGTGCATATAACCTGCCCAATGTCCCAACATGAGCAGGTGGCAAAGCTCATTTTATTCTTTTTTTAAGATTTTATTTATTTATTTATTTTATTTATTAGTCAGAGAGAGAGAGAGAGAGTGAGCACACAGGCAGACAGAGTGGCAAGCAGAGGCAGAGGGTAAAGCAGGCTCCCTGCCGAGCAAGGAGTCCGATGTGGGACTCGATCCCAGGACGCTGGGATCATGACCTGAGCTGAAGGCAGCCACTTAACCGACTGAGCCACCCAGGCGTCCCTTAAGATTTTATTTTTATTATTTATTTGACAGACAGTTCACAAGTAGGCAGAGAGGCAGGCAGAGAGAGGAAGGGAACCAGGCTCCCCGCTGAGCAGAGAGCCTGATGCATGGCTTGATCCCAGGACCCTGGGATCATGACCTGAGCCGAAGGCAGACGCTTTAACCCACTGAGCCACCCAGGTTCTCCAGCAAAGCTCATTTTAGAACTAGGTCTCTTGGTTTCCTTTCTATCTAACCATACTGTATCTCACAATAGAGACTACTACAGTCAAGAAACACACAACCTAAAACTGAGAGCCTCAAATCCAATGAAGTAACTTAACCTTGCTCACAAAAAAAGCAGAATGAAACAAAGAATTCTTGATCCCCTAATAGAGAGCAGTGAATATATACTTCTTAATAATTCCTTATAAGTAACAAACCATATCTGGTTGTGCCCACAATATATCATGTATCAATTAATTAGTACCGGGAGAAGCCAAGACCATTTAAGAAAGACTGGGCCAGCTAAAACAACAAAACAAACATGCTGAGCTTTGACTCCAAGAGCCTAAGTATGCAGACACCAGATCTATACGTCATGGAGCATGCAGACTAAGAATGAGGTGCCTGGACAAGGTCACTTTCCCAATTACACCTATAGATCCTTCCTTCTCTTTCTTGTCTCTCAGGAAGGGAAGTTAAAAAAAAAAACAAACAACTGGTATTTTTGCCTGGTTCCCTTTTATTTGAACAGAAAAATATGGATTCAGTAGAACTGGGTTTAAGAAGTCTTTATTTGATTAGATCCGTAGAAGAATTCTAGAAAATAGTGTCACAAAACACAGCACAAAGTTGGTTTAATAATGACCAGTGTGGATAGGATCTTATGTTTTAAGTTTTGTAATATATAGTCCAAAACAGATAGATAATTATACAGCCTATAATAGATGAGGATTATCAGTTGGGGCTTATAAAATCATATTCTTGAGCTCCAAATGACTAAGCTGGAAGCATTAGCGAACTCCAAGAAGGGACAATTCAGAGGCTATAATGGGCTTAGTGCTGCTATTTAAAGTAATGAAGCATTGTCTCTGCTTTCTGGATCCATTTCACCAAACGATTTCCTCAGCAGGTCAGATATAGATTTGCAGAAAAGTGGAAAACATTTTCCAGGAATAACACAACTGAACCCTAAGGCCTAGATGACTTAACTTTTCTAAATAACAGATCCTGGTCTGACATGCCTAGATCCCTCAGAGTGTTGTCGCCAACATTCTCAACTCCTTCCTCACCTCGCCAGACCCCTATACTTCATGTGTCGTGAACAGTAGAGCTGAGACAGAGTCACTGTACTAGCTGTCTGACCATAAGTTCCTTAACACCTCTGTGGTTCAGTTCCTTTGGCACTAAAACTGGGATAACAATAGTACCTACTACTTCGTAGAGTTGTTAATGAGAATTAAGTGTTTAAAAAGGCCGGGCACACAGTAAGTACTCAGTAAACCTCAGCAGTATTCTTCTTCTTCCTGTTATATAACAAAACTTCCCTGGTATCAACAATGAACATTTACTCACTTTTTTCCCTTACAAGCAAAGCTTTAGTTTAGAATTTCCAAACTTCTTAGATATGAAGAGGAAACAATTTTGTTTCTGATGTCTGACCCTTGAAGTTTTGGTCTTAGAATGAGAAGAACTAACCAAAGCCATCTTTTAGCATATAGTACTTTATAATGCTTTCTAAAGCATTTTACATTCATTATTCATTTGGATCTTCCAACAATACTGTGAAAGAAGTAAAATACCAGTTTTTACTAGCCCAATCTAATAGACATGGGACCTAAAGACCGGAGTTATGTTTTGCTTAATGGTCATACTGCTACCAAATGGCAGAGAGACCTAAGTGTCAAGGTTTCCAACACCCGAGCCGGTGTTCTTTCAACTATACAAGGTGAGATATTCTAAGATCTCTTTGGAGCAGTTGATGTGATTCTATTTACGTCTATTAATTAAAGTCCACTCTTTATTCAGATTTTGCCGATTGTTTTTGTTTTATTAAGATTTTATTTATTTACCTAAAAGACAGAGATCACAAGTAGGTAGAGAAGGAAGCAGGCTCCCTGCTGAGCAGAGAGCCTAATGCAGGGCTCAATCCCAGGACCCTGGGATCATGACCTGAGCCAAAGGCAGAGGCTTTAACCCACTGAGCCATCCAGGCACCCCATAGATATTTTGCTGGTTTTAACCAAATGTCCTTTTTCTGTCTCAGGACACTTCGTTACATTTAGTTTTCAGGTCTCTTTACACTCTTTTTGGCTGTGCAAGTTTCCCAGACTTGTTTATGGCCTTGACAATTTTGAGAAGTACTGGTCAGTTATTTTGAAAGCTGGCCCACAACTGGGATTTCTCTGATATTTTTCTCATTATTAGACTGGGGTTATGGGTTTGGGGGAGGGAGACCACAAAGGTAAAGTACGCTTTCATCACATCAAATCAAGGGTACATGCCATTATCAATAGGATTATCATTGAGGATGCTAATCTTGGTCATTTGGTTGAGCTAGTGTTTGTCTGGTTCTTCCACTGTAAAGTTACTTTTCTCCCTGTGCATACTCTACTCTTTGGAAGGAAATTGCTGTGCATAACCCACCCTTAAGGAGTAGGGAGTATCTACATATATTATTTGAAATTCTTCTGCAGGTCTATTCTTCCAGTCTACATATTTCTTAATTCAATCATTTAGCTCTGTCAGTCACGGATATTTAGTGTTTGGGTTATAACTCAGTACTACTTTACTTTGTTGCTGAAACTATTCCAACTTCAGTCACTGGGAGCCCCTTCAGTTAGCCCTATTGTCCCTTTGACATACTCCCTCTTATTGTGTTTTATGGGGTTTTGGTGGGGAGAGTTTTGGGAATTTTTTTTTGGCACTTTTCTTTTGACACAAAATGCTTCAGGCTCATTTTGTACAGTCACTGCCCCAGTCCTAGAATCAATCATTCTCCAAGGAGCCCTGGTTCCTTTTATTGGAACCAAGATCTGGGCATTAGGTATACTCCTATTCTAGTTTTATTTTCTAGCCACGTAACTTCTAAGAGAGATTCTACGCTGATGTGAACTGGGAACTTTAGCAGAAGAGCTCAGCAGAAGAACATAATCCCCTAAATTACTTTTTCTTTCAAAGAATAGTTAAGTCGAAGCAGAAAAAAATGCAAAATAATTCCCATTATAAATGAAGTAAGACAAACCATGAGGCTTGCTGTATTATAAACCAACACAACACAGTTACTACAGAACTGCAGAGGATCCTTAGAATAACAGAGTCATTTGTCGAGGGTCATCAGGGAGAATACTGATAGTATCTTCAGCTTTGCCACATAACAGGCAGAGCATGGTGTACTCCTAAAACAAGATAAAGTGCATAATTACATTGAAGAACAAGGAGAAAGACACTTCATAACTTACTCTGGTAAAGCTATTCTCTATAAATTGGAATGGATATTCCCTCTGCACATTAGATCAATTTCTTCAACACCTATCAGGGATGTCTTAGGTTTAATCTGTGTATCCTAGAGCCTTTTGTTTATGTAAATTGAACACACGCTAACAGTCTATTTACTATGTATGCAAGAATGTCAACTTGGAAATGCATGGCTATTTCTTGGACTCAAAACACATATTGGGCGAGGGGTGCCTGGGTGGCTCGGTCAGTTAAGCATCTGACTCTTGATTTCGGGCTCAGGTCATGATCTTGGGGTCGTGAGATGGAGCCCCACATCAGGTACCATGCTGGGCATGGAGCCTGCTTAGGATTCTCTCTCTCCCCTCTCCCTCTGCCCCTTCCCACCTTCCCTCTCTTATTTAAAAAAAAAAATCCAAACACACACTGGGCTTGATTAGTGCTATTTAATTAATTATTTGAAAGAGAGAGAGTGTGTGCATGTGTGCCTTAGTTGGGGGGGAGTGGGGGGGAAAGGCAGGGGGAGAGGGAAAATCCATGCTCAGCACAGAGCCCCATGGGGTGGGGGTGGTTGGAGGGTGCTCGATCTCACAACCCTGAGGTCATGACCTGAGCCGAAACCAAGAGCCAGATGCTCAACTGGTGCCCCTAGTGCTGCTATTTAAAGTAGTGAGGCAGGGCGCCCAGGTGGCTCAGTCGGTTAAGCATCTGCCTTCGGCTCAGGTCGTGATCCCAGGGTCCTAGAATCGAACTCTGCACCAGGCTCCCTGCTTCTCCCTCCCCCTCTGCTGCTCTCCCTGCTTGTGCTCACTCTCTCTCTCTCACACACAAATAAATAAAATCTTTAAAAATATAATAAAATAAAGTAGTGAAGCAATATGAGTGTGGGTCCCTAAGGACAAATTCCTATTCTTAGAGTTGCTCCTTCCTAGATTATTTAAGACTACTAAGCAACAGAAATGTTTTTTTAAAATGAAAGAAAGAAAGATCCCAAACTAAAACGACTATTTTTATCCTCCAAGAAAATAAACAATTAAGTTAAATCCACTTGTTTGTCATGCCTCATATTTAGATAGCTAGCTGTCTGGAATATGATCTATTTCAGGAGTTTATGTTTCTTGGGCTTAACAAATGTGCAGGCTGATTAAAAAAAAAAAAAGAATGAAAACTTGCCATCTGCAATGATATGGATGGACCTGGAGTATATCATGATAAAGGAAGTCAGTCAGAGAAAGACAAATACCATATGATTTCACTCATATGTGGAATTTAAGAAACAAATGAGAAAAGGAAAAGAGAGAGAGGCACGAACCAAGAACTCTAGAGATTGTAGAAAAAAAACTGATGGTTACCAGAGGGGAAGGGGATGGGGGAAATGGAGGATGGGGATTAATGAGCACACGTGCTGTGATGAGCACCGGGTATTGTATGGAAGGGTTCAGTCACTATCTTATACACCTGAAACTACTGCAACACTGTATGTTAACAATACTGAAATTAAAATTTTTTAAAATATCCAGGCTGGTGACAGAAGAGATTTTGTTTTAGGGAAAACTCCTAGGGCAAAGTCCTGTTTTTATAGTTATCACCTTCTAGAATATTTAATATGGATCATAAGCTATATACACATATTTCCTTTTAAACTTTTGCTTAAAAACTTTCTTATCTTCTTTAAGAAAACAAACTTACTGCTAAATCTATTTGTATTTCCACACTTCAAACTGAGATTGTTAGCTGTCTGGGAAAAATTAGTCAGTCAAGGCAGTTTGTGTTTCATGGGTCTGGACAGTCATTACAGAGAGGGTCACAGAGATAAACAAGGACTGTGGTTCAGAGACTTAGAAGCAGGGAACTGCATTTCTGTTTCCTACAGGTGAGCTTAGTTGTGGCAAGAGAAAGATTGTTTCTTAAAAAACCACACTTAATTTCAAGGTCTGGTCAACACACATGGTAGAGATAAATAGAGGCCAAAGCTCAAAGAACAAATACAGGTCCCATAAATTAAAAAATGAAATAGGGGTGCCTGGGTGACTCAATCAGCTGAGTCTCCGACTCTAGGTTTCAGCTCAGGTCATGGGCTCAGGGTCATGAGCTCAAGCACCACAACGGGGGGGAGGTCTTTACTCAGCAGGGAGTCTGCCTGAAGATTTTCTACTTCTACCCCCAAAATAAAGAAATCTTTCTAAAACAATGAAATAAAAATCTACCCTCTATACGAGGTCTTTTACTGCTCCCAAATACTTCCGCTTTCACCTGCTAGACATTACTAGGATTTGAACCTGTCACTGGAGATGAAAAAGAAAACAGTAATAAAGTCAAAATGGGAAAATGTATGAAGCTAGACAAACATCTGAGTTTTCACCCAATCTATCCATCGACAAGTTTTTATTAAGGACCTAAGTATTTTGCAATGTGCTAGGTGCACTGGCAGACATGAGAGAAGGCAAGGACAATGTCTGACCTTGCAAAATGTACAATCTATCTTGAGAGAAAGAAATAACCTAACACATGGTATAATCTGGAAAGGTTATTAAATAAGTAAGACTGACTACACTTGAAATCTTTCATTTATAGTTGGTGTGGAATCCAAATTTCACTGTAAGTCAATTATTTGGAATTCAAAAGCAGTTTCTGAAAGAAGCAATGTTGTACACAGCAAGTTAGGTTGCCAGGAAATTCCAGGGAGTCTTTCAAACTCATATTGTACAAGTACTATAGAATCTAACCATACATAGCATGCTTCTATGGGAAAACAAGTCTAGAATTCTAACTTGGAATGCCAGGAACACAATCCCCTGTGCTGCCAGGGTCAGGACACCTTTTACAAAACTGGTCAAGAGAATAAGAATTCCTCTCAGTCATTCATGGAGACCCTCAAAGGCTCCACCTGGGCAAAGCACAGGGACAGAGATTTGGAAGGAAGGGTGGAGTGTGTGGAATCACCTTTGGGAAGACCAGATCCTTTGCTTTATTCTGAGGGGCCCATGGCCCTTTTCTTCTATTACTACCTATTAATTCTGACCCCAAGTCCTCTCCTTCCCTATTCCACAGAGGAACAGAAGGCAGTCTCACTGTCCCTCTTTTGTTTTCTGAGGCAAACACATAGTCCTTTAAGTGGCTTTTAGGGTGATATAAAAAATAAAGGATACCTGTAATCATTTATAATGTATTTTCTGTTTAAACTCTATACTTCTGATTTACTTCACCCCTACTTGTGCCATCAGAAAAATCTCACTTTAACAATGATATTGTGGTTATTTTAAAAACAGAATTCTTATCTTTTAGAGATATGTACAGAAATATTTACAGAAGTAGTGATATATTTGGGATTTGATCCAAAATAACCCTGTAGGGAGATGTGGGAAGAGTGAGATACAAAATAAAGCAAACTGAAGGCTGGGTGGTGGAGGTTAAAACACTATTCTGCCTACTTTTGCCCATAAGACATTTAATACAAAACAAAACATTACCAGCGTGGGGAATCCCACCTTGAACCTGAACTACTGCTGGAGTGAAACAGGTGCTGGGGCAGAGTGGGGACAAGGAAGAAGGTTAGCAAAGCTGAGAACAAAGAGTTTTTGTGCCCGTCAGGCTGAGAAGGAAGTTTCCAAGTGGCTATTCCCATGAGTCAGGGCCCGCTGTAGGTACAAAGAAAGGGGGAAAGTGGTATGGGCTAGACTATCAAGAGGAGGGAGGAGATAGAATTTAAGTTCTGCTTGAAAGAGGTAAGATGTAGTTGACTTGAAGGTAGAGAAAGGGACAAGTCAAGGAAAAAGAATAAGGACAGTGATAGGCAAAGGGCAAGCATATGCCATATGGAGTAGCAAGAGCGACAGGACGATATATTTGAACAAGATTAATTTGACAGCAGCACGCAGAACTGTGCCGCAGTAATTTAGGTTTGAGTGGGTATGGTCCTTGACATGAGGTGTGGCAACAAGGCCAAAAAAGGCAAGAGAAACAAAGAAAGAAAGAAGGGCAGGCAGGGTGTTAGCAACATAGAAGGACATTTGGGAGACAGCTGATAGGTTTCAAGTGAGCCTGAGTGTGAGTGTGTTCACTATTTGAGAAAGTAAAGAGAAAGTTCCAGAACAGAGACCAAAGCTCAGGGGAAAAAATCAGTTAGGGAACAATAGGAAAGGAAACCAGGGAAAAAGCAAAAGAAGACTCAAAATGATTTAAAAAGAAAGAAAAAAGTCTGGCACTATGGACCTCAAGGGACGAAATCCTTCAAAACCACTATGGTTGACAAAACCAGACCCAGGAGAGATGTTAAAAGAGCTTAGAACTGAGGCAAGGTCACAGCATTCAGCTACATTACAGGACACCTCTGAGAGAATAGTTTGAGTAAAGTGAAAATGAAAACCAGTTTGCAGGTGGTTAAAAGAAGTACAGGGAAATAAGGAAAATCGGGTAAAGACATATTCAAGTAGAGCAGCAAAAGGAAGAACAGAGATGATTAGAAGTTGAATCTCAGAGGTAGCTGAGTGAAATGAAAAGATTTTTAACTTACTTTTTAACCAGAGAAGAATCAAGTATATTTACCGTCAGAAATATTTTAAATCCCAGGGAGACAAAGAAAATGCTGGATAGAGAGCACATAGATGAGGAAATGCAGAAAGGGTGGAGTTCGAGAGGAAGGAATATCTTCCTCTCTACTGGGATGGAGGGAAGAGTCTGAGGTTGGACTATGCTATGTGTGGTGAGCCAAAGAGACTAGTGGGAAAGAAGAACAAGGGAAGTGGCCAGCCCCGTGAGAACCCTGAAGTACAGAGATCAACTATTACACTATAGCTTAAATGAGCTATGGAAAGGCCAAAGCGGTGGCCTAAAGCATCACTTTCAAGAAATGACTCTCATCGCAGGATATAGAATACACGTGGAGGGTAGCAGATGGTGAGAAGATGATGAGGTAGAGAGGCCAGTTTAAGAGCAGGGTTTTTTCCCAAGAGAATTTTACTGTCTATACATCGTGAATACCAGCCATCTTCTTTTATCTTCCTCTTCCTATGCCCAGAGTCATTTCTGGGGCAGCTTTGAAAATGGCTGTGTTCACTCATAAAGGGAAATCAGCTAGACTTGGCTCTGATGGCAGTGATAGACAATGGCTTCATTAGGGCAATCTTAATACACATTTAGGGCTCTAAAGAGCTCACAGGGACTTCAAGAGCTTCCACAAATGGCTATAAGCCCTCCTTTGCTCTCATGGAAGGACAGAGCTGCTCCTTTAAGCCCATGATATGCTCCCTCCCCTATTTGGCCACTACTCATTCACTGAGATCTTGATTTTGCCCTAAGTTACATATAACATATGAACATTTTCTGAGGCATAATTTTTGGATGCTGAGAAGATATGGTCAAGATATTGTACAGATTAACCACAACATATTAGACCAGATTCTGACAGGTGAATAAGTGCTTTCTTCTACACTAAAATACAAAGGAACAAGAGTGCTCATACTGTAAGATTCTGTTATGGAAGATTATTCTTTTTTTCCTCATTAAAATCATACCCAAATTTGAAGGACTTAAAAAAAAATTCCCCTGCCTGGGATACCTGGATAGCTCAGTCAGTTAAGCATCTGCCTTCAGATCAGGTCATGATCCCAGGGTCCTGGGATCAAGTCCCTTATCAGGCTCCTTGCTCAGCAGGGAGCCTGCTTCTCCCTCTGCCTGCTGCTCCTCCTGCCTGTGCTCTCTCTCTTTTGCCTTCTCTCTCTGGCAAATAAATAAATAAAATCTTTTTTTAAAAAAATCCCCCTGCCTGTTAAAAGTTCTAATCTGATTTTATATCCTATAGATGAATACATAGTTCACTCTAAGTAACTAACTCAATCTGAAAGCTTGAAAATGGAGGCAGTAAGGGACAGACACAGGTTCCAGGGTGTCCTTATGGTTTCCAGTTTACCCTGGGCCCTGCCCCACTGTCCAGCTTTCTTCCTGACCATCAGATCTGTGAACCTTCAACAACTCAGGCATACAGCAGCCTTCAGTACAATTCTTCATGTGCTCATAGGACTGTACAAGGCCTTATCCTTATAATACTTATTCTCCTCCCTTATGGTGGTCCAGCTTCTTTCCTCCAACCTGGATACACCCATCCTGTCATTTTACTTAATGAACTATATTAAAATGACTCACCACAACTGAGACTACAGAGTTGCCCAAGTCTATGTGTCTGTGAGGGAAGACAAAGATAACCTCCTTATCAGAATTTCCATGCTCAGCAAGCAGGGGGGCAGTGGGCAGGCCAACACTTATAAAACCAACAACTATGCAATTACGTAACTGGATAGAGAAAAAAACAGGCACAACCGTAACCTCATAAGAACCCACAATGTGCTATTCATTATCAACAAACATGATAGGCCTGAGATACCATTTGTAAGGCATTCATTTTGATTTGTAACTCTTATGGAGACAGGTTTGAATAAATATACTTACATCTAAAGTGTCTCTCTTAACATACACAAGTAGAAGGATAGTCTCCTTTAAAACTTACTAGTACTTCAATTGTTAAAACTATATCTAGATTTACAAAAGTATTTTTATTTTTCCCCCTTCCCCACAATAACATACTACATTTATACATTTACCTGAAATTCATCCATGATACTGAATGTGTACTCGTGCCTGGCTATTACATGATGACAATTCTTACACAGATCTGCTGAAACAGAGAGAGACTTAAATGATTAAGTCTTGGAAGATGTCTTAAGACAGTAAAACTTCTATTTTCAGCACGGTGGTGCTTTAAAAGAATCTTAATGGATATATTTAACACAGCAGTAGAAAACCCATTATAGTATCTACCTTGAGAAGAAATCCAAAACCCATCACATAGCAACGCTACATAATGACTCAGAGATTAACAGGCATACATTAATTCCCATTCTTAGAACTTGGAGAAACTGTGCTACTAAAAACAATCATAAATAAAAGGCCAATGCTAGACATTAACGTGAATTTAACAGTGACAAAAGACTCTAGTAAAAACATATAATAACTATGATTTATTGAGTGCTTCCTGTGTGCCAGATACTGTTTTAAATACTTTTTATCTCTTTACTCAATCTTCTCAAAACCCGAAGAGGTAGATACTATTGTTCTCACCTTTTTAAGGATAAAGAAACAAAGCCACACCATGGTTAAGTAATTAGCAAGACTACCTAGGCAGAAGTGTTGGAAACAGAATTCAAACCTATGCATTCTGGCTCCAGAGCCCTTGCTCTTAACCACTATGTCCTACTACCTCTCTAAAGGAGTTTAAAGGGTTATGCCTAAAAGAAAAAGATTGTTCTACTTTAGAATATTTTCAATTCTAAAGGCTTAGCATCTTTCATATTCCTTTTTAAAAATATCATTATTTGCACATTTATTCCTCATATATTTAGAACATACCAAAGAACCAGGAAACAAGCAAAAAGGGGATGTGACCAGTTTAATTTCTTGTCACCATACCTGGGTACTTATAAGTACATATACTTAATCTACTCATAAAAATTCTTAAGAGTGCCAGCCTCAGAACTGACTTGTTTCTATCATACATAATTTATTTGGTTCCCCAGTATTGAGGACGAGGAGCAGCATATGAAGACAGCACAGCAAAAGAAACAACAGACAGATGATGAGATGGGAGACAAAAATAAGCTATGAGAGCAGAAACAAGACTAAAAAAACCATAACATCTCCGGGTAATTTATATGGCAGCAAACAGCCCTAAACACTTCAGTAGCTGTTGGAGGACATCACTGTACTAGAGTATAGTAAAAAAAGAAACCTCACATGAATGACCCTAAGGTTTAAAAAAAAGTCTCTCTTGAGCGCCTGGGTGGCTCAGTCGTTAAGCGTCTGCCTTCCGTTCAGGTCATGATCCCAGAGTCCTGGGATCGAGCCCCCATCGGGCTCCCTGCTTAGCGGGGAGCCTGCTTCTCCCTCTCCCACTCCCTCTGCTTGTGTTCTCTCTCTCACTGTGTCTCTCTCTCTGTCAAATATATAAACAAAATCTTTAAAAATAAATAAAAATTAAATAAAAATTAAAATTAAAAAAGTCTCTCTTGTTTCGGAAGGCATAAAGACTTTAAAAATAAACAACAAACAAAAATGGTACCTGAACCATAAGCTTTAGTTATCTGCAAGTCACTTACGCAGAGTCTGATAATGCTAGCATCTTTATTTTCCTCTTAAAAACCAAACTAGCAACTCTTTCGCAATACAATATTGAAACAGGCCTCATAAAACACAACATATCAGTAAGTATATCAGCTTTCAAAAGCCAGTATCTGCTACCAGAATTGCATGAAAATTAAAAGTCTACTTACGATCATAGGTAACTATTTCTTCTCCATCTTCCTCTTTCAAAGATTTGTTTGTGATCAGCATAAAATCCCGCTTACTGCACACTGCACAGCCTGTAAAGTTCAGCAAGAAAGATCCATTTTCCAGGCAGATGTTACCCTAAAACATTAAAAATAGAAATTTAATTTTCTTCTATTTCAAAACCCTTAGTGAAAATAATTAATAGACTAAAAATTTCTAAAGGCAAAAAAACATGGCCAGAATTTACTTGCTTGAAGTCTGTACCAAGTAATTTTTGAAATTACTAGCTTTCCTCTAGAAGTGCTATTTATGGCAAATAAAACTGATGCAGTGTTAAAGCTGTAAGTCTCTGAGGACTGCAACTGTGTTTGAGAGGACTAAATGCAAATGGATATTTAGAAACTTAATGAACCTTTAATAATATAAAATGTGAAAAGGAAAAATTAGAAAAATCTAATAGCCAACAACATTAAATGAGGCATAGCATAAAACTAGAATTAAAATCCAATCAAAATGGAAATACGGAGGGGTGCCTGGGTGGCTCAGTGGGTTAAACCTCTGCCTTCGGCTCAGGTCATGATCTCAGGGTCCTGGGATCGAGCCCCGCATCGGGCTCTCTGCTCAGCAGGGAGCCTGCTTCCCTGTCTCTCTCTGCCTCCCTCTCTGCCTACTTGTGATCTCTCTCTCTGTGTCAAATAAATAAATAAAATTTTTTAAAAAATGGAAATACTGAACTAATGATAAAAATGATCTTATAAAATGTGATGCTCAGGGGATGCCTGGGTGGCTCAGTTGGTTAAGCTGCTGCCTTCGCCTCAGGTCATGATCCCAGGGTCCTGGGATCGTGTCCTGCATCGGGCTCCTTGCTCGGCGGGGAGCCTGCTTCTCTCTCTGCCTCCGCCTGCTTGTGTGCGCTCTCTCACTCTCTGACAAATAAATAAATAAAATCTTTAAAAAAAAAAGAAAAAAGAAAGAAAGAAAAGAAAGGTGGCATTCTGTTACCTATCCATCTTTTTTAAAAAAATGTGATGCTCAGTTGATTGTTGAAATAGCATTTTCTGATGCCTTAAAAAATAACACAAAATAAGCAAACAAGAATAAACTCTCATCTCTACAGATGACATTCCTTAAGGGTATGTGTGATTCAGGCAGAGAAGATAAGCTCTGCAATTCATCAGACTGAACCAGGGCATTCAAAAGAGAAAGGGATTTGCTTCATCACTGAGAAACCGTAAACAACGTACGTTGCTAGCTCAAGAGAGGTCTTTGCTTACTAATAATAGTTCAGAGGGGCGCCTGGGTGGCTCAGTGGGTTAAAGCCTCTGCCTTCGGCTCGGGTCATGATCCCAGGGTCCTGGGATCGAGCCCCGTGTCGGGCTCTCTGCTCGGCGGGGAGCCTGCTTCCTCCTCTCTCTCTGCCTGCCTCTCTGCCTACTTGTGATCTCTCTCTCTGTCAAATAAATAAATAAAAAAAATATTAAAAAAAAAAAAAATAAAATAATAGTTCAGAAAGTCATTTTATCAATAATCTACATCAACCTCATTTCTGACCAGTACACAGAGTACTTTTAACAGCTGGTGTGACTAAAAACCAGTCAAATCAACACTTCTCCAATGAAGCTATGTGCCTGATACTGTGCAAAAGCACAGTGAAGGATTAGAGGAGTCACCTCCTTCCTATTCCAAAGAGCTTATGAACTATCAGGAAAACCAGCTTTAAGTGATCCCACAGTGAAGCCTTCCTGGATTCCCAGCACCACAGTTAACCTCCCCCTTTTGAATGGCTCTTTGCTATATACTAAGGAAGAGATTAACTCTGTGCGGGCAGATATAGTTGGGAGATACTAAATCACAGGCACATCACCTTAACCACTAAAGGGGGGAAAGGCATTGGGATTAAAGTATAAATTTCCAGCTACTAAGAATGAGTGCTTTGCTTTGATTTTCTTAAAAATAAACATCACTGAAGTGTAGCTTCTAAAAATAAAATAGGTGAATCACTTTTAACCACTATTCCAACAAAGATATAAAAATTTCTATCTTCCTAGGCGATCCTTCAGGCTTTGCAGGCCATCTCCAACCCCCATATCACCTCAGGCACCCCTTGATCCAATTCCTATCTCTAGATAATAGATTAGCCTGTTATAAAATTTTATACAAATAGAACCATGCAGTATACCCTTCTGCATCCAGTTTCTTTTGTTCTGTCCATATTAATCATCTATGTCGTTGTACTGGTAGCTCATTGCTTTTCATTGCCAAATGGCATGGATTTGTGTTGATAAGACTTTTGGGTCCTTTTCAGTTTGGGGCTATTATGAATAAAGCAGCTACGAAGAGTCATTAAGTCTTGTGTAAACATATACCTTTCTCTTCAGTAAACACCTAAAAGTGGAACTGCTAAATCAGATGGGAAAAATATGGTCCAGACAAACTTTAAAACTGCCCATTAGTTTTCCATTTTCTATTCCCACCAGCACTGTGAGTTCCAGTTGCTCCACATCCTCACCAACCTAAGGTACAGTGTCTTTTCTTACATTAGCCATCCTCATCTTGTGGTATCTCACAGTAGTTTTTAACTTGTATTTAATTTGTATTTTTATTTAATTTGTATTTCCCTCATGACTAATAATGTTAAGCATCTTTTCACGGTGCCTACACGTGTGGAGTGCCTAGTCTTCTGCCTGTTTTTTGAAAGTTAGGTTGTTTATCTTATCCAGTTGTAAGAGTTATTATTGGGTTGTAAGAGTTCTTTATATATTTTAGATACAAATCCTCTGTCAGATTTGTATTATAAATATTTTGTATTATTGGTGTACGATTTTTAAAATAATATCTTTTGAAAAGCAGATGGTTTTGATCTTCTGAAGTCCAATTTATCAAATTTTTTCTTTCACTATTTGTGTTTATCCTCTTTTTTTTTTATTTGACAGAGATCACAAGTAGGCAGAGAGAGAGGAGGAAGAAGGCTCCCCGCTGAGCAGAGAGCCCGATGTGGGGTTCGATCCCAGGACCCTGGGATCATGACCCGAGCTGAAGGCAGAGGCTTTAACGCACTGAGCCACCCAGACACTCCTTTGTCTTCTAAGACTAGTATTCCTCATCTATGAAAAGTATCTACCATAAATCTCCAGAAAATTTTATGAAACCAAAGATAAATATTACCTATTCATTCTGCACTTAGAACTTCTCGACATGTTAATCCATTATTTTTCTCTGACAATTTTTTGGACTAGTACACTATACTTGCTACCATCATCTTATTGTCCTTTCCTTTGCTAAGCTCAAAGTGGCTTCTGTTCTTACTGCCCTCAGAAGTATCACATGACTTCAAAAACTCCCAGAGTTGGAAGGACCTTTCAGATTTCAAATGGTCAGTCTCTCCTCAACAACAGGAAGAGAGTTCAGTTTCTCCAATGGCTGCCCATTCCATTTTTGAAAACCTGTTAGAAAGTTCTTTGTTCTGATTCAAAGCCCACAATCCAGTAACATCCACCCACTAATGCTTTCTAAATCTGCCTTCTGAAATTCCAGAATGACAGCCCTTTAATTATTTTAGAACAGAATAAAGTCAGAAAATACAGAATAAAGTCAGAAAAAAGTGCCAATGAAAGGCTCAATCACCTCAATTCTTTTCTCTATTCTTCTTATACTTTATCTTCACTTTCCTAATTATTCCCTGAAGCTGTCCATTCTGCTTGATTCTCCACATTCTTTTCCCAAAAAAACAATTCCTTTCATCTGTTTGAATCTTGCACCTAAACTGCAATCTTGTATTTTCACTTGACTCCTTGGATGCTACATTCTCAATCTTGAAGGAAACATGATAAAAACAACCTGACCGTGTGCATCTCAATTTCATTCTCTCTCCATATGCCTCCAACTTCTGTAATGATACTTTGAATTTCCCAACTGCCTAGATTGAAAACACTAAGATCATCTATAGCTCCTCCCTCCATTAAATTGGCTGAGGTCCAGTAATTCTTTCGTGAGATGAGGTCTTATACCTACACTACTGTTGCCATGGCTCCCCAAATACTCTGTAGGGCTCTCCCTTTTACATTTCCATCCTACCACAACCTCAATATACAGCCATAAGATTCATTCTCCTAAGTAACAGATTCCAGAATTATTTCCTTATTAGATTTTCTTGATGGATGCCCAAGGCCTGACATATAGAATCTAAACTTAATACAATGTTTAAGTCTTTTGATTAGCTCAATTCTTAAGAATCCAACCTAATCTCTTTAATACTCTTCACTACAAACACCTTCCTCCTGTGGTCTCTGGAAAGTGCAGTGTTCCTTACTGGATTCATAAAAATTTTTTACACTTGTAAAGAAGTATGAAAGAGAACACAATAAAGTATATGAAACATAAATATACAATATAATGCCTCTACCCACTAGGTGTCAGTAGTACCCCCAGCTGTGACAATTAAAAATGTCTACAGATAGTGCCAAGTGTCCCTTGGGAGGCAAAAGTCTCGCCTAGTTGAGAACCACTGCTCTAACTAATTCACTTTCATTATTCATTCATGGCGTTCCATTCTCTAACTGTATCACACTTTTCCAGTGTACGACTGCAAATAATGCTGTTATAAGCATTCTTATACAAGTGTCCAGGAACAAATGTAATGCATTTATTTCTCTAGAATGGAACTGCTGGGTCATTCCGTATGCATATCTTCATTAAATAAGGCTAAAACTTTTTCCAAGGAGGTTGCACCAGGAGTGTTCTTGTTGTATATCCTTCCCCAAAGAGTAAGTATTAAGAGACAGAGACAACTACAGATTTTCTACCTCCCAACCATTACAAGAATCCTTGTTCTTGTTATATTTCCCAAGCCTCTGGCTCCTCCTTTCCTTCTTTTCTACCCCAGTCACACTGGCCTTCAAGTCCCAAATGAAGTCCACCTTCCTTTTGGGAGAACAGCGCTATTTCTCTCCCATTTCTTTGAACTTGAACAGCATTTATCAACTGTACTACTCATTTTTTTGTTAATCACATACTCCTCAGAAGGCAATACAGCTGCCTATTTCTTCTTTGGTGTCCCTTTCTGGCCTAGCAAAGTAGTCTAACTATACACATACATGTTCAATAAGTATACAAATGAATGACAGTAACAAGCTTTGACAACCTCCTGAGCTTGAGAGCAGCCGAGATTTTTCAAAAAGTAAGGACCAGGAAACCTGAATTCTGCCCCTGGCTCTTCTGTTAGGGGAATGTGAACTTGGGCAAGTGATTTCTCCTCTATGGGCATTAGTTTCATCTGCAAAACTGGGTTATATCAAATGGCCTCAGAGGTCCCTTCCAGCGCTAGAATTCAGTAAGAAAAGTGAATTTCACCAAATCAAGCTTGAGAATGTGACGGAGGGAGGGGGGCCGTGTCCCTTCGTCGTCAGACTGGACTGGCGGTGGCGGTGGTGGGGTTTCCTTTGTTGTCCCCTGGAGCTCGAAAGAAGCGGGGTGACGGCTGATGTCAGCCGCCAGTTTGGGGGACCGGCGGAACGCACGGCCATAGGCCGCCCCCGCCCTCAAGTGCCTAAAGACAGCTACCGGGTCACTGGAATGGGCAGAACGGCTGGATCCGCCCGCGCCCGGCCTCTCAGGGAAGGCCAGCCGGGGCTACGAGAAGCTCCAGGGGCTGGCCATGGGCCAGGAGAACGAGAAGTTCTCGGCGCCCACTCGCTCACCCGATTCGGATACTCCTTCTCCACACAGCCCCCACACATCCCGACGCCGTTCTCGAGGACCGTCCTTCACCGCTTCCGGGAAGACGAAACCTCGCGAGAGCAAAAGGAAGGTTGCCGCATGCGCCCTCTGAAGTACTCGACCCTGGAGTATTTGATTTCGGGAACCTACGCGAAGTCTCCGCCCCGTAGCCGCCGTTGGGAGAGCAGGGCCTGGTCTCCCAGGCAACAACGCGGGGCGGGGAGTGGGACTTCGGAAACCAACCCCGGAAGAGGGCGGGACCGTGGACCCTGTGGCGGGAACACGAAAGGTAGCTCCCGCTGAGCAGAGCTCTTATGGGCGCCCTCGTGAGTCTAAGGTGACAGAACGGCGAGTCACAACACACACGAAAGGGAATTGTTTCTCGCTGCCTCGGCATACCCCATACATAAAGCCGAAATTATAATAATTTATATACCTTTCCGTATCAGTGAGAGTGATAAAAAAGCTCTCGGCCGGTGAATAAGCAATAACCGAAGTGTTGGGGAAGAGGCACTTACAGCTCTGCAGAGAATCTCCTAAAACTCCTAAAAAGAACTCTCAAAATGTTAATAATAAATGACCATTATTTATCCCATTAGTGATGGGAAACGTTTCTGTGTCATAGAAGCACCTCCGTGGCATACGCGCACCGGACAAATAGAAAATGGCCAGGTCGACCCTGCAGAGCTGAAAATGTTTGTGGCTGGAGCCCTGCCTTTCCCTTTTCCTTCGTATTGAAAGCATCTTACTTTTCACAGTAATATGATTAACCTGAATACGAACACCCAGAATCTGTCTTTGTGTTTCTGAACAACCTGTCTTCATCATACCATCTACTCCAATGGAGATAATACTCAATAGGAACATCAGCATCCTCCCTTAACCCTGACTACCGGAGTCAAGGCAGTGAAGAAATCAGGGAGCATAGGAGACTGTGGGATCCAGATTCTTTAGAGAAGAGATTAATAACTATTGCAAAGTTCATTCTATTCTTGGAATAATTACAATGACTTCCACTTGTATGACATTTTCAACCTTCCAAGTGGCCTCCTTTCAGCTTCTAATTTTATGGCTTTACGACCCTATAAGAATGGTAAGAAAAATGTCTTCCCTTTTCAGATGAGGAAACCAAGAAATAAATGGTGAAAGGTCTTATCTGTGGTAACAAAACTGCTAGCAGTCACCCAGGACTAGGACTTTGTTCCTATCCTGGGCTCAACTTCTTTGTAATACAGTAGCCAGTAGCCACAATGTGGCTATAAAGTACTTTTACATGTGGCAAATTTGAATTGAGATGTATTGTCAGTACACCCTAGGTTTAGAAGATGGGATCAAAAAAGGTAAAAAATTGTAAAATGTAAAAAAAAAAAAGTAAAATATTTCATCAGTGATTTTTATTTTGATTACATGTTAAAATAATTGGGCTAAGTTAAAAAATATTATTAAAGTTAATTTCACCTATTTTTAGAATCTGGCTACCAAAAAATTTTGAATTACGCAAGTGCTTGTATTTCTGCTGGACAAGGCTGGTCTATACAATTCTCTCTCTTGATCCATTTTTTAAATGTTTCCTCTGTTTTTAAAACCTAATGCTGACTTTTAATTTTACTAACTGCTGTATCTATTTTATTCGATTCTATAGACATTTGTTGAGGCCTTTGCACAAGGAACTGTGTGGACAACAGGAAGATGGAAAAGACATTATCCCTTCCTGTTCTCCAGAGACTCACAATACAGTGTGAGAGATAAGATGAGCATAAATACCTATAATTACTGGAAGATTGTGGTTAAGTAAGAGCAAAAAACTATTTCCAGGTGGGGACTGGGAACGAGGAATTTGGGCCTTGAAAGATGTATAGGATTTCAAAAGGCAGGGAATTTTAGTATAGGAATTTCAGGTGTACCATGGCAAGGAGTTTGGATTTTATCCTGCAGGTGATAGTGAGCCACTGGAAATTTGAGCAGGAGAGTGAAAGAGTTGTGGTTTAGGAAGGTCATTTTAACAGTATTTTATTGGAAATGATTGGAACTAGAAGAATTGGACATTGAAAGACAAACACTAACAGAAACCACAAGGGGGAGATGTATAACTTTCTGCCTCATCACTTATTAGGGAACAATAATGATTTTAAAAATTAAATAAAAAATACACTGCAGTCAAAGATCTCAAAGAGTTGGTTCTTTGGCATGAAAGACAATCTACATGTTTACCAATTTTTTTTAACTTCCCAGAGTGATATGGTATCTTGTTATTAAAATGAGCAGGTGAAAAAGGTCATCTATTCTTAGGTATGAACTTTCAAGAGCTAATGGCTATCCATCCAATAAAGTTCTCCATTCAAATCTAAATATATCCAGGGCACAGAGGCAGCAAATGAGATGGGAGGAGGTGGGCAGCAACAGAAATTGAAGTGTGATTATTCCTTAAAGGAATATGAAGGTTTCTGAGTTGACAGGTAGAAGAAAGGAAAAGAGAGGCCACGAAGCAGGAGATTAGCACTGGAAAGGAATGACCAAGTAGTGGTGTAAAATAAGCAAAAAACAGTTACCAAAAAAATCTATTTTCTTTTCTCTTAGAGATAATTATTTAAAATAAAGTTTGTAAGAATCCTTTAAGGATTACCTTCTAATAGAATTTTCTCTGGGACAGTATTCTACCCATAGGAAACTTTAGTAAATATATGATGTCAATAATGTATATTAAGTATGTCCGCCCACGTGTTGCAGTTTATGAATGAGTTTATTTCTTGATAAAAAGAATCCATTTAAGAAACTAGGTGTTGGGGCGCCTGGGTGGCTCAGTGGTTTAAGCCTCTGCCTTCGGCTCAGGTCATGATCCCAGCATCCTGGGATCGAGCCCGCATCGGGCTCTCTGCTCAGTGGGGAGCCCGCTTCCTCCCTTCTCTCTCTGCCTGCCTCTTTGCCTACTTGTGATCTGTCAAATAAATAAATAAAAAATCTTTAAAAAGAAAAACTAGATGTTAAAATGGTTCAATTACGTATGGTAAACTACATCACTGGGGCAGGATTACAGTTTTCCCTTAAGAGCGCTGTTTGAGTCTTCTTTTAACACCCTCTTTCTAGTACCTTTTGTCTTTTGTCTTTTATGATGCCTGAAGCTAAGAGGCTGGAAGGATGCAGTGCCTAGAGCATACCTATCATTTTCATCCTTTGTTTAAAGGGGTAAGGAAGCACTCTGGAGCCTTTATGGTACCACTCACAGCCCAATTTCACAGATAGAGGGAAACTTGTCTCTGAAGAGAAGTTCATCTGCTTGATGAAGGTATGTGTTATTCTTTCCATTATCTCAAGGGAAATGTGAAGCAGGGGTGGTTGTCTTTATGCTTTCACCTGCCTGGGGAGAATGAATTAGTAGCAATTCTGGTGTTTTTCACTGTGAACACAGGTGAGTCTGACTGGGAGCAGGTGCAACAAAGATCCTAAGAACTCAGCTTTTTTTCTTTTTTTTTTTAAATTCCTTCCTTCCTTTTTTTTCTTTTAGTTCAGTGGCCAGGTTGGAATTTCTTTTATTCGGGGTTCTCAAGGCTATTCAGATTATAAACTCCAGTTTCCAAATACATGACATTAAAAAAAAAAAAGATAATTGCTACCGTTCCCCTTTGACTCTGTTTCCTCCAGCTGAAATATACAGATGACTATTTCCATATACAATTTTCATAACATACATCAAAATTTCTGATTTTCTTTGGGGGAAAATGTTATCCTTCACATCTTACATGGACTGGGATAGACTTAATAATAATCAAAATATAACTGGGTTTTAGATATGCTTATACTTTATTTTATCCCATGTCTAGCGTGTGCCCTGAGGATATATTAAAACTCAGAGCAGACTTTTGTTTTCTACTGCCTGTATCAACTCTGAGAGGTGAAAGAGTTTGAAATTTTCAGAGAAGCCAATGGAGTGAGGAAATGAAAGTTAAGAAGCTCCTGTTTTGTCCTGGAGAATGGCCAAAAGAGGGAGGTTTACTTCAAGGAAATCCAGGCTCAAAATCCATAGGAATCAAGAAAATTGGGTGGTTTCGAAAAGAGTAGTATGACTTGGAATGGAGAAAAGGTACATAGAAATTGCAAGGAATATTTGGGAAATAGTATGGTGATTTAAATTTTAAATGCCTGGGTGACTCAGTTGGTTAAGCCTCCAACCCTTGGTTTCAGCTTAGGTCATGATTTCTTGGGTCGTGGGACTGAGCCCCAGGCATCAGGCTCTGCACTCAGCAGGGCTTCTGCTTGAGGTTCTCTCTTTCCCTCTGCCCTTCTTCCCCCTCTCAAATAAGTAAATAACTCTTTAAAAAATTTTTTTTAATTCCACCCTAATTTTATCTTAATAACAAAAGGAGGACCATAAGCAAGTCACTTATTGTCTGGGCTTAATTTTCTCATCTGTAATTAACAATAAAAAATATACCTATCACTCACGGTGGCTTTATGAAATAATACCCAATGTTTTAGATAATATGAGTATATATGTATGACTCAAGGGTGCTAAGAAAAGTAATTCTGGCCATAAGCATGAGGTTATCATCAAAGGGTGGATAATATATTAGGAAAAGGGGATTTGGTAATAATGGCTAATAACCTGCCCAAGGTGGGAATCTCTGTCTAGCTGAAGTGGATATTTTGAGACTGTGTTCCTTAATTTGTATAATGTGGCTTTGTGCATTTGAAAAGACTGGATGAGCATGCTGTGGTAGAGAGAACACCATGGGAGAAGAGTTGTGTTAGGGAGGGAAACAATGAGGTAGAGAGAGAGCAAAAAACCAGGCTCTTGTCGGAAGCTGACTTAGAAAGTCTCTAAAGGCACAAAGAGCTCCTATTGAATTACAGGTTCCCAGTCCTTCTTTCAGTCCCTTGTATGTTTTTCTCTTGACAAAATCTTCTTTGAGAACTAATGAGAAAATACACATTAAAGGTTTGAGGGAACAGAGGCATATTATAAAGCGACTATAGGGGCACCTGGGTGGCTCAGTCGGTTAAGCCGCTGCCTTCGGCTCAGGTCATGATCCTGGAGCCCCAGGATCGAGTCCCGCGTCGGGCTCCCAGCTCCATGGGGAGTCTGCTTCTCCCTCTGACCTTCTCCCCTCTCACATGCTCTCTCACTCCCTCTCTCACTCTCAAATAAATAAATAAAATCTTTATAAAAAAAAAAAAGCGACTATAGAAGACAGTGCCAAGAATGTTACAGTTATAATAAATCACCTTATGTCATTGCCTAAAAGCTCCATGATTCCATATTGCCTTCAGGAAAAAGACCAAGTTCCTTACTACAGTATTCAAAGCCTTTTAAAATAAGGCCCCAGTCTACTTTTCTTGCCTTGTATCCTGCTGCTCCCCCCCCCCTCACCTTCTGCTACCTTTCCTTGTCATTACGCATTACCTATTTGTAGCCTCACCAAACTACTTAGGCCTTAACCTCACCAAGTTCTTCCAGGTCTTCTTTCTAACCTTTTGTGTGCTGTTCCCTCTGCCCAGAATTGCCCTTTCTCTCCCTGTTGAGATCACATTCAGTCTCTTAGACATGGTTCCAACATCACTACTTCCATGAAGACCAAATATTAATTTCCTATTTAAAATCCTATAATAATACTTTATCCTTCCCCCTATTATGGAATGCAGTTACTGCTTGACTACAAACTCCTTTAGCACGATGCTTACTTCCCAGCTTTTAGCATTACGCCTGACACATAGTGAATGCTCTTTGATTGATTACACAAGCTGAACACACAGTTTCACTGATCCCTCCAGCCTACCTTTAACTCCCTGCTTTCATGACCTATTCACTCTAGGCCATTGCTTTTGAGGATTTTAATATTTGAGAAGCAAAACAAACAAAAAACTTTTAGGAGAAGGAGTTTTGATTAAAAATATTGTCTTAAGCCCAGTATCTTCTTTATGCACCAATAATCTATTGCTCAGTCATGTCTTCATGCTGTGCCCCCCAAAAAGAAGATTCTGCCTAAGGCATGGATGACTCCGCAAGAACAAGTACCCTAATATCATTCAATTTAACACCTCATTGCTCTCCAGGAAATGATCTGTAAACTTAGAGTTCAGTTTGTCACCTTATTCCTGGAAGTTTAGCAACAACTTCCTGACTTCAATTAGTTCTATATACTACTCTGTCTTTTTCTTTCATAGATTAATTGAATCCATAATGGTTTGTTGATTTGGGTTGAAGTGGGATAGATGACCTTCTACCAGTATGGTTTCTCAGTCCTCTCCAACTCAGTTAATACTTGAGATGCCTGTATCAGACAGTCTTTCATTATGAAATTTAAAATAGTGCCCAAAAGGCAAATGAAGAGGTAATAGAATATTAAGGCTCAGAAATTCAATTTGATTCAATTCATACAATGTTTAGAGTACCTGCTCCATGCTTGCCTTCAAGTAGCTTATAATCTAGGGGGAAGGAAAAACTGGTAATCACAATTGAATGTAATAATTACACTTAGGGATGCTACTGGGGCCCAGAGAAAGGTCAGGCATGTCAGCCTGGAGAAAGGAAGGACACAACGTTAGCAAAGATTTTCCAAAAAAGTTGATACTTGAGCAGACTCTAAGAATCGGTGGACATTAAAGAATGTTGGGAAGGGTGTTCCCTAGACAGGGGGACAGAGGCATGGGGAAACAAGTTTGGAAGGCTGGTGCATAGAGTAGGTAGCATAGATCTAAGAAATGTCCAGTATTTTCATGAGAAGCATTAAGTTTTGACCCTTATGTCAGGAGTGCTGACTTCATAATTATGCCCAGCCCTGGTGGCAGATATCATGTGATGAAACTTAAAAATTGCTCAGTCTCCTTCCTACTATGTATCAACATCACATTTTCTACTACAGTGGTTGTCTGGAGACCTAAAGATATGGAGTCACATCCCGCCTCCATCACTTATTAGCTGTGATATATTGAGCAAGGTATTTAACTTCTCTGTGTCTTTCCCCTCATGTGCAAAATGGGAATACACCAACTTCACTGAGCTGCTGTGAGAATTAAAGGAGATAATCCACTTAGTGCAGGATCTGATATACATATTAAATGTTCCATAAGTGTTAGCTATATTGATGAAATCGAGTCCAGAGAATCTAATAAAGATATAAGTGTAAGTGGGCGGTAATGAAGGTGTAGTAAATAACTGCAGCCCCCGAGAATCAGAAGTAGAAGAACTCTCAAAAGTTATCTAATATCACCTAGGCATCCGAGAAGACCAGTGCTTAAATCAATAGCACTTGGCCCTGGCTGCCCTCAAGAGCCCTAAATATATCTGAGGAAAGAAAGTTGAGAGAGAGAACAAAACAAAATCACAAGGAGAAAGAGGGAATAAGAGATAAAGAGAAAAGGAAGCAGAATGATGGGACAAAGGGGATAAGAAATACACTTCAGTCGCTTATCTACCATTAGTTGCCTATTCGTGGCTTAAATCTTTCAGAGCAGATGGTGACTTTATTTAAGATATAAAGAACCAAATGAAAGGTCTGGGGACTCTCAGAGGTCATATATTCAGTTGTCCCAGGGAAGTCTAGGTAAACAATGCTCTCAAATGGAAGGAAGAAGGGCATCTCTGGGAAAGTTTGGGAGTCATTCATTTTCTAAGGAGTTCTTTATCAAACTCTGGAGACTATTTAGCAAACCTCTAGATAGTTTATTGTGTTTATTAAGACTGCTGATGGGGATATCTGGGTGGCTCAGTCGGTTAAGCGTCTGACCCTTGATTTTGGCTCAGGCGAAGATCTCAGGGTGGTGGGATGGAGCCCTGAGTCGTGCTCTGCACTCAGCGGGGAGTGTGCTGGAGATTCTCTCTCCCTCTCCCTTTGCCCCTCCCCCTGCTCCTGCACAACCTCTCAGAGAAATAAATAAATAAATCTTTTAAAAAAATAAATAAAAGACTGCTTATGTCACGAGGGGCCCAGAAACTGCTTAGAGACTTGGCCCAAGCAAAAACATCAGGCCAAGTGTTTCCAGATGAACTCTCTGAGAACCAAATTTTAGAGGCGTCGTCAAAGGCAAACTTCCTTGTATTATTCCGCATAAAAAACAGATGAACAGGGGCACCTGGGTGGCTCAGTAGGTTAAAGCCTCTGCCTTCAGCTCAGGTCATGATCCCAGGGTCCTGGGATCCAGCCCCGCATCGGGCTCTCTGCTCAGCAGGGAGCCTGCTTCCTCCTCTCTCTCTGCCTGCCTCTCTGCCTGCTTGTGATCTGTCTGCCAAACAAATAAATGCAATTTAAAAAAAAAAAAAACAAAAACAAATGAACACTGTGTAACTGTAGTCATAGGCTCAGTAGGAGGAATTTTAGGAAGACCTACCCATCAGTAGTTTGAACAGAATGATTTTCCTTCCTGGAGCTTTCCAACAGCCATTCATACCCCCTTTTGATTTTGACTTGATACTCTTTGATAGCATGGCTCTCTGTTAAGTGTTTACTCCCAAGAGATGATTCTGTCCTAATTCTTTCTTTCTCACGTGTCTTTCATTTTTCAGTTTGTGTTCTAGTTTATTTTCAGAGCCTAAGCTATCTTGACTGCCTGCTGTCTTTTTCTGTTTTTAGGCTTTCTCCCTTCTCCTTTAGTTACTAGGTAGTTTAGCAGGGATAATGCTAAGCTGGGGCCAGATGTTAATTAAGCAAAATAAGTCAAGCAAATCAAAACTTCCAAATATTTGGTTTCAGGTTAGTTAGTCACAGTACCATTTTTTTAGATGTGATTTTACTCTGATGTGAGTTACATAAACCCTCTGGTTGGGGCTATCAGACTTCTTCTGTGTGGTGTCATAACAGAGCAATGGAAAAGCTATGTTGTCAAGACAGAGAGCAAGGACATTAGTACGTAACAAGGCAGCAAGGCAGAGCCGTGTGCCAGAGACTATGACCCAGCCCCCACCAAAAAGTCAAGGAGATTTTTGGATGACAGGATCTCTTTCTAGGGACATAAAGAATTTTTTCTTCCTACCAGAATGACAATTGGGTGTAAAAAAAAAAAAGTCTGAGAGTTTGAAAGTTTATTCCTACCCTAAGTTTCATTCCTAAACAGCAGTAAAAATATCATCATGATGAACAGATAATTTTTGATATATATTGTGTGTAGGACACTGGCCAGGCACCAGGTGAACAAAGAGAGAGAATGCATGATTTGTACTCAGAGGATTTACCGTCTAAAGAAGATAAAGAAGATAAGGCATGTACATTTAAATATACACATTCAACAAAAAACAGAAATTGCCACAGAATGTCAAATGAGTAATATATAGGTAGCTGATTATATGCGCCAGTGTGTCCTGGAGAGTCCCAGTCCATGCCTCTTGTATCCAGAATAATTATGCCCCCTGTAACTCTCAAACATCACAGTTTGGATGATAAATTATATATTCAACTTATATACAGGCCTGTGGTCTAGGAATTAAGGGCAGAGAGGTTTTTATTAATGGCCACGGTAGTTGGTGGGGAGTTCGTGGAGGTAATAGAACTTGAGTTGGACCTTGAAGGAAGAATTAGAACAGAGGAAGAAGAGAGCGTTGTATAGGAGTATATAAAGAACAGAAAGAAATGGGTGTGGGAATAAAGACAACCATGGCACAGCCCCAGGGGACACCGCTCATGTTATGTTCTCTATGAATGGTGCCCCTTGGATTGTGTGACTATCGTCTCTAAGTATGTCCGATCTGGGGAGCAACTGGAAGATCACTTTAGCTGGAGAAGAGAATTTGTGTAGAGGATTTGTGTGAGAATAGCAGCAAGCATAGAACAGATATTGGAGGCTCTTAAATGCCAGAATAAGACATTTAAATTTTGTCCTGTAGTGGAACGGAATGTAACTGAAGAGTTTTGAACAGAAATGATACTTATAACAAAACGATTTTGGAAAATTAATATTCCCAACTAAAGCATACAGTGTATTGAAAGGAAAGAAAGGGGAAGAGCTAACTCTAAAAGTGTTAAAAATGCCCAAGAGAGAGGTGATAAGAGTCTATAGTAGTGCAATAATAAGGGATATGAAGGTGCAGATTTGAGAGAATTTGCAAAGGCAGGATTGATAGAGTGTGGTAACTGGCAAGGAGAGGGAACAATCAAGAATGATTTGGGATTTAGAAACTGAGTAGTAAGAAAATGATGGTATCTTTGATGAAGGTGGGGGAGTTGACAGGAGTTAGCTTTTGGGGGAAATAGATGAGCTCTCCCCCAGATATGATGAATTTGAGACATCATTTGGAAATGTCCAAAAGGAAATACTAAGTTGGAGCCGAGACAGGTGGTAATGGCTAGAGATGCGGATTTAGGAATTCTGTAGAGTCTGAATGTTCTTAAATATCCTAAGATCATAAACAGTAGACAACCCAAGATTATGGCTTAGGTTACAATTAACATTTTGTAGAGTAGGAAGGAATACCACTTGTAAAGATAGAAGAAAAGAGATTTCAGAGGTGGAAGGAACAGTGCAGACAGTGTATAATCAAGAAGACTGAGGAGAAGAAAGTCTGAAGCATAAGAAGTTAATATACAGAGCCAAATGTTGGAAAGCAGTCAAGGAAGGCTAAAACTAGAAAATTCATAGTTTTGGGGTGATGACACGAGTTCTTTGGAAGGTACGATTTTTTTTGGTAGTTGTAGAGGTGGGCTCCTTAAGGAATGAGAGACGGTGATTCAAGGGACATAATGAATGAGGGTTGATCTTATAAGAAATTTGTCAGTAAAGGGAGGGAAAAATATGAAAATTCAAGAATAGCCAGGATTAAGGGATGACTTTTTTAAAAGGATATGGTAAAGAATTTATATTCTGTGTTAAACGATAGGTAGATAGGTAGCACTTTATTTGCTTAGAATAAACCTTGATTTTTCAAATTGCTCATAGTACATTTTTTCCTCTGAATTCTAAGCAGGAAGTTTACTAGACCAAGGGAGGAAGAAAATACAGATAGAAAAAGAACTGATAAAGGATTTAACAGTTAGTGATCAATAGGTGATTAAAATGGACCTAATCTCTTCCAAGCTAGGGTCCCTTTTGGTTCAGGCAGAAAACATTATGCATTTATTGCTGGGACAGACATTTAGGTTATGAGAGGACATCTCTAAAAAAACTAAAGTGTGTGTTTGTTTGTTTGAGGGTTCTCTAAATCCCCCAATCCACTTCTCAGTTAAAAAAAAACCTTTGGTGGGGGCACCTGGGTGGCTCAGTGGGTTAAGCCTCTGCCTTTGGTACAGGTCACGATCTCAGGGTCCTGGGATTGAGCCCCGCATGGGGCTCTCTGCTCAGCAAGGAGCTTGCTCCCCCTCTTCTCTCTCCCCCTGCCTCTCTGCCTACTTGTGATCTCTCTGTCAAATAAATAAATAAATAAATAAAAATCTTTAAAAAAAAGAAATCCTTTGGTGGCCTACAGATTTTCCAGCCTGACATCCATCCTGCTTTCCACTTTCTTGACCACCATTCTAGTTTAGGCCCAGTTACTTCTCACCCTGGCTACTGTAATAGCCTGTCTCCTGTCTCCCTCCACCCCAGCTATCCTACCCACTGCTACCAGATTAATTTTCCTAAAGCATAGTTCTGATTCAATCTGTGACTGACTAAAAAGTCTTACAAATTCCTATTGTGGATTGAATTAGGTACAGGCTCCTCACCCTAGCTTTTCAGGGCCAGCAACAGTATACTTTTGGTTTATCTTTTCTGTTTTAACTTCCACATTTCCTTATATTCAAACTGATTTAAGGGCGTGAAAAAGAAGGACTTAGCCCTTCTATCTGGAGTGGCCATGTGACATTTCCCTGTGAAAACAACAGGAGATTCACACAGAAAGGAAGGTAGAAGAAGGTATGGGGGTCATATTTTAGATCCTGTCAAATATGATCTTGCTGTCTGAACCCTGCCCCCATATATTTTGTTTGTAATTTTCATATGGCATTTACCAAATTCTGCATTCCATTAGAGTCATTTGTGTGCTTCTCCTATCTCTACCCTATTGGAGTAAAAACAACTCAAAAACAAAGAACTTAGGGTCCTCATCTTTGATCCCCTCCAGCATCTAGTACCATACCTTGCGCTGAAAGCATTCAACACATTTTTTTTTAAGAATTTATTTATTTATTTGAGAGACAGAGATAAGCAGAGAGGCAGGCAGAGAGAGAGGAGGAAGCAGGCTCCCTGCTGAGCAGAGAGCCCTATGTGGGGCTCGATCCCAGGACCCTGGGATCATGACCTGAGCCAAAGGCAGAGGCTTAACCCGCTGAGCCACCCAGGCGCCCCTCAACACATTTTTTTAAAAAAATCCCTGACTATACTGAAAAGAAGTTTGTGAACCTTAAATAACTGTGCTTTTGCCCACCACCTCTCAACATGTCCTTTCCCGTTCCTGTGAGGATGCAAATGTTTTTATTTTTCAATGTAGCAACAGCATGTTCTTTACAAAGCTGTAATGAAATTATATATCAGATAATAAGTAAACTAAAAGACAGGAACTTTTTATTGTTTAACCTAATGTGTATGTAATGCTAAAAGATTTGTGTACATAAGTTTTTAATAAATGTTTTATAATAATTTTAATGATTAAAATCCATTTGTAGAAAGTTATTTTATAAATCAATGGTTCTTTTTAAAAATTACAATATAAGGGTGCCTGGGTGGCTCAGTGGGTTAAAGCCTCTGCCTTCAGCTCAGGTCATGATCCCAGGGTCCTGGGATCGAGCCCCACATCGGGCTCTCTGCTCAGCAGGGAGCCTGTTTCCTCCTCTCTCTCTGCCTGCTTGTGATCTCTGTCTGTCAAATAACTAAATAAAATTTTTATGAATAAAATAAAATTACAGTATAATTGACATATAACCTTATATTAGTTTCAGGTATACAACAAGGTTCAATATTTGTATATATTGATCACCCCATAAGTCTAGTTAATATCTATCATTACATATAGGTATACAGTTTCTTTTTCTTATGAGAATTTTTAAGATCTGCTCTCTTAGCAACTTTCAAATATGTATTACAGTATTATTAGCTATAGTCACCAAGCTGCACATTACATTCCTGTGACTTATTTGTTTTATAACTAGAAGGTATTATATTTTAATTCTCTTTACCCATTTCATCACCACAACTCTCCATCTCCCCCACAACCACCAAGCTGTTCTCTGTTTCTATAAGCTTGTTTTTGTTTGCTTTAGGTTCTACATGTAAGTGAGATCATATTGTATCTGTCTCCGACTTATTTCGCTTTCCATAATACTTTCAAGGTCCATCTATGCTGTTGCAAATGGCAAAATTTCAATTTTCTTAATGACTGAATAATATCCCATTGTGTATACATACACCACATTTTCTATATCTTGGTTTAGGTTGTTTCATATATTAGCTATTATAAGTAGTGCTGTGATGAACATGGGGGTGCATATCTTTTTCAATTACTGTTTTCATTTTCTTTAGATAGATAACCAGACATGGAATTACTGGTTGATATGGTATTACAATTTTTGTGTTTTTGAGGAACCTCCATACTATTTTCCACAGTGACTACACCAGTTTATGTTCCCACCAACAGTGCACAAGGGTTCCTTTTTCTCCATATCCTCACCAGCACTTGTTATTTCTTGTCTTTTTGATACTAGCCATCCTAACAGGTGTGAAGTAATATCTCATTGTGGTTTTGATTTGCATTTCCCTGATGATCAGTGATGTTGAGCACCTTTTCATGTACTGCAGGCCGTCTGTATGTCTAGTGTTCCTAAACTAGGATGCAACTATATGTAAAATTATGTATTAAATTGTCCCTTTTTCCATTAAGGAGGACATGTGATGTAATGAGCACTGTGTATTATATAAGACTGATGAATCACTGAACTCTACCTCTGAAACTCATAATACACTGTATGTTACTTAATAGAATTTATATTTTTAAGATGTCCATTTTCCCCTGGGGAAAGGGCCTATAGCCTTCATCAGATACTCACAGGGGTCTGTTGTCCAGAAAAGAGTAAGAACCATTCTTATGAAACAATATATTTATGGAAACATTTTTACTTTGTCCCCCTTCCTTTCTTGCAAAGGAATTTCTACAAGTATCAGATGTTCCACAGACAATAAAACCAGCACAAACAGAATCATTTAGAATAATTCCCAATGCTGCTTCCAAACCTCTACTCTGTCCCCACTTATGCCAAGAGTATTGCCTTTGGCTGGATTGAAGAACTGAATAATGTAATCCCAGATGCGGTGTATAAGGACACCAACATCTGTCACATGCATCTTCCTCTCCCCTCCTTTTAGTATTAGGAGGCCTCTGCTGTTTTCACAGGGGATTTTTACCCTGATGCTCACTATCAAAATTCCCAAATGATCCCTTGTTTCTCATGCCAACACTCTGGCTGATTGCACAGTTTTGGTTAAGAGTTTAAGAGGAATAAGACTTCTTTTAACTCAGACATGAGATCCATTAGCCTTTCCTGGTGAACTTTAGAAAAAAGGAATGGGAAGCAAACCTGTCACTTATTATTAAAAGCCTGGGGCTTTTTTATTATTAAAAGCCCCAGGACTTCAATAATAAAATAAAATAAAAATAATAATAAATAATAAAACTTAAATAATAAAAATAAAATAAAATAATAAATAAAGCCTCATGGCTCAGTCAGTTAAGTGTCCAACTCTTTATCTCAGAGTTGTGAGAGGGAGTAAGGCTATGTACTCAGTGGGGTCTGTTTGAGGGTCTCTCCCTCTGCCCCTATCCCTTCTCTCTCTCTCCCTCTCTCTCAAATAAATAAAACTTTTTTTAAAAACCTGCTTCTTGGCTAATTTCAAAATTAGCAAAAACTGTCTCTTGCTGTTTATTAATGGTTTTTCTTTTTCTCCTTTTTTTTTTTTAGATTTTATTTCTTTGACAGAGAGAGAGTAATCACAAGTAGGCAGAGAGGCAGGGGAAACAGGCTCCCTGAGCAGTGAGCCTGATGCAGGGCTCTATCCCAGGAGCCTGAGATCATGACCTGAGCCAAAAGCAGAGGCTTAACCCACTGAGCCACCCAGGTGCCCCATTATTAATGGTTTTTCTGTATTTTTCTCCTTTCTCTGTTATTCCCTTTGGGATTCACTGCCCCCCAGTGACTTAATTTAGTTAATGTTCTAATTAGTGCAACTTCTACCAACAGATTTCCTGGGCTTTCACATCGGTGCTTTTCCATATGATAAACTCCATTAACAAGTCTCTGAACATTCACACAAAAAGAAGCAGTCATTTAATGCAATGGGCTCTACCTCATTTGCCCCCATCTTCTGGCTCAACTTTCTTGGCTATCTTAGAGCTTCTTCAGCACGTAATTCCATCAACAGAGAATTAGGGCTGAGCTGTGCCATCAAAGCTGATGGTCTAACAGACTCTTTTCTGAGTAAGTACTGTCCATGTCATCACTATAATTAAAAATATTTTTTTATACCCAAGGAAGACACCATCCCTTAGAATGGCTTTTTTAAATGCCATTTTTTTTCAGTAGTGATGTAGATTTGTCCTGATGCACTCATCATTTTCTTCTAACTTCTAAGGCTTTTCCAGATATGATTAAGAGAATAGTATAATCTGGGCTATGGAATAAAAAAAAACTAAGTGAACCATGGCAGGCTATTTGATCTAACATTCTAGGCAGTGGTTCTCAACTTTTGCTGTACATTGGTAGCAAATGGGGAGCTTTTAAAAAAATTGACACCTGGGTCTCATCCTCAGAGATTCTGATCTAGTTGATCAAGGGTACGGCATAGGCAGTGGGGATTTTTAGAAACTAATTGTAGTGGTTCAGGTTTGAGGATCAGCCCTCTAAAGTCATCAAGAGGACCAACATAATCGGCTTCAGTCAATGAAGCTGAAACAGTGCTAGCTTCATGATGTCATAATACTGTCATAAGACAGTAGAGGGCAGAGTTGACTTAAACTTATATAGAGCTAACTGGTCTTAGGAAATAGCAAGTAGTTAATAATGTAATCTTAACTTTGTACTTTGTGGTCGTCTTTCACCACAAAGTTTTCGTTTACTGCTAAAGCTGAATTGCTTTTTGTATATTGGAATTTATTAGGAGGCCCTTTAGTGATACCTGATCAATAGGGTCATTGTGTAATTTGCACTTTTGAGAGCACAAGGGAATGAATGATTCTGCCAGGACGACAGGTGTAAACCAGGATTGCCTGAGGTAAACTGGGACATATGGTCACCCTATGATCACCATGTCCTTTGTGGGATCCAGAAGAAGGGCTAGAATCTGTAACATGGCTTTCCCAATTAAACTAACCAGTAGTAACTATGTACTTCTGCTCATTACTCTTCAGTATTATTTTTACGTATGCCCATCGGTCATTGCTCAACATTCTACCAGACACCTTGAGCAATAGAAACCAAAGACATGCTTTTAAGTATCAGGCATTATGCAATCTAGTTGGAAAGAGAAGACTAATACATGAAGCTGCTCTGGTAGATAAAATGCAAGGACCTCCTCAAAATCCTCTCAGGAAGCAGAATATGATAAAATAAGTGATAAATAAATTCATAAGAAACACTCCCCCTAATTACATATAGGCTGTCCTTGACTTAATATGATTCTACTTGCAGTGTCGTTTAACACCTCCAGCACTTCCACCACGCAAACACCAGTTGACTTCCTGAGCTGCCATGGGTCAGAACTTGAGAAATTCTCTTCCATGTGAGCGTAGTTCCTCTCCCAGGTGCCTTGCTCCCGGATAGTTAACCCATATACCCAATAACTCCCCGTAATTGAGAATTACGGAAATTGATTTTAGCATAGAAGGCATGATACAGCTGGTGACAAGCAAATAATATGGAACTCAATATGATAATTTCCTTTGTCAACAGAAGGCTCCCTCAGGAAGAGCGCAGCACCACGGGCTTAGCTTGCTCAGACTCCCAGAGATTTCATTCCTCATTGAAATTTCTGCTGGCTGTTGCAGCCACACCCCACACTTTTTGAAATACAACAGCTACAGTGTTGGTCTTTATTTAATTTACGGCCTCCTGCAGCATTTTGTTTTCTTACCAATCTTGAACTTGGGTCAAAACTGTCGTTCGCCATTCTGGATTTAGAAAGCTCAATTCATCCTCCTTTGTTGAATTATGTATGATTCTCTATCTGGTTTGATTTAGTCTATCTTCAAATACTTAATTCTGCATGCTTTCAAATTTGAGTGGTGACAATTATCAAGATTGATTAGGCAACATTGGGAAACTTAAATAAATAAAGCACAGAGTAAAGAATACAAAGTTATGGGATTAATCGTGTCCTCAGATGGTTAGCTTTGGGTTAGATCCAATGGCCAGGCTGATGACTTGACCAATCTTCTCATTGGGTATGGGATAAACTGGTGAGGGAGCAAGCATAATCCATCTCCCAACACTGGTCATAACTGAGATAACTAAGAAAAACAAATCAGCTGAGCCCAATTTGTGTAACAAGAACAGTTCTTTACTTTTAAGGCACATATTTATTTCACTATCTGAGTGTTGATGAATACATTTAGGCATTGTTTTCCTTTAGGTCACTGCTATTTTTTTTCTTGCCTTGGCCCTCTTGTCTAGCAAAACTTGCTCACAGGAAAGGATAGAATATTTGCTATTTACATTTTAGTATTTTTCCCAAATTGAAAATAACTTTGTTGTTTATTATGAAAATATTCTCTGCTTATAAAATATCCAAACACTATCCAAAAATAGAGAAGGAAGTAAGAATTACTCTTAATCCCACTGTCTAGAAATAACATTTTAGGAGTATCCTTTCTGATATGAAGTACTTTCTTTCTTAGTCAAATAGAAAGTTTAGCAGTATGTCATGGTGTCTTTCCCCCAAAACAAATATAAAACCACATTCTTACTTAACTGACTACATAGAATTTATATGGGGTGTGTGTGTGTGTGTGTGTGTGTGTGTCTACACCATACATGGTTTAACCAATTCCATTTGGGTGGACATTGATTTCCAATTTTTCATTTTAATGAACATTATTATAATGAATATACAGAATGTTCTCACTATAGGTGTAAAATATAGAGAGCTAGAGCTGAAAGAGTCCTTGAGATTAGCTAGTTCAGTGCCATCATTTTACAGAAGAGAAACGGAGGCCTAGAGAAGATAAGGGGGCATAGAATCCAGGTCTTTTGACTATGTCTACTGATTTTTCCATTCCACTCGGCTAACTTCTTTTCAAAAAATTGCTGAGCTATTAAAATGCTACTATGGGGCACTGACGTTTTCTTCCTCCAGTAGCCACAAGGCTGTACCTTAAAAGCGAATTCTTCCCAGGGCTATTTGCATTTTTAACATTTGTTGTTAGTTATGAAATAAGTTTGTGGATTCCTATATAATCTTTGGAATGAGGGCATTCCATATGGTTTCAAGTATCTGAAATCATATGAGGCAAGCCCCTACTTATCAATTACTGGCAGTATTTGGTAGAGGTAAGGAGTGGGAGTTGAGAAAGATTTAGCAGGGGTTGGGGTCAGATATGGGATACTGATGTTCAGACACAGCTCTGAAACCCTTCCAGAAAAGGGCCTACGGCTTTTGTTTCTTTCAGTTTCTACTATGGGAGGTCCAGAGCATATGCGTCATTATGTGTATTTTGATGATTAAGATGATGATGGAATAGGATAAGCCACATGGAGTTGCTGCTTGCACATGCTCAGCATAATTTGGGGCTTAATTCTTGACTTAATTATTGACTTAAAATATTAGTGTAGGGGCGTCTGGGTGGCTTGATCGGTTAAGCATCTGCCTTCAGTTCAGGTCATGGTCCCAGAGTCCTGGAATCGAGTCCTGTGCCTGGCTCCCTGCTCAATGGGGAGTCTGCTTCTCCCTCTCCCTCTGCCCCTCTCCTATGCTCGCTCTCTCTCTTTCTCTCTCACTTGATCTCTTTCTCTCTCTCTCTCTCTCTAGTAAATAAAATCTTTAAAAATATATTAGTCTATACTATGGATAATCTACATTAAATATCATGGGAGTGCTTCCTGAATAAATAGCTCTTTAATAAGCAAGGGATTTGGAGTTCTATGTGATTTTTTTTTTTTGAAAATTACTTGAACTCTGAGTTTCTTGGTTTCTTTATCTAGCAATAAGGATAATGATAGCAATTTACTTCACGAAATTAAATAAAAATGATTATATGGCATTTGGTAAAAAGAAAATGATAAGTAATCCTTTAAAAATAGAATTTGCCTTACACAAAAGAAAATGAGGAAAAATGATGTTTTTGATAAGATGTAGTTATTCTACAAAATAAATCATGTTTGAGTTGAATCATAGTTTCTTGTAGACTTTAAAGCTTTGAAGAAATATCCAAACAGAAGTTAAGCAGCTGCAGAAATATCCCACAGAATAGAAAATGAGATGAATTTGCAGAGGTAATGAAGACTTTTATTGCAATATCTTTCCAAACGCTATTGAAATTTTCCCAAAGGTCTTGGTTAATATTACAAAAAAAAAAATTGAATTTGGAAACTGCTCACTAACAAATAAAAGCAATTAAGAGCATTTATGTTGGCAATAATCATCACATAAACAAAAAATTCTTTAATTGGTTGAACTGTAACTCTTGCTGTCATTCTTTATTAATAAACTCAATTTTTAACTTCTTTCTTCTCTTAATTTGAGTTCCTGGCTCGATAAATATCTAAAGGAAGAGAACAAAGTTTCAGGTTTAGGCACTCTCAATTATCCACATACAGATTATACGCTTTGTGGAGTACTCAAGATAAGAATGTTAATATCAAAACAACATCAATTCACTGTAATGCTTTTTGATCTACCTTCGGATGTTCTTAATCCTGCACGCTCAAGGCTTTGGCATATTGGAGCGTGGCCTTGCTCCAAGGATGAGGTCTGAAAATGACACTGAGAGGTAGGGCAAACACAGACAAAATTCCATGCTGAACAATCACCGTTGCATTTGCTGTGTCTCATTATGAATGAGACTTTGAAAGACAGCAGGCCTTTTCCCCTGCAGGTGAACTTGGTAGTAGATGTGAACATAAAACCTACTTAGTTGGCTCCACTTCTCACCTGTAGATAGTAACTTAGGTATGAATGTGCCAAGTGGGCCAAGGAGCTGGTGAAATTCAGGCACAAATATTGCCAATTATTTCTCAGGGAATTTGAATTCATTTAAATAACCTTACTCAAACATAAACAGGAAAGTGGTTCTCCTGGAAAAAAAAAATCACAAATACATATTTTTAAGCCAAATAGAAAGGACTTTGAATTACCTAGTTCTTGGTTGATCTCCACAATTGCAGCTCTCCTTTAGTTTCCATGATTTGGTTGCTCATTGGCTCATTTATTTACTCATCAGACCTTTATGTAGTACATCTTGCAGCCAGGAACTGTGCTAGGTGCTGCAAAACTTAAAACTATATCCTGAAAACAATGGGGAGCCAATGGATGATTTATTTAATTTTTTTAAGATTTTATTTATTTATTTGACAGACAGAGATCACAAGTAGGCAGAGAGGCAGGCAGAGAGAGAGAGGGAAGCAGGCTACCTGCTGAGCAGAGAGCCCAATGTGGGCTCGATCCCAGGACCCTGGGATCATGACCTGAGCCAAAGGCAGAGGCTTTAACCCACTGAGCCACCCAGGCGCCCCGCCACTGGATGATTTAAAGTAGTGGTGTGACACCATCAGATTTCCTTTTTAGAAAATGTACTTTGGGGGCACCTGGGTGGCTCAGTGGGTTAAGCCGCTGCCTTCGGCTCAGGTCATGATCCCAGAGTCCTGGGATCGAGTCCCGAGTCGGGCTCTCTGCTCAGCGGGGAGCCTGCTTCTCCCCCTCTCCCTCTCTCTCTGCCTACCTCTCCACCTACTTGTGATCTCTGTCTGTCAAATAAATAAATAAAATCTTTTTAAAAAAAAAAGAAAATATACTTTGGCTACTATATGGAAGAAGAATTAAAGGAGAATGAAACTAGAGAATGGGAGAGCAGGTAGGCTTACAGAAGCAGTTCATGTGAGAAGAGATGGGGCCTCTGTTATGGACTCAATTATGGGCCCCCAAATTCACATGTTGATATCCTAACCCCCAGCACCTCAGGAAGAGACCATATTTGGAGACAGGGCCTTTAAAGAAGTAATGAGGGTAAACTGAGGTCTTACGAGTGGACCTAATCCAATATGATAGTGTTCTTATAAGAAGAGGAGATTATGGGGTGCCTGGGTGCCTTAGTCAGTAAAGCATCTACCTTCGATTCAGGTCATTATCCTGGAGTCCTGGGATCAAGCCCCACAGCTAGCTCCCTGCTCCACGGGGAGTCTGATTCTCCTTCATCCTCTGCCTCTCCCCCCCCTGCTTGTGCTCGTTCATAAATCAACCAATCAATCAAATCCTTTAAAAAAAAAGAGAGAGGAAGAGATTAGGACACAGGCACAGAGGAAAAACCTTGCAAAGACAGGGAGAAAATGGCCATCTACAAGCCAAAGAGAGAAGCCTCGGAAGAAACAACCCTGCCAACACCTTGATCCCAGACTTCTAGCCTTGAGAATTGTGAGAACATAAATTTCTGTTGTCCAAGCCACCCAATCTGTGGTTTAAGTGTCACAGAAGCCCTAGCAAACCCATACAGCCCTACAGCGCAACTGTAGAAGAACATTAACACCTCCAGGCACACCCCAAGATAAGCCTGCTATTATACCCATACAAGCTGGCATCCCTTAGGTAACAGTCTCATCCTGAAAAGGGAGGAAAAGCTTGGGAACAGCTGTAGAAGGAAAGATGCTCATTTATTCTAAAGCCTGGCTGGTGCTTCCATGGACTAGTGGATGATAGTATGTAAGCCTTGTTCTGCTCCTCCCCATTTATTGGTGGAGGGAAATTTGAAATTGGTGTCAGCTGCTCTGGTCAGTTTGGTATTTGCACACCTTCTGTGGGCTCTCAGGTTCCTTACAGTGACCATTTTGTTTGAGGCATCTGAAGGAGAAGTTTGGTCCTACATCCTCTATATTGTAAATGGAGGGCTTTTCCAGCTGGTCCTGCTGCTGCTTTGTCTTTGGGAGTTGTAGGGGGCATGGTTCCCCTAGATATTTCCAGAAATGGGATGGAAATTTTAGCTTAGTTTCATGAAATACATCTCTTGGTGGAAGGGCAAAGAGGGGAACTAATGTTTTTTGAGCTCTAGGTAATATTTTGAAGTTTTCTGTACCTTACATGCATGCCCTCTGGATCTCTCCGTTGCTAGCAGGGTTTTGAATGAGTGGAAACATCAGGTAGGTTCAGATTTATTTGGTTTGGCTTTTCGTTTAGTAAGTAGCTTTCTATTATATATGTTTATTTCTAAGTCAAGTAGTTTTAAATTAGAACAAATAACTTCAGTTCTGTGATTCAGTAAAAATAGTCTTTTTGGGGGGCGCCTGGGTGGCTCAGTGGGTTAAGCCTCTGCCTTCAGCTCAGGTTATGATCTCAGGGTCCTGGGATAGAGCCCGCATTGGGCTCTCTGCTCAGCAGGGAGCCTGCTTTCCCCCCTCTCTCTGCCTGCCTCTTTGCCTACTTGTGATCTCTCTCTCTGTCAAATAAATAAAATCTTTTAAAAAAATAGCCTTTTTTTTAAAGATTTTTATTTTTTTATTTGACGGGGGAGAGAGAGAGAGCAAGCACAAGCAAGGGGAGCAACAAGCAGAGGGAGAGGGAGATACAGGCTCTTGGCTGAGCAGGGAGCCTGATGTGGGGCTCAGTCCCAGGGTCCTGCGATTATGACCTGAGCTGAAGGCAGCTGCTTAACCCACTGAGACACCCAGATGCCCCTCAGTAAAAATAGTCTTAATTCAAGGCACAGTAAGATAGCTTATTATAGTTTTTGGTTTTTTATTTAATTTTATTCAAATTATTGTATTTTATAAATAAAATCATAAACTTTAAACTGTCATAAAACTGTAAACTATATTTAAAATCTTCATCCTCATCTAAATTCAGGATTTTATAATCTGAAAATTCATATTTTCTTCAATCCCGAGAAATTTTATTCTCCTTTCTCATTATTATCTCCCCTACTCTTTCTTCTCTTTCCTTGTATAACTTCTATCAGATGGATATTGGACCTTGAGGATCTTGCTTCCATGGCTTTCAGGCCATTCTTACAAACTTTTCATCTTGTTTTTGGCTCTGTCTTTGGGGAGAATTTCTGTTCCCACTAATCTACCTTTCAACTTGGTCTGCTCTGCTTATCAGCTAATACATTTTCAATTTCAGAAACAACTTTTTAAATTTCCCTGTTTTCTTATTGCTTGTTTGTCATGGATGGCAATATCCTTTCAAATCTTGCTGAATAAAATTTAAATTCATTTTAAATTTATCTCTGTTTCCTTTTTCTAACTTAGTTTCCTCTGCTATCACTTCTTTCTAGTCTAGAAAATCTCTTTCATGTAGTTGTTCCCCTACCCTGACAAAATCGTTGGTGCTTTGAGTTGTTTGATGATCTTTTATTTGATAGTTCATTAGCCTGCCCATTCTGTTTACCACAGTCTCTCTGGGCAGGAAAGGCACACATGCTATCAGGAGAGAGAAAAGGTTCCCTGTCATTTCCTCTGGTTCCAAGATCTCTCCTCACTTGTTTATCCCACAGGCAAACATCTGATACTTAATGCCAGCAGGGAGGAATAATCCTCAATGAATTATTCTGTCCTAGGGCCCCCTCCTTCTCTTGTATCCTTTGACTCATGCTTGGAACTTCCCTAAGCTATTCCATCTCCTGAACCTGTTTCGACTTTCTTTCATTTTATTTCTCTCTAGATCAGATCCTGTCTCTTTTCTATATTTCGGGATTTCCTAAAAATGCTTGGGGAGTTGATCAGCCTTTGTCTTATTTCCCTGTGCTGTTAAATTCTTATTCTAAATCCTTTTATGAGATTTGGAATGGAAGAAAAGTTAAATGCATGTGCTGGACCCATCTGGATCTAATCTCTACCTATTATTGTCTCTATTATTTCTACTGATTATCAAATAATACAAGCTCAATGTGAAAAATTCAGAGAATATAGAGATAGAAAGTGAAAATTCCCTCTGTGTCAGATTCCTCCATTGTCCTAATTTATATCCTCTTGGCCTCATCTGTTGATACTAGCTGGAGCTGGGTAGGCCATTCTGTGAGTGCTTCCTCTCACTTTCTGGTTTACTGGCTGACAAGATCTAGTCTCAAATGCACACCTTCCCTTCTGGCCCCAGCACTGCAGATTACCTATTGGGAGCCTGCTGGGTAGCTTGGAAGTGTGAGGTGTCAACATGGATGGGGTAAAGGAGGTGCAGCCTCTGGACCAAAGAGAATGAAAGCCAATTTCCCACACTTTAGACAATTCAGGAGGCATTACGTACTATCCTCAGAAAAATCCCTGCAGAATTAATCCCTGTTGCCCCCATTGCCCAACAATGACCTTGATTATGAACCCATATATTCAGCTTTTCCTTCTTATCTCTCCCCAATTTCTCATTCCCACTTCCTGGAGTTTTCTATTTTTTCCTCCTCCTTCTTTGACAATGCCCTTTCCCTCTGTACTTTGAAATTTCCCGTCTCCCTTAGTTCTGATTTATCATTTCACTCTAACTCTATTAGCTGTAAAGCATTTGAGGATGCTGTCAGGATAACAGGCTCTGTAGCAAATGAGGTTGTATTGAATTATTTAGCTTTCAGCTAAAGTGGAGATAACTAAAGCAGCTGAGCTGGTTTGTAAAATCCTAGGGTAATCTGCCCACTGATTTGGTACTTTTATCATATTAATTTTTCTTGTTGTTGAAAATTATAAATCCCAAGGCTACAAAAAAATATGTGGGGCGCCTGGGTGGCTCAGTGGGTTAAGCCTCTGCCTTCGGCTCTGGCTCCGGTCATGATCTCAGGGTTCTGGGGTGGAGCCCCACATTGGGCTCTCTCCTCAGCAGGGAGCCTGCCCCCCCTCCCCGCCACTCCCCCCCCCCGCCACTCCCCCCCCCGCCCCCGCCGTGCCTGCCTCTCTGCCTACTTGTGATCTCTATCAAATAAATAAATAAAATTTAAAAAAATATGTCTTCAACTTTTCAGTTCGGTGCCACAGACTTATTATAGCTAAGGAATTATCTGTTTCATGTAGTATACAATTATGTAGCTGCAGAGCTGCAATCCTCAGGAATCATGAATTTATTTAGTAAGTTTATTCACACAAGGCTTTTAAAAAGCATAAATAATTTCTCACCACTTTTTCCTTTCAAAAACAGATCAAGGATTTCTACTTGAGATATATCATACTCTCCGCTTTTGAAGCTGGCCTGTTTTTCTTGAGTTTCCCTTGCCAGAATTTGGTTCTTAAATAATTTTTTGAAATGAAAGAGATCTTTCTATTTCTAACTCAGTAATAAACAAATAGATCCTTAAATGTTATCAGACGGGGGGACATCATTGCTAATCTAATGGATGACCACGAATATTCTGCTATCATCTTTCCTATATTACTAGTGTCTCTTGAGAAATTGAGGTTAATAAGGGTCCAGACATAAGGGGGCTGGGGTGGAGAGTTCTGTGGCTTTGTCATATCTGTGGAGTTTGCCCCACTTAGCACTTATCAGTGTCTAAATGCCTACTCTCCAGAAGTGTGGCTGCAGCAGGAAGTGAAATATCTTTGCATCTGTTCAATATATAAACGAAGCATGCACATCTGGCAATTAAACACCCTTTTCCTGGTGAATCCTGGAAAACAGCATAATTATACTCCGAAGCAAATAACTCAGGGCTAAGACTGTTCTGTTGTTAAGAATACCAGGCAGTATCAGTCAAAGTTGCAACTCTTTTCCATCTCTTTGAGCTTTTAATCTCCACTGCCATCCGTAATACCTGAGATAGCCTGGGCTGGTACCTGGATGAGACACCGTCCCGGGAACGACCGATGGAGAAAAGAAATGAAAGCTACCGTGAAGCGTACCATTAAGTGTTATTGAACAATAACCTTGTGTCTTAAGAAAGTCAAGAAAATGCAAACTGCCCATTTTCTTCTGTGAATCTCTCTCGGGTGACTCGGAGATACCGTGTCTTTCGTCTTTGGCACCATTGGTTCTAGTGTTTTCTCTGGCCTACTGCATTCCACCCCATCCAGTCTTGCAGAGAGGAAGCCCCTGCTCTCCTGAAAAGCGGGACAGGACAGGAGGTGCCAGTGGGCTGGTGTGGCAGTTTGCCTGTTGATTACAGTCCTTGCAATATGCTAGCGCTGTGGGACTGTGGGCTGCGCCCGGTCAGCAGTGCCGGGTCTGCCCCGACCGTACCAGGTTTGGAGACAGAAAAAGAGGCACTGAGCCTGTGGGCTGGGGGCGGGGGCCTCCCAGCGTCTGTTCACACCGCCTGCCAAGTGAAGTCCGCCCCGGAGCGTGCTAACACGCCAGTCCCTGGGAACAATCTCGCCTTCCGAAACCCGCCGCAGCTGGGGCGCACGGCCCCGGCGCCCGCCTCGCCCACCCTACGGTCTAAGCGTGTGTTTTAATAAATCTTAAAAACCGGAGAGTCCACAGTGGGGAACCGGGGCGGGAAAGGCTGGGGGTGGGGGCTCGTTTTCGTGTCCAGGCTCGCTGCTCAGGGCGCACGAATTAGGCCCGGGCTGCGGAGTGAAACCCTTTTCCCGCCGCAGGGAGCCCGCGGTAGCGCGCGGTTAGGGGAGGTGAACGATGATGGGGGCGCTGCGGGAGGCTGGAGCTTCTGGCGTCCGGGGCCCAGGCGGCCAGCCAGGAGGCGGAGGCCGGTCGGCGGAGCCCGGGCGGAGGCCTGGCAGGTGCCCCCAGGCGCGGAGGCTGATTGGCAGGTGCGGGAGTGGGTGGGGAAGGCGGGGGCTGGGCCTGGCGCTGCGGGAGGCTGCGGCCCCGCCTCCCCGCCCCCGCCGCGGGACTATCTGGTCCCGGCAGCAGCGATGTCCCCCGGCAGGAATGTCCCTCCTCAGATAATGTTATTTATATCTCTGGGCGGGTCCGCGGCTCGGCAGCACCAGGCGCCCGGCGGCCGCTGTGCTAGGAGCCCCGTGCTGCCCTCTTCCCCCTGCGCCGCCGACGCCCCCGGGCTCGGGGTGGCCGCCGCTACAGCCCCAGCGCAGGTGAGTCCCGGAGGGCCCAGCGGCCGGCGGGGGCTGGGTGTGGGTGCGGATGCGCGAGGCTGGGGCGCGCGGCGCCAGCGCGGAAGAGGCTCTGGGCCCAGGGGGCGCGTGACGCGGCTGGCCCAGGGGGCCAGGTGGGGGCTCAGCCCTGGGTGCGGGGCGTGGGGCCCGGGAGGCCCTGGCGGCTGCGGCAGCGAACACCCTGGGGCGCGGGAATCCGCGTGAGCTTTGGAGGCACTTGGGGAGTCGGGCGCTTTGCTTTGGAGAGCCGGATCCTGGAGCGTAGCCCCGGGGCTCTGGGAGGGCGGGGGTGGGAGGGCGGTGCGAGTTCAAGTCCCGGGCCACCTCTTCCAAGACCCCGGCGTGGGGCAAAGGGGATTCTGCCTCCAGCGTGTCGGACCGTCGCGCTGCCCTCTCTGCCTCCTGCCGCCCGGCTTCTCACCCCGGGGCCGCTCAAATTTTCTTCTGGGGAACTTGTCCGCGCGCTACCCCGGCAGCCTAGCGCCCAGGCAGGGAGGACAGGACAGGTCAGCTAAGGGGCCTGATCCCCGGACGCTGGGAACGGCGCGGAGAGTGTGGCTAGGTGCAGACCCAAGGAGGAAAGAACAGAATGCCAGAGGCATACTCCAAGGACCTCCTGCCCTCCTCTTCCAAAGAGTTCTCCAAGCTGCTACGGTCCATTTTACTCTCACCTGCCTCACCAGTTCCTCTTTCTCCAACAACTTGGCCTTGAGAAATAGCAGAAAGTGGAAGAAACAACAGGAGCTTTAAAACCATCCCCAACTCCCACCAAGTCGTCCAGACTTCCCCAGGGTGGGGAAGTCACTGTGGGCTTGAGTACTGTTTCCGTGACAACGAGCCCCAGGTGGGGCCTTGATTTATAGCCTATTAATATCCAAACCACTGTTTTCAGTGAGCAATTAGAGGGGCCAGAAGTTGATAATAATGCGCTAAACTGGCTGAAAGGTAATGAATATCCAGTTTTCAGAAAAAATTTTTAGATGTATGGGGGGGGGCGATAGTGACAGTATTTTTGTACCCATGACTCCTGTGAAGAACCTAGGCTGTCACCTCCACGTAGGAGGTAGCAATGCAAAATTCACAGCCTTCAGGTAGTCCTGTTCTATCCTTCAGTTTCTAGGGAAAATGACTCAGGTGGTTCCTGAATGAGAGGAGTCTGCATATCAAAATTTTTAGGCATCTCTCTGCTGTCCACTAACCTATTCTTAGGTTCACAGATGGTTCTGAATTTTATTCTAGAATTCCCTCTTTGACCACCCTATGATCCAGGGCAGGTTATTTCTTATGCCAGGGTCAGACTTCTACTAGGAGCCGTGAGTTCCAAAAAGTCTTTGAAAGCTTTTTTTTTTTTTTAATTGTAAGTGCAAAATGTTTAAGTGTACAGAGTGCCCAGCACCCAGTACAGCTAGGTTTGTACTTGCCTGGAGGCTTTGGGATGGTTAAGAAAAGGAATGCTGGGCTCACATTGAAGAAGAGCCTACAGCCTTGAAACCAAGTGACTCCTCACAGAGGGATCATTTATACTGAACTTTATCAAACTGTAGAGTAAAGCACAGCTGAAAACCATAAACCATACTTTACAAAAACATGGCTTTTAGACCCTTTAGCTGTTGCTCTTAGCTTCATTAGTGGCCCAGTCACAAAGATTGGGGATGAGCCAGAGCTGTTAATCCTAAATTCTCGGAAGACTCAGAGTCCGCTCGTGGAATTGAAAGCACCCAAAAACTCCCAGGCATCCAGGACGTGTCTTGTAGCACAGGCATATCGAGTTTTCCTGAGTGGCTTGTCCAGCTGAGAGCTGGGATACCACCTTTTCCTCTGGTTGTTGCTTCTTCGAAGTGTTCTGAAGGTGCCCTCTGGCCAAACACCTGCTAGGTGATTACCTTTGGGGTGTGTAAAGGTAAGGCAGTAGGTGCGCTCCCATGTGGGATCATATCTGACAAACTACAAATTACTATTTTAGTCATGAAAGTTTTGAGCTGAAGTCAAAATCTGACAGTTCTGCCACAGTTCTGGAAACAGACTGTTTGGGTAAATAAAAGTAATAATAGCTTTCATTTTTTCCCCATCTTTAATGTACTGGTGCCTGGCTGGTTGTGGACACTCAGTTAATCTTTGTTGAATGAATGAGAGAATGAACAAATGAATGGTCAGGGGTGCTTTTTTATTTTGGAGGCTTTTCTTAATCCTATTGTCACAGTAACCCTGCAAGGTAGTTCATATAACCAGCATTTTACAAGTCTGGAAACAGGCTCAAGGAAATTAAATAATTTGCCTCCATCATACAGCTGATGAGAGGTGGGGCCTGGATTCAAACTCAGCCGTTAAGTTCCTACCCTCTTTTTAAGGTTAGTCATGGTTATAGGATGGTCTGTTAGCTTCACAGTCTTTTCACTCCCAAGACCTTGGGTTATAATTCTGCATCAGAGAAGCTTTAAAAAATATTGATTGAAGATGGTATTGACCACTTCTTTGCTCAGAGGTGTTTAGCCTGGCCCATTACGTTCAGGTCATTGTTTCAAGGACAGAACTGTAATTTTGGCAGTAGTCAAAGCATGGATTTTTTTTTTTTTAAACAGATTTTCCTTTCAGTCGTGGAAGTGGCCAGGAGGGCTTGATGATGCATGGGGACAGTGTGATAGGACAGAGGATGACTATAAAAATTCACGAGGCAAATGCTATTGGAGTGGGAAGGGACCTTGGAGGTCACAGAGTCCAGCCTCTGTTTGTGGGGCTGCTTGCCTAGAGGGGAGACCTAACTGTAGTTTACCTGGTCATCTCTGTACAGACATGGCACGTGCCTTCCATGTTTCTTATCATTCTTGCCCATGTCATGCCTGTCTTTCTCTCAAGACCAATATTGGGTTTATTTCCTGAAGTTGTGCCTAACCAAACCAGTGAAGTTTTCTTTCCTTTGAGGGAGGTTTGCAAGAGGATGTATTTTAATCTTAGTACAATCTTAAAAAACAGGGGCGCCTGGGTGGCTCAGTGGGTTAAAGCCTCTGCCTTCGGCTCAGGTCATGATCCCAGGGTGCTGGGATCGAGCCCCGCATCGGGCTCTCTGCTCAGCGGGGAGCCTGCTTCCTCCTCTCTCTCTCTCTGCCTGCCTCTCTGCCTACTTGTGATATCTGTCTATCAAATAAATAAATAAAATCTTAAAAAAAAAAAACCAAACAGGTTTTGGAGACAGGCAGGTGAGAAGACATCAGTGAGTATTAAACTGTAAACTGTTCCATAACTTTCCCATTGCTTGTTAGGCATACAGATGTATACATTTTTATCCAATAGGTATGTATATTACTATCTTGACCTAAAATAATTATGTAGCATTTCTGGGGCTGTGGGGAAAGAAAGGACTTTGGGGAATTATTGGGACTGTCAGATACCTGTTTTAATCTAAACCCAATCACCAAATTGCTCTTGAAGTGTGTTATTTCAGATTTTAAAAGCAAATGCAAAATTATACTCTCTGTATAAGACTTGAAAGTGTAGGAAACATGACCAGCAGGAGGTGGTCATAAAGTGACATAAAGTACATTTATTCATTATCCATAATGTTTTTTCAAAACCTCAGACTTGCTGATTGACGTTTATCAATTGACCTGGGAGGATCAGGAATGAAAATAACTGTCATGTGGGCAGTTGAGACATTTGATTTTATGATGAGCACTGGCAGGGACCATTCATAGATATTGGGTTCTGAAACTGTATGGATATTACTAGTCAGAAATTGCTGGGCAAAGAAGTATTTTATCTTAAAAGTAGTTTGTATTGACCCAGTTGTTTTTATAGACAGGTCTTTGCTTACTGTACTTCAGATAAGAAATCTGGGGAGGAGGAATAAATGCAGAGGTCTGTGGGCCCGAATCACCATGTAGCATTTGCTGGGTTTTCACAAGGATACTGCTTTTTTCTGCCAACCCCAAGAGGTGAAGGTCACCTGGTTTTGGAGATAGAGATGGTGATCAAGGGAAGGTGTAGGAGGCAGTCAGAATTCACTGTCAGATCTGGCTCCAGTCACTGAATTGTCAACTCCCCTTGGTAAATATTTGGAAAATGTCATAGCATGTTTCCCTTTGTTGCTGTGCTTATTTCTTAATTCAGAGCCAAGCAATCCAAGCTCTGCCATTTTCAGCCAGCCTTAGCTGAATATCAAACCACCAGGGGATCCCCAGCTTTACAGCTCACACAGTTTTAGAGGCGGTCATAGACAGAAAATGCTTCCTCAGTGGAGATTGCTGGCTAGCTTGTAACATTCCCAGACCACCTTTCATTTTTCTCTTTCTTTCTCCTGATGGCAGGAAATCTTGCAAAGCCGTCGTCTTCCTACCTCAATGAGGCCTTCTCAGGCTTTGCTATAATGTTTAATTTCTACACTATACCTGCGCAGAGCTGGACAAGGGTATAATTACAAGGGCAATTAAAACCCATATATCATGTTCCCAATGGGGGCAAAAGTGGGGCTTCCTTTCTTCCTTTCATGTGAATGCTGTAAATTTAGCAAATGAAAAGGTACAGAGCTAGGAAAAAATAGGCTTTTCATTGAACTGGGCTCAGATCATCCAGGATAGTTATGAAAAGAATAACAGGGCACCTTGGCAGCTAAAGAACAATAATTGCTTTGAATTATAGTCAATTCAGGAATTTCTACCATCATGAAGAGGAACAGAATCTTGAATAATCCTGAAAATGAATAAGTTGAAAATCATTTCCATTTGTATTAGGGTGTGCCTCATTTGAGAATTCATAGCACTTCCGATAAAACGAAGCACACTTTAAAGGTATAACTTATGAAGCCTGGAGAGAGGTCCCCAGCTTCATTCTGTCCCTCTACTTAGTTCCTGCCTGTATCTGGAAGCCCCTAGGAGTGGTAAGTCAGTGGCATCTCCTAGTGTATTTCCTCAGGAGTAGAAAAGTTAAAGAAGCCCCTTCATAATATTGCCTCCAAGCCATAAGTCAGAGAAGGGGCTGGAAAGGCCTGAGAGAGCCATTTGAGAAATATTGAGAGAGAGCAAGCATTGGGCACCTACTGTGTGCATTACACCATTCTATGCTAAGGACATGAAAAGGGATCAAATGGAGACATCCTGGTCTGGTGGGGAAAGATTCTTGCAAATAAGCAGTGATTCAACAGGGTGCCTGAGAGAACACCAACAAGAGGTTGGGGAGTGCCTAGGGTTTCTCTAACAGAAGAAGGGAGGATGGGTGGGGGTGGGGGCTGAGGCACATCTCCCACAGATGTGCAATAAAGGGTGGTGGAATTGGGGAATGGCGGAGCAGTTCTGTGTGGCTGGAATGTAGGGCAAGGCCCAAGAATGCGCCAAAATACCACTGGAAAGGTGGTTTGGGTTCAGTTTGTGAAGAAGCTTGAACCATTGGAGGTTCAAGTTGAAAATCTGAGAAGGTTTTTGAGCAGGCAAAGGACCAGATCAGATCATTGTTCAGACAAAGCTCACCAGTGGCAGGCAAGGGAAGGTGAACTAGAGATTAGCTGGCACAGGACGACGATCACACAGATGATGGATTGACCACTCAGCCTTCAGGATGCCTGTGTGTATGCATCATCTTCTTTTACAGTGACCATGTGAAGAAGCTCTGCAATAGAGAAAATGGGATTAGAAACAAACAGTGCTTTGCCCAAAGCTCCCTCTCGTAGTTTATGGCAGAACCTGACTTCAACCCAATTTCCTAGTTCCAGGACTGGGGCTTTGTCCAGATCTTCTCCTCAATGGAGTAATTGAATATTCTGGGCCTTCTGGTTGAGACAGTGATTGCTTTCTTTCTTCAGAACTTTCAGTCTCAGTTCGTTGGCAAGAGGAAGGAGGAAAGTTGTTATGGTATTTACTATTTAAAATCTCAAGAGTAGCCTCCCAGCATGTACACAGATGATGTCCCAAAGTAGGAATTAATGTCAAGTGTGCATTGGATTCCCAGCATGCTGTTGATAAAGGATAGGTTTACATACCTGCTGACTGATGTGTTGGCTTTTTCACTCCTTTACCCCAAATTTACTGAGCATTATTATGCTTATGCCTCATTTTGGACTTTGAAAACCTCTTTTTGTCCAGTACTTAGGTGTTTTGATTTGTACTTCAATCTTCAACAAATATTTATTGAGCTTTCATTTATTTACCAGACATCCCTAGGTCCAGGGGCTAGAGGAGTGAAAATGGCAAAAAACAAAAACAAACAACAACAAAAAACTTTGATGTCATGGAGCATACATACTACTTGGATGAGACAGGAATAAATAATAACAAACAGAAGACTATATGTTATGATTTGCTGTAAGGAAAAAGTGTGAAGAGAGAAAGAGGCAATTCTACTATTTGAGGTAGCATGGTGGGGAAAGGCCTCTGTGATGAGGTTTTAGTTGAGCAGAGAGCTAAACCAAGTGAGGGAGGGGAAAATGGGTGTATTTGGGAGAAGAGATTCAGACTGGGGGTGAGGCCCCTGATGTGGGGTCACTGCTATGTCCAAGGAATGGGCAGGAAGCCAGCCTGACTGGAGAGGAGGGACAAAGGGTGAGTGCAGGACGTGACACTGGAGAGGAAATGGGGTCTGGATCATGCAGGCTTTGCAGCCTTGCAAGTCTTTGGGTTTTAGCCATGCAATAGGAAGCCACCAGAAGCTGTGGTCAGAGGAGTGATTTGTTCAGATTTGTGTATTAGGAAGATCTCTCCAGCTGTCCTGTGGAAGACCAACTATAGGGAACAAGCGTAGAATGAAAAGTGTAGGGAAACGAAGCAGAATGAAAGCTGCTATAGCGGTCCAGGTTAGAGATGATGGACCCATATGATGGTGGTGGCGTGGGAAATGCAGCAGGCGTCTGGATAGAGTTGAACATAGAGTTCATGGGATTTGGGGATAGAGGATGAGAGAAAAGGAATTAAGTTGAGGATGACTCCGTTGGTTTTGGCCTGAGCAACTTTAAGAATGAAAAAGCCATTTACCGAGATAGGATATATCTCGTCAAATGTATTGTGGATTATTCTTTTTTTAATTTTTGTCGTTACCAAGGAGTTGATTTGGAATAGATTCAGGCAGACTTTTCATTGAAGTACACCTGAAAGAGGCTGTTTTATGGTGGGTGACTCAGGACATCTGTTTGTTTTGAAGTAGAGCCTTAGATGTGCAGTTAGTTCTGAGTACTTTATACTGTTACTTTTAGGGCATTCTCACAACATCTCTACTATATGATAGAGATCAAGACATAATACAAACAGGATTGAAATATATTTTACTTTACAAATAGAAATGTTTTGAATGTGTTCTTTACAGTCTAAACATCTTTTAATACTTTCTGGGTGCTGTATTTTTTAAAATTTATATATATATATATATATATACACACACACACACATACATACGTACATATATATATATATTTCTTTAAGATTTTATTTATTTATTTGACAGAGAGAGATCATAGGTAGGCAGAGAGGCAGACAGAGAGAGAGGGGGAAACAGGCTCCCTGCTGAGCAGAGAGCCCAATGCAGGGCTCGATCCCAGGACCCTGAGACCATGACCTGAGCCGAAAGCAAAGGCTTAACCTACTGAGCCACCCAAGCGCCCCTGGTTGCCATATTTAAAAAAAAAAAAACTTCTTTAATTATAAATGAATTTATGCACATGATTAAAAAGTGTATCCACATCATACAAGGGTATATGATGAAAAGTAAGATTTTTCCTTCCCCTACCTGTAGTTCTACTCCTAGCATGTTACCAATGTCAACAGTTTCCTTTGTATCCTTCAAGAAAAATTCATTGCATATAAGCATATGGCCATATTTTAAAGTCCTAGTTTAACCTACTAAAAGCACATGTTTGGTTTCACTTTTCATGACTTAGTAGCCCTCAGGCCTGGAGTCCAGCTTTCTATCAATTAGGGGTCTCCCTCTTCCAAGCCACCCTGTACTCCGTGTTTGTCCTATAATACTCCTTCTCAAAAAGCTCCAGTGGTTCCCCTCTGGATAGAGGTAGAAATTCAAACTTACAAAGTTGACTTTTAAGAGCCATTGTAATATAGCTCCAATCTCTTTTTCTATCTTTATCTCTTACCAATTCCCATCACAAAGCTTTTGTTTGAGCCAGGTTTGTCTACCTCTGCTTGTTCAGTCCTGAACATTTCTCCCAGATTTGGAGAGGTTTCCATCAGTCTTCCTGGAACATTCCAGCCCCTAGTGATCTCTCCTTTCTACAGATTTGTTAAAGGGCCAGTTACATAATCACAGACTTCACTTATTATGTGTGCTTTGACAGTAGTCCCCTAACAGGGTGGTGCTGGTGCACAGGGATTATATTAATTAAAACTTCTCAGATGATGGCTGCCAACAAAGTTACCTTCTTAGTGGGTTACATAGGTGTCCATTCCCAAGGAATGGTAAATGGACTCTGCTCCCTTGGATGTAAGACTTTCTAAGGGGCCTGGTCTCATACTCTCGTCCCCTCTTCAGATGGCGTTGCATCTCAGTGTCAGAAACAAGGTGTTTTCATTTGCTTCTAAATGACCAAGTATAGTTATTTAATGGACATGGCAACAGTGTGTTTTTAAAAAAATGTATAATGAAATTTACCCCTTTAACTATCTGTAAGTATTCAGTTCAGCGGGCCAAGTACATGTACAGTGCTGTGTAGCCACCATCACCATCCGTCTGTAGAACTTTTGTCATCTTCTAAAACTCAAACTCTGTCCCCATTGAACACTAACTCCCCTCACCACCCCGGCACCTGGCGACCCCCATGTCACTTTCTTCCTCTGTGAATTTGACTACTCTAGGTATCTCATATAAATGGACTCATACAGTATTTGTCCTTTTGCGTCTGGCTTACTTCAGCCAGCATAACGTTTTCAGGATTCATCTATGTTGCAGGATGCATCAGAATTTCCTCTTTAAGGCTGGATAATATTCCACTGTATGTATCGTTTGCATTTGGTTTGCATTTGGTTCATCCATTCATCCAAATGTATCATTTGCATTTGGTTCATCCATTCATCCACCTCAAGTATAGACACTCAAGTCACTTCATCCCTTGGCTATTACGAATAATGGTGCTATGAACATGGATATACACATATCTCTTTGATACCCTGCTTTCAGTTTTTCTGGGTGTATACTCAGGACTGTAGACTCCAGTTTATTGCTGGATCATATGGTAATTCTATTTTTAATTTTTTGAGGAACCAAACCACACCATTTAAATATCTCTCCCTGGTCCCCAAAGGGAAGGGCAAAATTTATTAGCATCCTCACCTTTGGAACCAAACTGAACTTGAGAATTGTTTATTTGAGAACACTGTCTTTGGGGGATAGTTTGTCATCAAAGTTCTTGCATTTGTCCATATGTTACTTTGCCTATTTTAAAACTGTAGACTTTTAGAGGACAGGCAGGAGATGTTTAATTTGCTTTGTAAAACGTGTAACCCAAACTCAGGTGGGGAAGGTTGTAAATATTATGAGATGATGTATTTCAACCAAAATATCTCCTTGAGCTGGATGACAAGAGTCTGGGTTGCTTCCAGCTCCTTTTCTCTTGCTGTTTGCCCTTGGGCAAAGAGCTTCCTCTTTCTCTAACATTTTTTTTTCAGGGATCTTTGTGTGTGTGTGATGGCACCTTAATATTTATTATTATCCTTAATAATAGATAGAACTATTTGCAGAGTTCCTTGTAATGCCTAAGTGTTGTCTCCTCTTCATATCCTTGCCTGACAGCTCCTCTCCCCAGGTCCTGGAGTAAGACAAGGGGCTTCCTCCTGCATGGTTTTTGCAGCACCTTTCTCGTTCCTTTTTTATAGGATGGATCACCTTGTTTTGCAATTGTCATCTTGCCTTCTCCATCACTAGACTATGCTTCTTGCGATGGAGAGCTAGGTTCTTTTTTTTTTTTTTTTTTTTTTTAATTCCCAGCACCTAGAATCATGTTTGGTACACAGAAGGGAGAAGCTCAAAAATAGCTAATGATTTAAGAAATTAAAGCTATTGATTAAAAAATATATAATGTTTGAAATTATATATAATTGAGATATATCATGGAAATAAATATTATTATAATGAGTTATAATAATAAGTCAACATTTATAAGTCTCTAATAGATATGCTGAGAGCTTTTATATGTATTTGTCACTTCTGTTATCCTAATTTTTTTAATTAAAAATTTTATTTATTTATTTGACTAAGAGAGAGAGACAGGGAGGGAGTACAAGCAGGGAGAGTGGGAGAGAGAGAAGCAGGTTTCCCACTGAGCAAGGAGCCCAACCCAGGCTTGATCCCAGGAACCTGGGATCATGACCTGAGCCGAAAGCAGAGGCTTAACCCACTGAGCCACCCAGGAGCCCCTGCTGTTATCCTAATTTAACAGATGAAATATATCAGGCTTAAAGAAGTTTATTTACCCAGAATTATACACTGAGAAGATCAAAACTGGACTTGAATCCTGATGTATTTATTCTAGAGTGCTTGCTTAGAATCGCTGTACCCACCATATTTGGGAGGAAGTCAATATTCCATGGGTCTTAATTCCAGGAGTTTCTTTTTTTTCTTTTATCTTACATCTTTAATGGTCTAAAGTTAAAGAGGTGATTAGTTGTTTACCTCTGTGTGTTACTTTATATTTGCAACAATTTAACCAAATAGGCTTGAATCCCCTTATTAGCTTTTAATAAATAATTAATATCCGAATTCTATTTCAGACATAGTTCTTTGACATCTGAGGATAAAGATGCTAATTAGTACTATACAATATACCGACTGTCATAAGGCAGCTCTCCATAGCTGTGCTAAAATTTCTCTAAAGAGGTCTGATATTGTCAAAGGAGGTAGCCTCCTTCCAGACCCAGGTCCCATGTTCTCTGCAATATTTGACTTTGTTGACCACTCTTGCTTAGAAAGTAAACCCTCCTTTGGCTCCTGGGATTAAGGCTCTCCTTTTTCTCCACCCAGCTTGCGTACACTTCAGGCTGGCTTGCCTTCTCTTTCTTTCCTGCCTTCTCTTTTCTTTCTTTTTGGTTCCCTCTTCTCTACCAGCTTTTCATTGTTGGGGTTGCCAGTGAGACTGCATCCTCATCTCTAGCCCCAGTCTCCCCCTTCAGCTCCAGATCTACTTTGTAGCAGTTGGCTAGCCCTCTTCATTTGGTTGTAATAAGATGTCTCAAACTTCTTATGTAGCAATAGGACCTCTCTGCTCCCTCCTTCACCCTCAAACCTGCTCTTCTACCTATTTTCATAGCTGGGTTCCTTTTGTTGCCATCATCCCAGGTATGAACCCCGGGAACTTTTTTGTGTTTTCTTCTTTTCAGACTTCTGCATCTAGTTGGCTGCATGTTCATTTTTCCTCCAAAATTTTCAGACTAGTTTCTTTTTTTCAGTTTTCACTGTCTCATGTTTGAGTAATTGGCCTTTAGTCTCTCTCTCTATCCCATCTTACACCCTGATCTCACCCTGGTCTCGGAATTACTTTTAAAAACATGAATGTGAGTCATTCCACCCCTTTAAAACCCTCAGTGGTTCCCCATGGCCCCAAAATAAAGTTTAAACAGGCAGGCAGTCTGTTCCAACATCCCTCCTGGCTTCATTCCCTTTGTATTTACTTTACATCGGATGCTTGTGAGTATGTCAGCTCAGGGTGTGTTTTCACGTCCATGACTTTGCTTCTCTGTGTTCTAGGCCTGCAGTGCCTTTCTCCCTTTCCATAGCTGTGAATTCTCACACATGTATCTCAAATAAAACCCCTCTGATGCTTCCCCTTGTTCTCTAATGCAAGAAGAAACCCACTCTCTCCTGTAAGCCCTCAAGCTGTCCCTTTTCACATCATACCCTGGCTAAACTGGTCATGTATGGGTCTGACTCTCCTCTAGATTATGGGTTCCTTGAAAAAGGAACATTTGTCTGGTGTCTTTGTGAACACTGGTGCCTAATAGCCTGTGGTTCATGTGCGGTGCTCAAGAAACGTGGATTGAATTGGGTGACAGGACAAGTTTCAGGAATGTTCGGCACTGAAAACAATCCCCAAAATGGTGATCTATATAGCAGGTTATGGAGAAGGGTTAATGGAAGACACTCAGTAGTGATGGCATAGGGGTAAGGAGTGAAGAGGAACATTTTAGACCTGGGTGGAGGCTGTCTTCCCACCTCTGTGTTCTCCAATTACTTTCCATTTATCGGACAGCTGATTTTTAACTTACATCATCAGAATATGTCTATTGCTAGAAAAATTTAGTTATTCTTCCAGAATACAGTCACTCCCACCTCATTTTTCAGTGAATGTTTGAGGCTGACCCTCAGAATGCAGTTATGAAAGGCTCTTTGAGTGGGTGTTTCAGACTGATATACACAAGTTTTATTTTATAGTGGTGAAGAGTTAAGAAAAACATTTCAGAAAAAAGACTAAAAGTTCCCATATAGAGTTGGTTTTTTTTTCCCTAGGTGCATGTAACTTTGTTTGTTGTCTTTGAGGTACATCAGAGTAGAAACTACCTTGTAAAATATTACAGCACTATTAGTTGGTTTGTTCTGCCCTCATTTTTGCCTTACCCGGACAAAAAGTGAGTTTCACCCAATTGCCAGACTCACCAGAATACTGCTTGCTCAGGCCTTTGAGAGCATTTTTGTTTCTTTTAACAAAACTCTCTGTCATGGACACACTCCCACTACAATCCAACTGCTCTCTTCTACTGTGTTCTGTGCCCAGCAATTGACAGGAGGTGGGTTTTCATTTCCAAAGGCAGTGAGTGCAGCTGCTAGGCTTTAGTAAAATTTTAGGTGGGTTTGAGATGAAGTGATGAAAGGAAGGCCCTCAAAAGGTCTTAGGAAGATTTATCTAGGATAAGGAAGGGCAAAGGACAAATTAGGCCTTGTGCGGAGGACCTGAAGGTAGAGAGACGAAGGGACTCAGCCAAGGCAAGTGAAGGCCCTAGTTGAGTTCTAAGGGGCACAGTGAAGCCAGTAGTAAGCAGACAACAGTCAGCAAATTCGACCAGGGGTGACAGTGAGAGTGGAGTCAACTAGTAGCAGCTGCTAGAAGCTCTAGGATGGCACAGATGCTGGTGATCATTATCCCATATCATGGATTACTAAGTGCCATAGCAAAAATTACCAGCAGGCCAACTACTGGTTAGTAGCCCCGCTTTACACTTTTTGAATGAACCATCCTTTTCATTTTGGGGGATGGTTTACTTTGTACTATTTTCGCAATGCTCGGGTCTTGGTTTTGCACATTCGAAATCTAGGCTACTGCCTGTAGGGTTGGTGGGTCAGGCTTCGCCTGTCTCTGCAAGGTGCTATGTGCATTCTGTATGTGCCTTCTGCAGAGGGTCCCTCACAGTGTGAAGTTATCAGAAGAATGGAAGGTGTTTACAGGCATGGAGAGTGAGAGTCTATGGCAGAACCAAAATGAGCTGCTCAGGAGGAGGAAGTCCATGCCCTCTGCAAAACAGAGACCCATACTTGTGAGGATAAATGACGTTGTTTGCATTCAAAGCTGCGTGAAGTCACTTTGCCCAGGAGACTGGAAAAATACTCGCTAGGCGGGTTGCTAGATGAGCTGGGTGGGTGTGTGGTAGAGCAGGTAACTCAGTACCGTGCCCTCAATGTAGCAACTCCATCAGCAGCCTCGGTTTAACTTCTCTCCCTGCTTCTGACCCAGAAAACGCTCAGAAAATGACTGCAGTGAAATGCATCTTCAAGGTGAAGCTGCCGGTCCAGGTGGGGGAGGGGTGTGGAGTCCATCCCAGGGGTTCAATACTTACTTCCTAAGTGTGCTGGGAGTGAGCTTTGTTTATGCTCTGACCCAGAGGAAGTTACTTTACATCTCACCCTGTTTCCACCAGCAGAGTGCCTTCTGCTTGTTTTGCATAAGCCTTGTGCGCACTCGGCTCTGCAGAAGAGGCACGAATGAACTGGGAACTATAAAACTCCTGGCATCATAATTCTTTGCGAACAGCAGAGTCTAGTGAGCAGTGGCTTTGGTCGGCAAATGTTCATTATAGTCTATACTTGGTTTCTCTGCCTGTAAAATGGTGGGAATGCTTTCTCATTGGAATGTGAAGGAGGTCAAAGCAAAATAGTGTATGTATTTTCCTTTGTTAAAACCTGATGCTTAAAGCATCAAAACATCTCATATGTTCTATGGATAAAATGTACTCAGAGGACCTTGCATACATCATCTAATAACCTCAAGATCCTCTCCAAAGAGTGCCTGATTAAACACTCCTGTTCTACCAATAAGGGAGATCTGCAGAGGGGAGATGATTTGCCTGAGGTCACGAAATTAGTTAACGTGGACTATAACGAGAGCCCAGGTCTCTCGGTCCATGGCCCAGTCCTTCCTCCCTCCCTGCCTATCCCCTCCTCCTCCTCCTCCTTCTCCAGCAGATTTTATTTTATTTTATTTTAAAGATTTTATTTATTTTTTTGTCAGAGGGAGAGAGAGAGACAACCCTAGCAGGCAAAGTGGCAGGCAGAGGTAGAGAGAGAAGCAGACTCCCGACTGAGCAGGGAGCCTGATGCGGGGCTAGATCCCAGGACCCTAGGATCATGACCTGAGCCGAAGGCACCTGCTTAACTGACTGAGCCACCTAGGTGTCCCCTCCAGCAGATTTTAAAAACTGGTTTTAAATAATTTTAACATGAACCCATACTCATGGTAAAAATTACTCAAACAGCACAGAAGAGTGTAAATGACTTTCCTAGACCCATTACTGGAGGTAACCACTGTTAACAGTTTCTCATATATCTTTCTAGAGAGTCTCTAGGCACATACAAACATACACACATAGATATAGGTATGTAAGTGTGTAGGCGTATGTATATGCATGTGGATATACATGTGTATGTGTAACATAGCCACACATGCATACGTGTGTGTGTGTGTGTTATAGTAGCTTATATTTCCTATTGTACTGCAACTAGCCCTTTTCACTTAATAATGAAACACTTAGGGCGTCTTTCTACATCAGGATGTAGAGATTGATCTTTTTCATCTTTAACAGCTGTGTAGTATCTTATGCTGTTATTTTTCCATGACGACTTTAAGATGTATAAGCAACACCATGAAGTTTGAGTCCTGAGTTCGTGATGTTGACGTAAGAATCTCTGTTTTATGTGAATATCCAAGAAGGGGAATGCTTCTGACAAGGTCACATGGTTTGTAGAGTCTGAGAGCCCGCTGCTGGTGCCTGCTGCTACTCACGGGCCCCACCTGCCATATACCAGTTGCCATGTTGGGGACTTCAAAGGCCTTAACTCATTTCATTCTCCCAGCAGTCCACTGAGTTAGATGTGATTCCCATTTTACCAGTGAGGAGTTTGAGGCTAGTTAAGCTGCCTTTGCTTAAGGTCACATGGTCAAGTAAGTGCCAGACTTCAGATTTGAAGCTGCTTGACCCCAAAGTCTTTTTCTCACTGTCTGAAATCTAGGACACGAGGAAGAATGGTTACGGTGGGTTTGAAGCTCAGGGTTTCTCACAGCTTCCAAATGTTGTTGGTTTAGACTTGGCTAAGTATCCACTTCATATAGAGCAGTGACATAAGGCCAAGTAGTGGTGGAACAGAAACAGTGGTGTGGGGAGGGAGGACAAGAGATGGCCGCTCTCTGGGAGGCACTGTTGTCTGTTATGTGCTAGGCTGTGTGGCAAGTATGGAGGAGACTGACTACAACACAGCTATCTGCTCTTGAGAGGCTGATGGTTCTGCAGTGAGGATAGACACACAAGACTGAGTTAGTGCAAGGTAGAGCGAGGCACGTGCCTCATGGGGCTGCAAACTGCTTCAGGGTCTCTGGGAAGCTCAGACTGGTTTTGGCCAGGGATCCTGGGAAGGCAAGCTTCACGGTGGATTAGCCATCTGAACTGATCCTTAAGACAGGGTTGTTTTTCACTGGCCAGTGGGGGAGAGGGCATTCCATGAGGCAAATAGGGGCATGTGGGATAGGAGTCTGGTTTGGCTGCAGCAGAGGGTGAGTGAGAGTATATAGTGGTGGAGGGGACCAAGAGGTATGTTGGAGGTAGGTTGTAGCAGGCCTTGAATGCCACAGAAAGACTTAGAATTTACATGTCAGGTCCTGGGGGCACTATCAAAATTTTTGAATAGCAGAATCGTGTGTTGTCAGGTATGTTTTAGGATATCCTGCCAAAATACAATGAAAGGCTCAAGATCTACACCAGGGCAGTGGGAATGGAAGAGAGGAGGTTAATCCAAGCAATTCAGAGAAGTCAAAGTATCTGAACTTTCTGTCTGAGGTAGGACTGACCCATTGTCATTTTTCATGCACCCTAACACATAAAGGACCAAACATTTTAAAATTATCAGTGTCTCATATGAAATATAATGTTTTTGCCATCAAAAGTATTTGAAGAGATTTGGGATTATTCTTAATTTTGATTTTATAGTCTTAATTGGCACTATTTTTTTCAAGTCTTAAAGCATTTTGAAGGTTCTTAAAATTTACTTATAGGTGCATTTTGCCTAGTGGCACTGACGTGAGGGGAAGAGAGCTACTGGATATGACTTACAGTCTTCCAGCTCAGGTATCGGGGAGGTAGGTGTTGCTGATTTACTGAGATTTAAGTCTTAAAAGAAGGAGCATCTCTGAGGGTGGGGAAGGGGTACAAGGAAAGAGTTCAGTATTGACCAGGTCAGTGGCACGTTTCAGTGGAGCTACCGTAGCAGATGTGGAGCCCAGGAGGGTCTGGGCCTGAGGGTGTCGATCTGACAGCCTCTGTCCACACAGAAAGGAGAGAGGATGGCATGAGGGAAGAGGACAAATTTTAACTTTGGGAAAATCCTACATTTAGGGTATGTTTGGAGGTAGAGGATCTGCAGAATGATTGTGATGTAACAACATACCATAGATGAAAAACCAAAAGAATCCAAAGCCATGGGAATCCAGCTCCAAGGAAAGGATGGTTAATAGCATCTAACATGGGAGAAGGATAAAGGGCAAGATCAGAGGAGGCTGTTAGCTGTATGAGATGCTCAAGTGACCCTCAAGAAAGCAATTTTAGTGGAGGCTTGAGCTCAACTCTCAGGAACTAGAGTGAAGCCCTGGTGAGGAGAAAGCAGTGAGTGCAGCGCTTGTCTGAGAATTTGATGGGAAAGGATGGTTTGAGACAGGTCAAGAGAAGTTTTATGGGATGGAGGGCTGGGTTTTTGGGCTGAGCAAGTGTGGAGCCCTTGGAGAGGAAGTTGGCATGCACAGGCAACAAGGGGTACGAGAGGACTGGTGGTTAATGGAAGTCTCTGGGAGGCTGGAAAGCATCAGGTGGCAGGAGGGCCAATCAGTGCGGTCATGCCTGTGCCCTGCATCCACAGCTGTCACAGCCTACCACATTCAGCCCCCGAGATAGGTGATACAGGTGGCACGGTGGTATCCCACATCTCTGTGGGTCTCGGGGTGACTTTGCGCTCCTCAAGGACAGGGATTTTATGTTAACTGTTCTCTGCGCCTTGAATCACACCTACAAGGACGGTGATGCTTCAGTGCCTATTTGTCAAGACGCTGGCTGACTTACCACACCATCCTGCAGCCTCCTGAGGCAGGCTCCGTCCTTTCTCTTTTCCTTTGTAATGGGACAGCAGAGGTGTGTGATGCAGAGGTAAGTCTGGAAGCAGTTATAAAGCAGACATTCTTGCCTTCACACTTGTGTGGCCACTGGCGTGCTCCTCCCCCTTTTCTGCGTGCCCTGCCACCTCAGGTCCTGTTTCTCTTGAAAATGTGGACAAGTAAATTTGTATTAGGGCTCCTCCTCGGCCTCTCAGTGCCCAATTCTGGGGCACTTGGGTAGAAGCAGGGAAAGAATATATGATGATCCTTTAGGGGAAACAAAGGGGCTCATTCAATGAGTTAGTGAAAGATGAGTCTCCTTGTTGATGGTGATAAGAGAGGATCTTGTTTCCTGAAAGCCTTCTGGGTGTGAATGCAGTTTCTTTGCTTGGTTTGTGTCACTGGGAGGCTTCCTTCATGCCCAGTGAAGGAGAGGGCTCTTTGCTAGGAAGTCTAGGTCCTGTCATCCCAAACTCTATTTTTGGGAATGGTAGAAACCCAAGGATCAGGCCATAGTTGTAATTATCTTAGATTCTAGCAGTATGAAATATTCTAATAAGCAGGAAGTATGTGACTTATGTTTTTGTCAATTATATCTTTTGTCATTGAGGTGAAGTTGGAGACTCACAGTCCTTTCAGGGACACTTAAATTTTTCTTTTTCCTTCCTTATTTGTATTACAAATGTAATACAAAGCTTTACTAATATAAAATTTTGCAGAAATACAGACTATAGAAAATGAAAGTTCTTCATCACCTCCCTTCATTATTCCCTAATCATTCATTCCAATTCAATGCATAGTCTTTCAGCTTTAAAAAAAAATACATATATTAATAAAACATGTGATTCTCTTTATTCAGAAAAAGATTTATGCTATGAATACTATTTAATAGCTTATGTTGTTTTACTCATCAATACACAAGGTCATCTTTCCACATATACACACTTATAGATTTTCCTCATTCAAAATTGTTCCAGTGTATGGAAGAATCATACTTTATTTAAGCAATTTTTAAGTGATGCCAAATTAGATTTTGTGTGTGTGTGTGTGTGTGTATCTTTGCTCTACCCAATAATATGGAGCCATTTTTAAACTGCTAGGGTAGATGGTGGGTTCAAGCTAAGGGAGCTTGTAAAATGAGGCCAAGTTTGTTGGGAAATGGAAGGCTGATCTCCATGACTCCCTCCATTCTCTCCTGACAGGATGGGGAAAGCCTAGGGAAGTCCCCTGTGCCTTCTCCCAAGAAGCACCCAGGCACCAAAGCACCCAGGCACCAACTTTTTGTTATGAAGCATACTTAGACCAAATTACACTACCATTTTGTTTTGCTTTCTGCCTTTTCCTTTCCTTTCCCCTTCCTTCCTCCCTCCCTCCCTCCCTCCCTTCCTTCCTTCCTTCCTTCCTCTTGCTAACTTGGTGTCCAATTGCAGCTTCCCCTCTAATTCTCACTTCCAGGCATCTGTGACTATTCTGGCTCTGCAAGCCTTCCCCTCCCCCAGCAGGGCCTCCCACTGCTCCTGACTTTGATCTCATTTTATCCCCTGCTCAAGTTTCCAGTTTCTCTAGATGGTGCCCTTGTTAACATCTGCTGGTGTCCCCTGTAGTCTCATCTGCAAAATATATTAAATCTGCTTCCCCAAATCATTTACCCTACCCTTTAAAGGATTTAAATACAAACCAAACTTAACACAGCGGCCCCTTTGCCTTATGTTACCTGGTACTTATCCTCGCCCTCTGTTCACTGCTCTGTGAATAGTACATTTCCATTCCTTGCCAAGAGACTTCATTTCTAGTGGAAACTCCTGCCCTATAGTATGGCAGAGAGACACCTGCTTTGGCTACGGCCCGACCTTTCTTCGAACTCAGGTTCCAACACTTAATAGTTGTGTGGCCTCAGCAGACAATTTCATCTTCCAGATCTTCATTTTCTTCATCAGTAAGATGCGGAATAGTGATATCCACCTTGCAGATGGGATTGTGCCATGGACTGGACAAAAGTGCATGTCACACATCTGGCACATGGTAGGTGACCAAAAATGAGAGCTACTATTGTTGTAATAGCTTGGTTTCTCTTTAGCTAACTTGTTCGTTTTTAGCTACTCTCATATGTTATAAGGGATCAAAGAATCAATGCATCGAATATATCCTGTTAGAAAGGAATCCTATAATAATGTAAAACTTTGAACATAATATTTTTGCCAATTAATGTTTCTTATTCTTGGCAATAGCAAGTAAAATAATAAAACAAAAACTTAGGACAAAACTTTAGATTTCTCCTTGAAGTCTCTTGTGCTAGAAATAATCTGTGTTTTCCAGAGAAGAGCCATTTTCATTTACACCAAATGGCTCTCAGAATCTGGATTCTTTTTTTCTCTGAGGTCTAGCAACTAAGATGGGGGAAACTCTTTGTAGTTTGATCATTGCCACAAATGTGCAGCAAAGGGTTTCAAAGCAAAGACTTTTCTCCGTTCATTTGAGAGTTTGTCATAGATTGTAATGGTGGTGGTTTTCTGGTTCCCTCACTATGAAATCTTGTGTACTCCGGTTGCCTGCAGAAGACATGCTGCATCTTTGGGTTTCATACTCAGCATCCTGGAGTTACTTGTTTGGAGTCTAGCCTTTGTTTACTGGTTTCTGATGCTAATCCCTCAAGGTGGTACATTGGGCCGTATGGACAAATGATAAGGAAATTAGAACATGGACTCAAATTTTCTTGGAGTCCCAAAGGAAAGCTAAGAACTTTGTTCCCCACACACAGAAGTGGTGAACTTGTCCAAGATCCCACAGCATATCAGCAACTGCTACCACTTGCTTTTCATCTCTTCTGCCTTGTGGCCTCTCAGCAGTGGCTCTCCCATACTTGGGGCCACGTTTCCCTCCTCTGTGCCCACAAGGTAACATATTCTGGAGGACTCCTCCCCTTTAGGCAGAACCCTCTCTTTGAAGATGTTTTGAATGGGAATAAACCCTGGAAACCTTCTAACACCCTGGATGGTGGAATTAGAAACACCAAAAGCAGAGTTTGCTCCTTCTAATCCTTTTGGGGAAGGTTGGGTAGTATGATCTCTTTCTTTCCAAATTGAAGAAGGCTTTGTGAGTAAGAGAAATGACTTGCCCAGAGCATCCAGTTATTAGCAGGACTAAAATTTCCCTTCCAGACCTGGCGATCTTGCTCCCTTGCTGAGCATGGCTAAGCCTCCTGAGGGGTGTCCTGCTGAGCCTGCTTGGCAGATGGCTCAGAAGCCGGTCAGCAGGGTCCAGAAAGTTGGATGGTCTGGTGCTAAAGGAAAGAACTTGGCGGTGACTCTGTCCCCCTCCCACCGGATCTTCCCTCTCTGGTGGCAGACTGTGGAGAGCCCAGGGGAGGGGGTTCAGGAAGGGCTCTTGGCCCGACCTTGTAACATGAGCGTCAGGAAGCTCATCTCTCATCAGGGAAGCTGCTGTATAAAACCACAGCAGGCCTGTCTCCTCCAGAAAAAGGATGCCTGGAGAGACAGCCTCCCGGGCTTTACTGCATTTTTCTGCTTATACTGGTGGCATCTACAGACCCCAGCATTAGCACATGGCTTCCTTTTCTTCCCTCCCCTGAACTGGGCAAGGCGGCTCCGAAGCCAGCTGGGCTGAGTGTATCTTGCCATCTGCCAGGCCGCACTTCTTGGGCCGGAGCCTGGGCTTCAGCCAGTGCTTCTGCAGCTCTGCCCAGCGCCCCAGCCCTTCGAGCATCTCAGTGGTCCTGAGCGAGTGTCCTCCCAGGGTCCTGCTCTAGCCCTGCAGGGCTGTGTCGCTGGGAGGAAACAGGAAGGGGTAGGGCTCAAGCAGTTCCCTCTGAGGTGACGGGTCCCAGGATAGGGAATGAGCTCCAGAATCTCACCCCTCCCCACTGGGGTGCACTTACTGCAGTCCCCTGGTTTCTTGCCCTGTTGTGTGTGTGTGAGCGGGGGGTGGTTGTGGTCCCAGTGGCTATAAGAGGAATTGTGTAGAAAATCCAAGTTGGAGGCCACTTACTAAGAGCTCACATTTCTCTTTAGCCAATTATGTCATGTTAGAATATAAGGCATGACAATGTCTTGTGATAGAAATATTTTATCTAATATAATCTCTCCTTTCTCATCTCTTCCAGCCATGAAGAATAACTTTTTGGAATGATATTTTCATATTTCATAAAGAATAGTGTTTAGAGTAAGATCCTCTTTGGTGTTAGGCCAGGGTCTCTATGTTAGGTCACCCCTACTGAACTGCCCAGACTTTTTTTCTAATAGGCACCTCGGTGGCTGGCTGGCTGGCTGTCTCTCTCTCTCACACATGCATGTGCCACACACAGACACACATTCTTTCCCTCTTTTCTAGCTTTTTCTAAGCTGCCAGTGATTTTGGGATCTATTCATTGCTGCTCAAAGTGTTCTGCTGGTTGGGAAGCCCTTTGCTTGTCTAGTGGAACTTCCGGGCAGCCCTTGTCTTCTACAGAGCCTCCTGGTTCCAGGCGCCCCTGCTGTCATTTGACCACAGAGTGGTTGCAAGGGGCACCTGCTTTCTGGTAAGTTGCCACAAATTAAGGACAAGGGCCCCAAGGTTGATTGCAGTCAGGCACCACTTCCTAAAAGGGGTGATCATGGAGCCAGGCCCATCTGAGGGACATCAGCAGCCCTTCCCTGCTAACCTCTATCTGTTCACAGAGAACTCATTCGCAGGAAATTTTCTGGGCTGAGGTAGCACTATTTCATTCAACAGGAAATAATACTGAGTTTCTCAGTTTTCCCCTTAATGACGGGGCAAGGCCTTGGCCTGGAGGAGGGAGTGAGTCTCCCAGCATCCAGGAGAATGGGATGGGAATTTGAGGTTTCCTCCCACCCATGTGACTTTCTGGGCCTGGTCAAACTACGGGAAATTCTATATGACCAACTGAAGTGTAACTGGTCTAGGGAGTCCAGTGTTGAACCCTCTGGGAGAGGGAGACAGAGCCATATCCAGTCAAGGCTCTGGAAAGCTATTGAATGTTTTTGCCCAATAGTAAGTCTTAAATTCTGTTAAATTCCCACTGTGTGAGAGATCCCAAGCTCTTTTGAGCCTTCAATCCTTCTCTCTCTCTCTTGCTCTTTTGCTGGAGCCTAAAGAGAAACTCAGGTTTCTCCCATTAGGCAAAACTCTTTGGCCCTGCATCTCTGTCTACCTACTGTCGAAGTCCCACCAAATATTCAAAGCAATGTGCTACACGTTATTTTGCCCTCATTTATTCAACTCCCCACGTCAGCTGGACTTGTGCAGCCATGACCTGACGGAAACTGTTCTTACTGTTGTCTCCACCTGTGAATAACTAAAGCGCTGTGGAGTTTTAGAGGCTGTTGTTCACTCCCTGCTTCTGGAAATGTTCTCCCCTGAGGGTTCCAGACGTGGCTATCTCCTGACTTGGCTTTGTTGGCTCCTTTCTCTTAGCATGCCCCGAGGAAGGGGTTGCTGAGGGTCCGTCCTCAGCCTCATCCAGCCACTTTTCGAACAGTCTTGCCTTCTTTTGGCATTTTTGCTGCCACATATTTATTCCTGATGACTTTAAATATCCCTAGACTATTTCCCCAGGACTTGGATACCCACCCTCAAGACACACGTTTCCACCCGGATATCCCACAGGATGTCTGAGACTCCTACTGCTGTCCTTCACATGCTCTTCCCCATTCATTGCCTAAGTCATATTTGTCCCATAGGTAACAATTTAAAAGTCACTTTGTCTCAGAGACTTCCCATATCCCACAGACTAGGTGAAACCTCTGTTAATCTTTGTTTAATATGCATACTTCTCCTCTTCAGCACTTTGCAATTTGTAGATTATAAATTATTTTGTAATAATTCATGGACTATTTGTGTTCCCCACTAGTTGAAAGCACAATAAAAGCAGAGAGCCTTTCTGCTTTGCTTCATGATTGCATACCCAACTTATAACATTATGGTTATCACAGAGTATTTCTGACCCACTGAAGTCATCATTCCTTCCCCTAAACCTCCTTCTCTTGTAATTGCTACCCTGGTTGATAGAACCACCATCCACCATTGCCCAACATGGAGAAGTCATTCTGGACACTTTCCTTCCTCTAACTTGCCCTTCCCATTGGCCCACCAAACCTTTTTTTTTTTAAATTTTTTATTAATATAAAATGTATTATTAGCCCCAGGGGTACAGGTCTGTGAATCTCCAGTTTTACACACTTCACAGCACTCACCATAGCACATACCCTCCCCAATGTCCATCACCCAACCACCCTCTCCCTAGCTCCCTCCCCCCAGCAACCCTCAGTTTGTTTTGTGAAATTAAGGTTCTCTTATGGTTTGTCTCCCTCCCGATCCCATCTTGTTTCATTTATTCTTTTCCTACCCGCCCCCAACCCCCTCCCATGTTGCCTTTCAACTTCCTCATATCAGGGAGATCATATTGGCCCACCAAATCTTAAATAGTTTTATAACCTGATCGCTCTTCTCCATCTTGACTACCAAAACCCTAGTTCATGCCCATATCCTCTCTTGTCTCAACTACTAAAATTCCATCTTAATCATTTTTCGTGCTTGTAATTGTGTTCCTTCCCCTTTAAATTGATTCCTTCATACGCCTGCCAAAGGGAGCTTCCTAGAAGGCAAATCTAGCCACTCTGTCCATTTAGGACCCTTCACTGACTCCCCACCACCCAGCTTCCTCAGCACAGCACATAAAGACTGACTGGGATGTGGCCCTTTTCTGTCTCCCAGCTCTCATCTGCTCCCGGCAGGTTCCCATGAACAGGCCATTCCTTCCCTCCTTCCCTTCATGCCTTGTATATACTTTCAACTTTAAATGCCCCTGCTTGCCAAGCCTACCTCTTCTCTATCTCCCTCAGATATACCAGGAAAACTCCTGATTCCTAGCTATTCACCTTGGGAGAGGGCCTCCTCTGTTGTGCTCCTGGAAGGCCCTGGGTATTTTTCCTCTCTCCACATTAGGACCTAGCCTGTTTTTATGACTGTCAGCTCCTGAGGGCAGGGACAAGGTTTAATCATCTTTGTAACCCCCATGCCTAGCAAAGTCCCTGGCATATATCATGCTTTTTTTTATTTTTTTTAAAGTAGGCTCCATGACCATCATGGCACCCAACCTGGGGCTTGAACTCACAATCATAAGATCAAGACCTGAGCTGAGATCAACAGTCAGGCACTTAACTGCCTGAGCCACCCGGTTGCCCCACACATATCATACTTTTTGAGGAGAAGAATGAATGAGCTCAAAACAATGGGATTGAGGGACAAACTTGTACTACTATTACTACTACTACTAATACATGTTTCCTCTGCTCCCTCTAAATGCTAAGCATTGTCCTAGTTATTCTACACACATGAAGCTTCGCATATATAAATCTTCACAACCACCCTGTAAATTCGGTAATGTTAGTATCCTCACTTTATAGATGAAGAAACTAAGGCCCAAGGTTGTACATCTCATCAGTGGCAGAGCTGGGACTTGAACCTCAGCAGTCTGTTCCAGAGTCCTGGCTCTTAATCCCGTCACTGCATTGCCTTTCTACTAGTAAGATGACGTACAAGGACTTTTAAAAACTTTTTATCTAATTCTTTGTGTTGCTTGCTAGGCTGGTAGGTTCTCTGTCCTCGGAGAGGGGAAGAAATCCAAAAGTGGTCAGCAGGGCAAGCAGAGGGTGTCTCTGGTCATTTTTATGGGAAGTAGGTTATTACCAGGGCAGTGTGTCAGGTTCATGAAGAGTATGGCAGAAAGATGACCAGATCAGGGCCAGCTGAGTCCCGTGTTTAGTATTTCTTCTATCTCCAGTGTCTCAAGGACCACATTTAATCATCTGGTTCTCCACCATGTTGTTGAGTGAGGGTGGAAGCACATTAAACTCTGACTATCATTGGTCCCTCAGAACGGAGTGTGACAGGACGACAGGAGAGGTGGGGAGGGAGCAGAAAGGAGAATGGCATCCTTGGGGAAGGAGGCCATTGAGGAAAAGGGAAGACTGAGGGCACCATGGAAAAAAAAAAAAAACCTTTACTTACTTACATTTTTACATAGGCTGGTAGCCTAAAGAATGAGAAGAAAATACAAAGTGCTGGTGTTCCACCTGTCTGGCTTCTCCCAACAATCAGAACCTTCGCTTAGGGGAGGGGACGCCAGCATCTTGTCACAGGCTATGGTGATGGCTCAGGCCTAGGCTCTGAATGCAACTAGTTTGTGGGTAGGCCCTGGGTAAGGGACCAGAATCCTGGAGATGTTTGCCCAAATCCTGTCTATATTGGTGTGATGGGGGAAGGTACTATAAGAAAAAGCACATTGTTTTGAAAATAAATCTGAGGTTTGGGGCACCTGGGTGGCTCAGTCAGTTAAATGTTTGCCTTTGGCTCAGGCCATGATCTCAGGGTCCTGGGATCGAGCCCCACATTGGGCTCCCTGCTCAGTAGGAAGTCTGCTTCTCCCTCTCCCTCTGCCTGCCCCTCCCCCTGCTTCTGCACAAGCGCTCTCTCTCTCAAATAAATAAAATCTAAAAAAAAAAAAAAGAAAGAAAAAAATAGAAATCTGAGATTGAATCAATTTGTTCTGAAATCCTGCTGGAGAGCTCCAAGGTGGGATTCTAAAAAATGTCATTCAGAGGTGTGTGTGGACAGGGTCTGGGGAGGCCTTTCTCTGCTGCCAAATGCAGTGACTTGTGGTATGGGACACTTAGTGGGCATTCAGACATTAAATCCTTCTCCCAGGCCTCTTCGTGGGAGAGAAAGCAGGGGTCAGCACATTTTTTCTCTAAATATTTTTGATTTTGTGGGTCTCTTACATTCTGTCATATTCTTGTTTGTTTTATAATCCTTTAAAAATATAGAATCTACTCTTAGCTAGCAGACTGAGTGTACAAAAACAGGCTAGTGGCTATCATTTGATGTCTCCTGGTCTAGTGTCATAACCTAGCTTCAGGCTCTGCTGTGTGCAGAGTGAGTGCTCCAAGAGAGCCCAGGTTATGTTAAACATTGTCTTTGAGTAGTAGAGCCCTCATGGCGTGCGCTCAGTTTGTACTCTCGACCAGGGCTTTGCAAATCACCTCACCACAAGTCCACACTGGAATTCAGACTTCTAGTTAGTGCTGAAGGTGAGCAGGAGGTTATTGATCAGAAAGCCCCTCTTACAGGCCTCCTGATTACAGTGGCAACAAAGGGGAGTTTTGGCTAATGAAAACAGCAAAGGTCTCACTGTACTTGATGTTGACTTCATGCTTGGGATGGTTCTAATCTTAGCGACTGAGATGGCAGTCCCTGACACTGGAGGGTGAATGACTTGAAATGAGCAAGATTCCATTCAATAGGTGAAAAGCGAAGTTCTGTTCTTCAAAAGAAGATGCACAGATATTACTGCGTCTGGATTGAGTTCAGTCTAAGTGTCCAAGTTTTAATAAAATGGGGCCCAAATTTCCAGTTATATTGATTGTCCCTATCTCTTTCCAAGGGACTAAGTTAATGTAAATATTGGCGTGACACTTGTCACTTACTGAGTAGGTTTTTAGAGCTGTTGAGAGCTAAGAGTTAACAGACTAACCCATCTTTTGCCTAATCCCTCACTCATGGATGGAGTAACTGGCTTGTGTTGTTTCCTTTCTCATCTGAGTTTTCAGGTCCATGGTCAAATTATTTGAAACCGTTAGGAAATATGTTTTGAATTCAGAAAACTTTAGATCTAACATTACACAGTGTTTGGGGCAGCATCCTATGATCAAACATGTTATTATTTTTGCAGCGTAACTGATATTTACATGGAGGGGATAAGTGAAGGCCATAAATTAGCCTAACCTCAGGGTAGTGCCATCAAATGAATTACAAATCTCTTTATGTACTCAGAGCTTTTTGAATTTCAGAATTGTTGCAGAAGGGTTTATGATCCATGCTATGTTCCTTAAATTAGACTAGAAGCTCTGTGAGAGTAGAGACTGTATCTTCCACAATGCCTACCTACCCTGGTGCAGGTACATAGCAGGTGTTCATTAAAAATCAATTGTATTTTTCTTGATTAACAGGAAGATGATGATATAAGTCAAACATCTTGTGTGGCTATTAAACAACTAGCTCTTATTTTTCCATTTTTCTAATTTCAAAATGTATTTTCAAAAATGTTGGAATTCTCCTGTAAGCTATAGTTAAACCAAAAGCCGCCTTGATGGGTCATAGGTTAGAAAGTAGTAAAGTCAAAGCTGTTGGATGCTGTGCATCTTGGTGGGTGAGTTTTAATGGACTGGGTAATCTGTGGAGATGTCTTGCAGCTTTGTAATTCAGTAACTGTAATATGCACAGTAATTAGCTTATTAAACAATAGTGATGAAATTAAATATCAGAGACAGTTTATCGTGCCAGAGTCTTAACTACTTATTTAAACCATGAACTAAACATTACTAAGTGCTAGAGTAACAATATTGAAAACATCACCAACAATGAGGTCATCTTCTGTGAACATCTGGCCAACTCTTTATGCAGGGCTGAGTCTCATTTGGGAGCTTCTAGTTCTGGAGAAAGGAGGGGAATTGGGAGTAGGTGTTAATAAGAGCAAAGAAAATGAATGTGATTTTTAAAATGGAATCTACAATAAAAGACTGTGAAGGTTTTATATTGTGGTATTGAGAAACAAGAGGATGCATGTGTGGAGGCAGGGAGCATATGGGAAATCTCTACCATCCTCTTAATTTTATTATAAACCTTAAATTGCTCTTTAAAAATGCCTTGGGGGGAAAAAAGGCAAGAGGAGTGAAAGAGACTTCTTTAAGTATGTGCCAATAATTCTACCTTTGTATTGAAGGTAAAATTGGAGGAACCATCATGTACTTGTCATTTTTTTTTTAAAGATTTGATTTGAGGGGCACCTGGGTGGCTCAGTCAGGTGAGTGTCTGCCTTCAGTTCAGGTCCTGATCTCAGGGTTGTGGGATCAAACCCCACATCGGGTTCCCTGCTGAGCAGGGAGTCTGCTTCTCCCTCTTCCTCTGCTGCTCCCCCTTGCTTGTGTGTGCACACTCGCTCGCTCTCTGCCAAATAAAGGAAGTATTTTTTAAAAATAAATAAAAATAAAAAGATTTGAATGGCAAGTAAAAGAATGAAAGCAAAACCTAAAACATATAAATGAGATGCTGTGAGTCCCAGAAGACATCACCAAAAAGTGTCACGGAAGCGTCCATGGCTTAAGAGTGGCATTCAATATCTTGACCAGTATAAATGTGAGGACACAGATGAGAGGGATGAAAGCACTTTGAAGGAAAAGGATGAGTATGATCACTGGTCAGGCACTGAGGCCCAGTGAGGGGGTGAGGGCGCTATGGAGTACTTCCCTTTGTCTCAGCATGGAGAGGGTAGCAGTAAGGAAAACGAGGTACACTTCTTTTCAAGAACTGGTCTGTGCTGGTTGATACAACAAAAGAGGGTGGGCCGGCCCCTTAGGCATGAACTCTGTGGTGGGTTTCAAGTAGTTTATTTAGAATCTTGCCTAAAAAAGAAGGGAATGGGTCAGTATTTCCCACCAGCTGGCCAGTTATCTCATGGAAGTAAAAATGCTTTCATCATAGACTCTCTTCTTGCTGTTTGGGCTGAAGAGTTAGGTGGTTCCTACCAACCCCTGATTTTCACTTCAGAGTTGATGTTCTGACTCAAAGCCAGTGTGGCATGAAGGAGCTGTAACCAACCTGGCAAGGTACCTGAAGGATAGAGGAATAGGCTTTTCCCTGCTCATCCACCCGCTCCCGAATGCCCACTGGACACAGGTTGGAAAAGTCTGCCCTAGATGCCCACCTTCGGGTCCTGTTATCAAGACCCTATACTGGGAAAAGGGCTATCTGCAGATTTGTTTGCCCGTCTTCTTTCATGTGGACAGAACACACCTCATGTGGCCAGGATGTTCTTTAGGACTGACGACCAGCAGCCAACTTAGGTTCTCTTCACAGGCCTGTTGGACCACTGTTTCCTCATGAATTTCTGTTTTTCTGAGGCTTTGAGGACTGGATGCCTGTCTCAAAATTGGTTAGGCTCCAGGCTGCAAGTCTGTGAAAAACTAAGGAGATCACACTCTGAAGTGATTCTACACATAGACAAGTGGCTTTTGTGGCTGTTAAATAATGTCAGGATGTAGGCTCTACTCATGGGTGATTGGTTCCTGGTAGCAATCAGGTTGCAGGCAGACCAGCCTGGACTTACACATCCATGCTTTCGGCAAGTGCTTCTCTCTCCAAACACACCAGTTCCTCTGCTCTTGAGGCTGTGGCTGGAGTGCTTGATGTCCCTTTCACTTTACCAGCAAAATGCTAGAGGAGGTTAGAATCTAATTATTGAGTTGACCTCTTGCTGCCAGCATTCAAGAATGTGGAGGATCAGTGAGACAAAGGCCATTTCTGACATGTTTAGACCCAACTGAAACAAGCCATGCATGTATATGGCTCACACAGTATCTGAGCATACTGAGTTACATCATCTCCCATCATTTTCTTATTTTAACAAGATCATGAGTTTTTTTTCCCAGACAGAGGATACTTCCTTTCCCCATGGTATGTTGCCATGAGCCCTGCAGGTGCTCAATAAATATTAATTGAATTAATCAGCTGCTACAACACAGGTGGGTACATTTATCTGCCTTGTGTTTTCATCCAGCTACAAATATAACCTGTGCACTCAGCTGCCCTTGCAGGAGCATAGGCTCTACACCTCCCCCGCCCCTGTACCTGTGCAAGGCTTTCTGCAGCTGTGCATCATCTAGACCCCTTTAGCCAAACATGCTCTACAAAGTACGAGGCCTGCTAACCCTTACACATGGGACCTTTGTTGTACATGCACCCAGCTTTGAGGGTCTTTACAAGTCCCTCTTTCTCTCCCACCCCCAGTGTTTTCTGATGTTTCCAAAGGCTTAGGGAGAATGAGGTCCATTCCCAACTCCACTTCTGGGGCAGGGTTTTAATTTCCATATAGACTTTGTTCTGTTGCTGAGATCAGGCTTCTCTGTGTAGGGAGAAGGGAATTCCAGTCATCCTGATGCATTATAATCAAGTTACTTACCACAAGTCCAAGTAACAGTTCTCTGCTTTCATTCTGATCACAGCAGGTGATACGGAAGCATAGCATCTCCTATTTCACTAGGTGTTTTAGGCTGTTTAAGTTGCGACATTGCTTTACAGCAGTGGTTTTCAATATTTTAAGAACCACGAAGCCATTAAAAACTTTATGGCAACTCCATGGTCTACCTATTTCATATGTAAAATGCAGAGTGTATTTTTTTAGAAATCAATATTGGCCTGAAATACCTGACCACAAAATATATTTAACAACATGCACACGATAAAAACCAAAACGAGGGGCACCTGGCTGGCTCCATCCGCGGAATGTATGACTCTTGATCTTGGCGCTGTAAGTTCAAGTCCCGTGTTGGGTGTAGAGATTACTTTTAAAAAATCTTAAAAATACATACATATCGAAATGATAAAATTGAAAAAGACTGAAAAATAACTTGACTCCAAAATGAAGGCAGCAGATAACCCTATAGCTGATCATCCAGGTGATCATTTCACAATGTTAGATACGTGGATGGTAAGCTCTAGTCCCTACCAGAATGATACATTCGTGCTGTCAAAGGCTGTTACATATCAGTAAGGCTGGAAGATGGGTGATTCGGCTGCCTCCTAAGACTAGTGGTCACAATCTTTTCATCTCCAGAATCCTACAGTTTTGGTAAAACTTTAAGAGTGCAGCACAGTGCTCAGAAAATATTTGTGGAATGAATGAATGCGAATTATTCACAGAGCAGCAACTTTTGTTTTCTTCAGTTTCTGGTTGATGGAGAGGAGGGGTGGGGCAAGTATTTTAGTTGAAGGGCTCACACTGACAGCCTATGAGTAGGTGGGCGGTTCCCAAAGACACCTGCCGCTTGGCCCTGCGGTCCGTGCCCTTGCCATATTCGTGAGCTTCGTGTGTGCGCTTATAATACATACACCAAGAAACCTGCACCGAGTTACTGACATTTGGCGGGCTCAACATCTACTTCTGTTCAAAGGCAAACACTTGTTAAGTGGCTATTTTCTGATAAGGCTGTCTACATGCAGTGGGTGTAGCAAACTGTGTAGGCCCGGGAAAGAGATAAGTAAGGGGAGCGGGCCAGTTCTGCCATGCCCAGATAATGGGTGGGGGCGCACAGGTTTCTTTCACACAGGCAGCCCTGGGCTGGTTTGTTACGGATTACTTTGGATCTTTCACTTCTCCAGTGTGTTGCTTGTTTTCCATGTATGTCTAACCATCCGCCTCTCTCTTTAACAAAGCAGTATTGTTTATTATACGTAGTGAGAGCAACAGTTCAAGGGCTCGGGACTTGCAGGTCTTATTTCTGGGTGGGTTAGTGACCCAAAATGCTCAGGCCTATTAGGAACAGCAGCTTCTTCTCCATTCTAAAGTAGCATGCTGTGGTCACAAAAGGAACACAGAAGCCAGATGGCTTTCTAACCACCATTGTCTTAGATTAGGTAAGATCCCTGGAACACAGTTTGGATATATTTTGGATGTGGTTGGCTGTTTTTAGAAGAAATAGGATGGGGAATGGGAGAAGAGTAAATCTGGCTTTCAGAATCAGGAGGTGCTTCTGGGGAACCCTAGCATCTTCATGTTACTTTTCAACTGAAGCCCTGCTAAATGTCAATGTGGATTAGTGGACTGTTAACAAGGTTGAAATTTATCATTAGCAGCAATTCGTCCACGAGTTATGCGGTGGGACTCATGGCAAGCATGTGGCGGTCACGCTTCATCCCTTGCTTCTCATGGTTCTGTGGCCTGGGGCAAGTTCCTGAACCTCTGCAAGCTTTAGTTACTCCAGTTATAAAATGAAGAAAGTGAAACTCACTCATAGGAATCTTTTGCTATTGAAATCAGCTATGTGTACCAGGCACATAGCAGAGAGCCTCATATACTAAGTCCTCACTAATATGATTATTGTTGTTGTTGCTGCTGTTTTCTGTGATGACATTCTACAAATGTCTGTTGTTGAAGATACAACAATGTCTTCTGTGTGTTGGGACCTGATCCCTTCGCATGTGAGTAGCCAGTGGTTTGACTGCCTGGAACGCAGGGAGAGGGGGTGGATGGGGAGAGCTGTGGATAGTTCACAGCTGAGAGCATTCTTTCTCTGGTGATCAAGGGACTGTGCAGAAATCAAGGAAGGTTGGGTTTTCTAGCCTGTGACGTTTACAGCAGGACTTTGCTGAGCCGCTCTTGGCGAGCACAGCCATTGGCTGTGGACATGAGGATTCTCTGCTCAGTTTGGATGCACTGTTTTGAGGATAGGTACACTCTACTATTGTTGGATCTCCATGGCAGCCTTTTTTGTTGGGATCTTCTAAAGGCTGAGCAGACGTCACTTTCCTAATTCAAAATAATCCAAAAAAAACATAGTGGGTTGACTGAAAGGAAATACACCTAACTAATTGTGGGCCCGTCTGGGCTAAACCATTCCCTTCTGGGATGGGAGGTTAGCAGTGGTGATGGAGTGGTTTGGGTCAAGGCACCTGAGCATATGTATGTCAAGAAAAGAAGGTCAATGCTGCTATTCCCTAAGCCTGCCACTGACCGTGGGGTACCCCATGCTGCCAAGACAAGCCAGGCAACATTCCCCTCAATGCACCCCACTCTTCTCTCAGCCCAGCTCCTCAGGTTGGCTTGTCAGCTGAGCACCTTCATCCAGAGTTGGCAGCCACAGAAACAAGCCTAACTCTCAGCAGAAAGTCACTCCCACCCCTTTGCTCTAGGATGAGAAGCTAGAGATTGTGATGAGGCTGTGACCAAGCAGAAGTGAGAAAGTAAGGAAGTTACTGCTTTGTTTGTTGTGAAGAATCGTGGCAAACATTCAGACACTGATGTGTTGTTTCCCCCCAGTGGAGTAAAAACATTGCCCTCTCCGCTGGAGGGAAGGAAGGGGAGAGAACATCGTGTGACAGATCTTGAGCAGCACGACGCCACTGCTCTGCCTCCTTCCCTCAAGTGTCTCTTCTCCACGTATGCCTGGGACTTCACAGGGCGTGGTTGCTTCCTTGGGTCTGCTCCTGGCACCATGAAAGCCTCAGGAAGTGCAAAAGCATAGCCTGCTTGTTTTACTTAGACATCTATCATCCAACATTTAGAGGATCTGCAGATATCCCAAAAGGGCAAGATGGCCAGTACTCATGTAGATACCATGTAAACACTGGATAACATTTCTGATAATTAAAAAATCCCCCAGTTTTGGGGTGCCTGGGAGGGCTCAGTCCATTGAGTGTCCAACTCTTGATTTCAGCTCAGGGTCATGACCCATGATCAAGTCCCACGTGGGGCTCAGCACTGGGCATGGAGTCTGCTTGAGATTCTGTCCCTCTCGTCTCTCCCTCTGACCCTCCACCCCCTCCCCCTGCCACTCTCACACACATGCGAGTTCTCTCTCTCTCTCTAAATTAGAAAAACAAAAAACCTCAATTTCTGCATGTCCTCAGTTTTTAAGTGCTATAAGCAGAGGGGAGGACTAATTGCTGTTTTATTACTGGAGCACAAAGAGGGGCTAAGAATTCATTCTTCTGAGCTGTGGAAGCAGCCAGAGACCAGACGCAGGGCTGTTGCCACTTATGCATTCGGGGCTGCATTCTGTGCCAGGTGCCCTGCACAGGACTCTTAACTATGTTATTTCACTTGATCCAAACAGCAGTGCTGTAAGGTGATGACTGTTATTAACTCCACTTTATACGTGGAGATATATATTATAAGGCATATATATCAGGGAGCAGCTAAGTCCCGAGGCCTTCCTGGCAGTGTACTCCAGATGCCCCTAACCGTTAGGCCACACTGCCTGGTTCACTTCCCCAGATCAAAGTCACCTTAGTCTACTATTCCTGGCACTAAATCCCTTGTGGGTCACCCTCTGATTCTTTCGGGAAGCTGGCTCAAGTCCTCGCTGAATGGAGGAGTATTGCCACCATGTACTAGGGAACATGGAGGCACGGCAAGCTTTTCGGCATTGCTTACAGACTGTTTTAGCAATGACCACTCACTTCTCTGCACCTTTCAGATGACCTACCCTGGCTTATGTGTCCACCGGCCTGGCCACACACACATGCCTCCCTAGAAATGGCCAGCAGTTGGCAGCTCTTGCTGCTTCGGCCCTAGCCAAGCTATTTGGAGTCAGGCGTCTTTAAGAGAAGAATGTGGTAGCAGTTACTTTGCAAGCAGCTCAGCCTGATTACAGGGTGAGGCGCTGATGTGCTGTCACTGGAAGCTTCTGGGTAGCCCATTTACAGTGCTCAGAACTGGGGTACCCTTGCCCCGGGTGCTTTTAGATGATAACATTTGCCGCGCTCTTTAACAGATATGGGAGAGTGTTATCAAACCAGGGCACTTTGGGAAACCTTCTGCAAGAAACCCTTTTCGGTTGCACACATTGGAATCTCTCTTCTGTAAATAGATAGATGTGTGTGGTATTAAGGAGAGACCCTAAAAATAGAGTGGGACTTACAAGGGGAGCTGGGGAATTAGACGTGAACCGTTCCCTTCTGACTGTGCCACTTGTTTGTCCTGGGAAAGTTACCCACCTTGCTTCCCTTCTTCTCTATGTCTCTGATGATTTGGGGGGAAGTGTGCCCAGAGATCGCCAGAGGAAATGTGGGTCTGATGCAGGCTAGAAACCGGGCGTATTCATGTTCTGAAATCCCAAGGTTGAATTAACTGTGACCCTGCAGGGCCTCTTTGGCCTCCCAACATAGATCATCTTTCTTTCCTGTTGCCTTTCTTGATGTTCTTGTTGCCTGGTGTTGAGCTGGTTGTGGAAGAATCTGTCTCAGATGATTTAAACACTGTTTATAAGTGCCCTACTCCTTTGATGTCCACATTCCTTCCTACAGAGGGCTCAGGTCAGGCTCTGAGCCAGACGGCCTGGGTTTGAATCCTGGCTCTGTTCCTTACAGGCTGAGGGACTGCGGTGATCGCTGATTACTCTGAAGCCTAAGTCTCCTCACCTATAAAATGGGGAGGAGAGTGAGTGCCTCACGGCTTTGCTCTGCAGATTTGATGTGATGGTGTTTGTAAGTCTAGTGCCTAGTGCTGGATATGCTCTCAATAAATATTTGATGACAAGAGCTTTACACCTGAAGAAATTCACTCTCTCTTATCCAGGTGAGAAAACTAGAGCACAGAAAGGAGAAAGCAGTTACTCCAGTTGTGCCAAGGAGGAATGTTTAAATTACCTGTAAGCAACTTTAGGACAAGGACCATCTCATGATCACTTACATAGTATCCATTCAGGAAATTTTTGGTTAGCTAACTTGATGTGCATAGTGGCATTGTCCCATTATTTTTTAAGTTTGCTGTGGACCAAAAAGAGGGAGATGGCAACAAAATGTCGAGGCCATATACATCTCTCTGGTAATATGTTTCTTCCCTGGAGAAAGATCATTGCTAACCCAGTGGTTAGCACAAAGATAAAGCAAGGAGTTAAGTAGGTGTGTGTCAGATGAACTCCCATATGTGTGAAGGAATGATGAAGAAAGCGCTCTGTGGGTCAAGGCTAAGCCTGGTGAAGTGTGTGAACAGGTACGCTCCTTCAGGTCGCAAGGAGGCTTCTGGGAATGGCCTTCGTTCTTTTGAGGAGGCTATCCCCTCCAAGAATGAGCAGAGCTTTTTTAATTTGCCCTACGGGGTCTGGGGTCACATCTTAAACAATTTCAGGGTTATATACATGGCCATGCGTTTGAGGTAGTCAATATTACCTTTGTAACTTTCAGGGCTCTTGCTTTTTTAGTGTTTATAAAGGATATTTTGAGACCTTTAAACCATGAATTTAAACAAACACCATAGAAAATCTGCCTTCTGCTGGCTCTCATTCTATATGCAGTAGACTCGAATAAGCATGTTAGTCTTGTAAGGTATTCTCAATATCCAGGATGGCTAGAAGCGGCCCATTCTCTTGGAGAGATCCTAAGGTGGAAATGGGCCATTAGCACGCTCTCTCTCTCTTTCTCTCTCTCTCTCATGAGAAGGCAGATCTTCTTCTGGATGGGTATACCATGGAGCAGAGCATGAACCAAACTCTCAGAAGACCTAAATTCAAGCTTTGACTTTGCCACCCAGTGTGGGCAAGGAACTTGATCTCTAAGTCTTAGTTTGTTCAACTGAAAGTGAGATGAATAAGCGTCTCCCCAACCTGTCTCATGGGGTTGTTAGGAGGATCAAAGAGAAATTGCTTGAGAAAACTTTCAGATAAACATTGTTTACCCCAACAATAAAATCATCACTCCCTGTCATCAGCATCTAACTAAATGCTATCTCTTCCATGAAAACTCTTGTTTCTCCAGCATTCGGTATTCTGTCGTCCCTCTGAAGTTCCACAGCATTTTATTTCTGCTTCCCTTTTGACACTACCTAATTCTGTCTTGTTGTATCATTACTTATATCCATATCTGAGGCAACCTGAGGGCAGAATCCATGCCTACACCATATTTATATCCTCCATTCTAGTACCTTGCTTGAGAAAAACCTCTCATTTCAAAATATATAGGAATAATTATCCTACATCATTCTTTTTTTTTTTTAAGATTTTGTTTATTTATTTGACAGAGAGATCACAAGTAGGCAGAGAGGCAGGCAGAGAGGAGGAAGCAGGCTCCCTGCTGAGCAGAGAGCCCGTTGCGGGGCTCGATCCCAGGACCAGAGCCAAAGGCAGAGGCTTTAACCCACTGAGCCATCCAAGCGCCCCATCCTACATCATTCTTATCAAAGCAGTTCATAACAGTGGACTTGTACATAGTAGGTACATACTCAATAAATACGTTTTTATTATTTTTATTATGTTTATAAATATATATATATTTATTTATGTTTATAAATATTCACTCTTTTCAGTGTATATAAGTTTTAACAAATGTGTGCAGTATATTACCACCACCATAATCACTCCTGAGAATTCCCTGATGCCCATTTGTTTTCAGCCCTCTCCCCAGTCCTAACCCCTGACAGCCTCTGATTGGTTTTCTGTCCTTACAGTTTTGCCTTTTCCAGAATGTCACATAATCATGCAGTATGTAGCCTTTTGAGACCATCTTCTTTCACTTAGCGTAGTGCATTTGTGATTCATTTGTGTTATATGTATATGAATTCTTTCTTTTTTATCACTGAATATATCCCATTGTGTACCATAGTTGGTTTATCTCTTCACCAGTTAATGAACTTTTAGGTTGTTTCTAGTTTTAGGACATTATGAATAAAGAAGCTTCTGTGTGAACCTATGAGTAGGATCACTGGGTCTTATGGTAAATGTGTGTTTAATTTTATAAGAAACTGCCAGATTCTTTTTCAAAGTGCCTGTACTATTTTGTATTCCCACCAGCAATGTTTGAGAGATTAGTTGCTCTGCATACTGGCCAGCAGTTATCATTGTCAGTTTTTATTTAAAAAAAAAAAAAATTCTACTGGTGCAGCCACTGTGGAAGACAGTATGGAGGTTCCTTCAAAAAACTGAAAAAGGGGTGCCTGGGTGGCTTAGTCTTTAAGCATCTGCCTTTGGCTGAGGTCATGATCCCAGGATTGAGCCCCATATTAGGCTTCCTGCTCAGGGGGAAGACTGCTTCTCCCTCTCTCACTCCCCCTTCTTGTGTTCCCTCTCTCGCTGTGTCTCTCTTTGTCAAATAAATAAATAAAATCTTTAAAAAAAAATGAAACTAAACTAAAAAGAGTGGGGCGCCTAGTTGGCTCAGTCAGTTAAACATCAGACTCTTGATCTCTACTCATATCTTGATCTCAGGGTCGTGTGAGTTCAAGCCCCATGTGGAAAAACAAAAATTTAAAAAGAGAAACACCATGTGACCCAGTAATTCCACTATGGGCATTTACTCAAAGAAAATGGGAGTGAATTTGAGAGGACATATGCACCCCTAAGTTTGTTACAGGATTATTTACAATACCCAAGATATGGAAGCAACCCAAGTGCCCACTGGTAGATGATGGATAAAGATGTGGGGCATCTATATAATGGAATATTACTCAGCCATAAAGAACGAGATCTTGCCATTTGCAGTAACATGGATGGACCTAGATATTATTCTGAGTGAAATAAATGAGAGAAAGACAGATACCATACGATTTCACTTATATTTGCACTCTAAAAACAAAATAAATTAAGCAGAAACAGACCCATAAATATGGAGACCAAACCAATGGTTGCCAGAGGGAACCTGCCAGAAGGTAGGAAGATTAGCAAAATGGGTGAAGGGGAGTGTGAGGTATAGGCTTCCAGTTATGGAATGAATAAGTCATGGAGATGAAAGGCATGGCATGGGAATATAGTCAGTGCTATTTTAATAATATTGAAAAAATTCTAATAGGTGTATAGTAGTTTCTTATTGTGGTTTTAATTTATATTTCCCTAATGACAAATGAAATTGAGCATCTTTTCATGTGCTTTTTTACCCTCCCATGTCTTTTTTTTTTTTTTCTTAACAAAACATCTGTACAAATCTTTTGCTCATTTTTAATTAAGGTCTTTTTGTGAGTGTGTGTGGAGAGTTCTTTTTGTATTCTAGCTACAAGTCCTTTATCAGATATGTGTTTTGCAAATAATTTCTCTCAGTCTGAACCTTAAATTTTCATTCTCTGTTTTAACACTGTTTTTGGAAGAGCAGACATTTTAATTATGGTGGCCAAATTTATCAGTTTTTTTCTTTTAGGATACCTGATATTTTTTTATGGAGTACACTTTTGGGTTTGCATCTAAAATATTAACCCAACATTACAAAGACTTTATCCTTTTTTTCTTTTTTGGAAGTTTCAGGTTTTACATGTAAGTCTATAATCCAGTTTGAGTGAATTTCTGTTTGTGGTATGAGGTGTGGGTCAAGGTTCATTCCCTTTTTCTGATGTCCAGTTGTTTAGCACCATATGTTGAAAAGACTGTCCTCCATTAAATGGTTTTTGCACCTTTGTTGAAAATCATTTGCCCATATATATGTCAGTCTATTTCTGGACTTTATTCTGTTCCATTGAGCTATATGTCTATCCTTTTGCCACATGATGCTATCTTGATGACTATAGCTTTGTGGTAAATCTTAAAGTCAGGTAGTGTGAGTCCTCAAGTTTTGTTATTTTTTTCAAAATGACTTTATTGTTCTATTTTCTTTACCTTGCCATAGAAATTTTAGAATCAGCTTTTTGATTTCTATTTTAAAAATTCTATGAGGATTTTGACTGGTATTGCATTGATTTCTAAATCCATTTGGGGAAAATTGACATCTTAATAATTTTGAATTTTTCAATCCATGGGCATGGTATATCTCTCCATTTATGTAGATCTTTAATTTCTTTCGTTAGTATCTTCAGCCTAAGATTTTGCACATAATTTGTTCCATTTGTGCCTAAGTATTTCATAGCTTTGTAGAGTGCTGTTTTTCAATAAAAATTTGTGGAATTAATGAATAAACACTCTCTACTTACTTATGAATGCTTGCCTTGATGCTGTAGTTAAATACAAGATGCTAGAATAGGGTGGGAAATTCATCAAAGCCCTTGGTTATGGCCAGGAGAGCAGTGAGGCCAAGTAAGAAGTCTGAGTATAACTCTAGAAAGCAGGAAATATGGGCTTCATTCTGACCCTCTCTCCACATTCTTTAACCTTGGACAGCTCCTTCTCTCTGCCCAGGATTGCCTCCTAGCACAAGTTTTATCTTGAATTAAGTCTATACTTTTCAGGAACTCTATAAGCAGAGCTGGCTGTCCCAAAGATATATTACACAGTTGATTCTCTTGCATGGTTTGGATGTGCTACTCCTTTTATCCATTGGCCTGGTTTGGTTCCTAAACTGTCTCTTTCATACCCCTCCTTTGGGTTAAGGTATTATATTTCCATAAGGTCCTTACTAAGATGTGTTCCCTGGGAGGGATAGTCTGGCACCTTGGGAGGCTAGATATATATATCTGTTTCACTCGATTAACATGTACTAAATGAATACCTACCACGTGCAACTACCTCCAAGGTGAAAATGGCATCCTTCCCTTCGAGGAGTTTACAATGATAGGGAATTAAGTTGTCAAAGTCAGTTTTGTTTTAAAGTAAAGATAGAAGCAGATTTGAAGAAGGAGTTCTACTGGGATCATTCAGCTCAGTGGAGGCACCTGGCATGGATTAGCATGGATGCTTGAGACAGGGTGACAAAGGAATGAGAGTGGCAGAAGGGGCAATAAGGTAATGACAATAGACTCCACCTATTGTACACGTTCCTTTTTGTTATGAGAGCATGCATATTGAGCAGACCCACAAATCTGCTACAAGGAGATACTGTATATTATTTGTAAATAAGAATACCTTGGAACTATATCATACTATAGAGTTTTTACATCATTTTTGTATAAATTCATTTAATCTGTATAACAGCTTTGTGTGGTAAGTGGTTGGGTACCCTAACTGTCCTAATAAAGAACTATAAAATAAATTTTTATTTCTTTCTCACATCATATATGAGTAAATGGGTATAAACTGAGGCAGAAGCTTTGCTTCCTCATAGCTATCCTGGCAGTCAGACTACTTCCACCTTGGCCCAGTAGTCTAGGTTCTAGGAGTTCAGGGAAGAATAAGACAATTATGGGAAGATTTTTATGGCTCAGGTCTTGAAGTGGTACATGTCACATCTGCTCATTTAATCACATAACCACACCAAGGTGACAGGAAGATGCCTCCAAGTCGTCTGTAGAAAGAGTAGAAATCAGACATTGCTAGACCCCAGCAGTCTCCACCACAGACGCACAGGGTGTTTCCCCCATTTTACAGATGGAGAGATAGGTACAGAGTAGTTAAGTGACTTATAGAAGAATGCACTACTACAGGAGTTAGGATTTCAATGGTTTTGATAGAGCAGGAACAACAATAACAATAATTACAATAATACTTAACAGTTATGAGTGTGGGTGTGTATTAGATGGGGCAATAGGCATAAAGGTCATAATAAATTCCAGGTTCCCTTTCTAGCCCTGGAATTTGCTACATAGTCCTATCAAGAGCCAAGCACTTTCCCTGAGGACTGTGGGCAGCAGAGTGACTGCATGATCTAGCAGCTGGTGCTTCCCTATCAGCAGAACCCAGGGAAGGGGCTTAATAGATTCTAGTGGCCGAGAGGTGTTCTCTCTGTGGGCCTGGGAGGTTATGCACGTTGGAAACTGCCAGGCCTGAAGCAGCTGCACTTGTTTCTGCTGCAAGAATGGAGCTGCCCCTTGCAGGCAATTTCCCATATGTCTCCAGAGGATGTTCCCACTGTATTGGGCTTTTGTCATGGCCAAGGCTGGGAAAATCCTCTGGCCAACATCTATTCCCTGAGGAGTCTTTGTGGGCCTGAGCAACTTTTAAAAGGTTAATTTTTATTTAATTATTTTAAAAGCTCCAACATGAATGAATAATTAAATTGGCACCCATAACTTATATATTATTTATAGGTTCAGCTTTTTAAATAGCTCTTTTCATTTGCATGGCAGAGATGTATGGGTAGAAACCATTCTGTGACTGACATTTCTGTGGCACAAGAAAGAATAAGTAAAAGACTTCTCAGCTAAGTGGGGTAGGTTTCTCTGTCTAGAGGAGTTCTGGGTAAGAAGCTTCTGCTTTCATCAATGTTTTGGGTGAGGAAATTGAGGCATGGTTGTCTCAGAGCTAGTCTATAGGGTGTCATGATTTGTAGGAGCTGGGGCCCTGTTGCCACTGTCCATCCTTCATGCCACCACAGTCCAGCCAGAAAGGAGGAGGTGGTAGAAATGTGTGGGTGGGACAGTAGGGCAACAGTGACAAATGTCAGGGCATTGATGCCCAGCTTTAATCCCTGGCATTGCTGCCTCATGCCATGTTTCCAGTCCCCTCGCCACCTTCACCTCTAAATTAGCCTCGTTGGTATGTCCTCAGCAGGAGGCGCCCTTATGCTCTTAGGGAGCAGTGCTCTGCATTTCTCAGTTCTCATCTACTTGTTCAACATTTTGTAGCCTCATTTCACACACCTGGAAGTATGCTAGGCTAATTGAGACAGAATGAATAAGGATGTCCCTGGTTTCAAGTAGAGTAGAGTCTATTGGGAAAGAAGAAATGTAGATTATTATCCTACAGTGTAGTTAAGCACTTTGATGAACGTGAGCACTGAGTGTGATGGGAACCTAGAAGGTTCAACCTCACCTCCCACAGCTGCAGGGGATGGTGGTAGAGATGGGACAGGTTCTTTTTTGTTGTTTGTTTGTTTGTTTGTTTGTTTATTTCATTAAGTGGGCTCCACACCCAATGTAGGGCTCAAATTCATGACCATGAGGTAAAGACCTGAGCTGAGATCAAGAGTTGAATGCTCAACCAACTGAACCACTCCGGTAGGGAAGTTTTTTGAAGGAAGTGACGGCTAAGATAGTTCTGAGGGCAAGGAGTTATTTCAAGGGGCACCTGGATGGCGCAGTTGGTTAAGTGTCCAACTCTTGGTTTCAGCTCAGGTCATGGTCTCAGGGTCCTGGGATTGAGCCTCATGTTGGGCTCTGCACTCAGTGCAGAGGGCTTGAGTCTCTCTCTCTCTCTCTGTCTCTCTCTTCCCCTTTCTCCCTCCCTCCCCCTCTCCCTCTGCCCCTCCTGCTCTCTCTCTCTCTCTAAAAGGAATAAAGAAAATATTTTTTTTTTTAGAGAAATTATTCCAAAAAAGAAGGAAGGTTTTTTGGGCTTAGCATGTGCAAAGCATGTGCAAAGAGCATGACCAGAGAGAGCCAGGAATATAATTAGAGTTCATTATGGTGGGGATATGAAACTGGGGAAGTTAGGAGGAAGGTTTGGATGGAAATGGTGTTCAGTAAGATGATAGATTATGGAGCTCTTCTACTACAATTTTTTATGGGTTTTAAACTTTCTTCTGAGATAGAGAAGAGCTATTAAAGTATGGAGGTGACATCTTCATATTTGTATTCTAAAATGATCTTTCTGGCTACAGTATTGAGGATGGGTTGATATGGTAGGCAAAATGGCAAATATAGATCCAAAAAAATCAGCAGGAAACCATTAGATTGAGATGGTGGTGACCAGAAGTGAGGAAAGGTAGAGACAAAGAATAGAGATTTGAGAGATACTGAGGGAACTGAGTAGGTGAGATACTGGAAAAGAAAGAGAGGGGTAGAATATGACCCCAGCTTTTGGTCTGGATCATTGGGGTATTGTTGGACAAAGAATATGACAGGAAAATCTGGAACAGGGATGGTCATAGGGTCAATTAAGGATTGTGTTGAGTGTGAGAGGCTTGTGGGTCTTCCAGGTGGATGTTCTGAAGGCAGTTGGATGTGATGGATGGAAGTTGAGGAGATAGATTCAGAAGCCAGTAGCTTGATGGTAACTCAGGTCATGAGTGTAAAGGGGATAGCCTAGAAGAGTGCATAGACAGAGGAAGAAGGGGAAGGGAGCCCAAGGTAGAACCCTGGGGAACATTACCATTCAAGGGACAGGTAGAGGAAGAAAGCCCCACAGAGGAGGCCAAGGAAGAAGGACCAGAAAGTTGAAAGAGAACAAGGAGCATGTCCTGGAAGACAAAGGATGCAACTTCAGGAAATTTTTGAATGGTCCACAGAGCTTAATGCTGATGAGAAGTCAAGATAAGACCTGAAAAGCATCTGTGATTTTAATCAACAAGGAAGGGAGGTTTCAGTGACCTTTGGAGAGAATAATTTCATGAAGTGATTGGGGAAACCAGATTTCAGGGAATTGAAGAATTGAAGAATGAGTTTGGTATGGGATGAGGAAGCTCTCTTGAATGTAAATATAATATATCTATTTCTACACTAGGAGCCGAGGTCATCATACAACTCAGTTTCTAGGCAAGACCCCTCTCCTGGTTGGTTGGTGGTTGATTGATTTTCTTTTCTTTTCTTTCTTTTATTTTTAACAAGTCTTTTTTAATTTAAGTATAGTTGACACACAATGTTATATTAGCTTTGGGTGCACAACAGTGACTTGACAAGTTTATACATTATGCTATGTTCACCACAAGTATAGCCACCATCTGGCTCATTACAGTGCTGTCACAAGATCACTGACTGCATTCCCCATGCTCTGTTCTTCATTCCTGTGACCTACTCATTCCATAACTGGAGGCCTACCTCCCCCTGCACCTCACCCAGCTTGCCCAAGCCCCCACTTATCTCTCCTTTGGCAACCATCAGTTTGTTCTCTGTGTTTATAGTTCTGATTCTGCTTTTTGTTTGTTTATTTTTTTAGATTCCATTTATGAATTGAATCATATGTTATTTGTCTTTCTCAGTCTGACTTATCTCAGTGTAATACCCTCTGGGTCCATCCGTGTTGTTGCAAATGGCATGATTTCATCCTTTTTAATGTGTGTGCATGCATGTGTGTGTGTGTGTGTGTGAGAGAGAGAGAGAGAGAGAGAGAGATCGATCCATTTGCCTGTTGATGGACACTTAGTTTGCTTCTATGTCTTGTCTATTGTAAATACTGCAGTAAACATAGAGATGCATGTATCTTTTCGAGTTAGTGTTTTTGTTTTCTCTGGGTAGATACCCAATAGTGGAATTGTTAGATCATATGATACTTCTGTTTTTAATTTTTTGAGGAACCTCCATACTGTTTTCTACAGTGGCTGTACCAATTTACATTCCTACCAACAGTGCACAAGGTTCCTTTTTCTCCACATCCTCCCCAATACTTGTTTCTTATCTTCTTGATTTCAGCATTCTAAAAAGTGTGAGGTGGTATCTCATTATGGGTTTGATTTGCATTTCCCTAATCATGAGTGAGATTGAGCACCTTTTCATGTGTCTTTTGGCTGTCTCTATGTTTTATGTGGGAAGATGTCTAACCAGGTCCTCTGCCCATTTTTTAACCAGACTGGGTTTTTTTATTTGTTTGTTTGTTTCGTGTTTTCTTTTATTTTCATTTTCCTTCTCCATTCCCCTCATTCCAACCTAGCAGTGGCCATTTTCATGTGTTTAAGTGTTTTTCTCTTGTTTATAATGTGCTCATATATATTGTTTTATATGCATGTATTTTAAAATTATGTCAATGGTGTGTTATAGATCTCATTCTGTTATTTATTTTATCCAGCACTGTGTTTTTAAGATCCTCTAGTGCTGCCGTGTGTCCTCCATGTGTACATTCACCACATTTTACCATTCACCCTCCTGTGACAGACACACAGGTTATCTCCACCTGCCCCCCACCCCCATAATCAATATTGCAGTGAGCATCATGCATATGTCCCCTTTCATACCTGCATGAGAGTTTCTTTGGTCTCTAGGCCCAGAAACAGAGTTACAGATGTGTAACCTGCCTGAGAACTGGCAGACTGCCCTCTGGAATGGCTAGGCCAGTTCACTCTCCCATCAGCAGTGCCCAAGTTTCCTGCTCTGCACATCCCCACCGACACCTCACATTATCCAGCTTATAATGTCTGCCTGTAGGATCTCCTTTTTGCTTTAAACTGCATTTCTTGGGTAACTAATAACCTTGAGTATCTCTTCATAGGCTTTTATTCTTTTGTACTTCCTCTTGTAAGTCACCTGTTCATATGTCAATTAGTCAAGAAGTTTGGCTCTGAGAGAGGGGAGAGAAAATAGGGCAAGGAGTTTTATTTAAGATAGGGAAGATTTGAGCATGTTAAAATGAAAATGATGGACATCTAGGTTCTTTCCATAGTTTGGCTATTGTGGACATTGCTGCTATAAACATTCGGGTGCACATGCCCCTTCGGAGCACCACGTTTGTATCTTTAGGATATATACCCAGTAGTGCAATCGCTGGGTCATAGGGTAGCTCTATTTTCAGTTTTTTGAGGAACCTCCACACTGTTTTCCAGAGTGGTTGCACCAGCTTGCATTCCCACCAACAGTGTAGGAGGGTTCCCCTCTCTCCGCATCCTCGCCAGCATCTGTCATTTCTTGACTTGTTAACTTTAGCCATTCTGACTGGTGTGAGGCGGTATCTCATTGTGGTTTTGATTTAAATTGTTTATTAAAATAAATAAATAAATAAAAATGAAATTGAAAGGGAGGGAAAGCTTAAGATTCATCTTCCTCCCAAGGTTGGCAGGATGGATAGAAGGCAAGACAGTGAGGATCTTACCTCACCTGAAAATAGCCATGAGACTTGGGTGGATGTGGGACTGACAGGGGTGGGGAATCTGTGCACAGATCACTGTCAGCTTTCCCTGAGCCCATCCCCATTGTCCTCTCCACTTAGATGTAGAGGGGGTGGAGGATCCATGGAGTAGGATAGGAGGGGAAAGGTGACCTCCCTCAGATTCTAGGAAAATGTTGTATATTGTGATTCTAAATGTTTGGAAATTGCTTAAAACTGCCAGGAGAGAGGAAAGATGCCTAAATTTCAGCGTATGGGTTGTGGCACAAATAAAGTTAGAGGCATCTGACCCAATGGTGGGGGTTGGAGGACATTCAGAATTAGAAAAGAAAGCATGAGCTCAGCACTGGACAGTGTAGGGCTTTCGTAGACTGTGTGTGATAGACTTGTTACAGAGTAGAGGCATGTCCTCATGGGAGGGACCATGCAGAATGGGTTGAAGAGGCCAAGCTGGACAGAGATGGACCATTACACAAGTCCAGGTGAAAAGTCATAAGGGCCTAAAGTGAAGTGGAAGCTTTAGATCATAAAGGAATGATGGAAGGAAGACACTTTAAAGGGCATAATGACTGGCTTTGATGATGAATAAATATTGAATATGTACCCAGTACGCCTGAGTGGGATAACTGAATGAGTAGATCAAGGAATATGGGGGAACAGAAGGATTTAAAGAGACTCCAGAGTCTGAGCTTAGGTCCCTAGGAGGAAGAGAATATCGAGTGCCTATATGTCCCAAGCACAATGCTAGGCACTGGAATATAATAATGAATAAGACTGATGTGGCTGCTGCCTGAAAGGAACCTATAGTCTAGGCAGGGAGAAGCAAAAACAAAAACTGACAGATGTATGAGTAATTACTATTATGATGAGTGCTAGGAAGGGGTCAGGCAAGGTGCCTAGACTGGAGGATGCTTGGGAGGACTTCTATGAGGGGATAATATCTAAGAGAAGACCCAGGGGTACCTGGGTGGCTCAGTCGGTTAAGTGTCTGCCATCAGCCCAGGTCATGATCCCAGGGTGCTGGGATCAAACCCCATGCTGGGCTGTCTGCTCAGTGAAAAGTCTGTTTCTCCCTCTCCCTCCACCTGCCACTCTGTTTGTGCTATGTGTGTGTGTGTGTGTGTGTGTGTGTTTATGTGTGTGTCTCAAGTAAATAAATAAAATTAAAAAAAAAAAATAAGAGGAGACCTAAAGGACCAGACATGCAGAGATACTCCAGAAAGTAACACAAGCAAAGGGCACAGCATGCAGAGAAATGGCAGGTTGGAACAACTGAAAGGCTTGTGGGTTGCAGGTAGTGAGTATGGAGAGATGTGCTTAGAGAGGAAGGCAGAAGTCAAACCATGCTAGGCATTACGGCCATGATAAGGGGTTGACTTGTATTCTAAGTTCCAGTTGTATCTAGGGTATATGACTTTTTATAATAAAATATATAAATATATAAATATAAAATTGATAAAATTTAAGTTTAATGGTAAGTGAACATTTTTATTGTACAGATTTTTGAGCCTATACCCAAAGTAGAATGAATCCCCACATGTGTAGAATGAACCCCCACATGTGTAGATAATCCCAAGTCAACAGTTATTAGGGGTTTTCTACCTCATCTGCTTCCCACTTTGTTGTAGCATATTTAGGCAAATCCCAGATGACCTGTCCTGTCTGCCCCCTCCCCCCACACATACACTACATTCTTCAGCATCTCTAAAAAAGATTTATTTTCTAGGGCACCTGGGTGGCTCAACTGGTTAAGCAACTGCCTTTAGCTCAGGTCCTGATCCCGGGGTCCTGGAATGGAGCCCCACATCAGGCTCCCTGCTCAGCAGGGGTCTGGTTCTCCCTCTTCCTCTGCTGTTCCCCCTGCATGTGCTCTCCTGTTCTCTCTGTCATATAAATAAATAAAATCTTTTTTAAAAGTTTATTTTCATATGATCTCCCTGATATGAGGAAGTGGAGAGGCATGTGGGGGGTTCAGGGGGTAGGAAAAGAAAAAATGAAACAAGATAGGATCGGGAGGGAGACAAACCATAAAAGACTCAATCTCAAAAAACAGACTGAGGGTTGCTGGGGGGAGGTGGGACGGGAGAGGGTGGTGGGGATATGGACATTGGGGAGGGTATGTGCTATGATGAGTGCTATGAAATGTGTAAACCTGGCGATTCACAGACCTGTACCCCTAGGGATAAAAATACATTATATGTTTATTAAAAAATTTAAAAATTAAAAAAAAAAGTTTATTTTCTTAGAACCGTAATGCCATTATCACACCTAACATAATTGACTGTAATTTCCAGTTATCATCCAATATTGAGGCTATAATTCAGGTATCTCTGGTTGTCTCAAAAATGTGTTTTGATAGTCGTTTGATTCAAGATCCAAACAAGGTACACATAACATTGGTTATTACATCTCCTAAGTCTGTTTTGATCTACAACAGTCCCTACTCTTTGCCTCCTTTTTTATTTGTTTAAAGCAATTGACTTGTTGAAGAAATAGTGTCAGTTGTCTGCAAAATGTCCCAACTTGTGGGTCTGTCTCTTCTCATATTGTCTTTCAGCTTGTCTTTTGGTCTCCTGTAATTCCTTTAAGGAGGACTTAACTCTAAAGATTGATCAGATTGAGGTTCAACCTTTTTGGCAAGAATGTCATTAGTTGTGTTATCCTTCATACTGCATCATATCAGGAGACACCCAGTATCTATTGTTAGTGATACTAAGATTTATCAGTGAATTCAAGTGTTGGGAACTTGATTCCATTTCATAGTTCTCCATTAACCTAATTATTTTTTATATTTTTCTGAATCAATTATTTCACTAGAAATACCTCAATAATTATTTCAAATCAATTATTTCAACTTATTCTTAACCATCTCCAACACTGAGACCTTACTACCTCTCTGACAATTTTCATCGGAGAAGAGAGAGGTCACTGTGGGTATTCTAGAAAAGTCTTCATAGAAGGAGAGAAATTGGGCATTCAAAGTTCAATTCGACTACCATAGAATGTTACTTATTCTGCGGGGGGGCACAGAGAGAGGTTTCTCCCTCTCTGTGGAGAGAGACCAGTGGCTATCCTGAAAGGAAGTGAATTGGGAAAGATAAGAGGTAGGACTGGGTTGTAATCGCTTTCCATAAGTGTAGATATTGAGCCCAAGAATCCCAATAGAAGATAGTCTTTGAAAACAATGTATATTGAGAGTATCATCTCTCCCACCTCCTTTAACCATTCCCAGTGGACATTTGCCTCGGTGTAGGACGTGCAGTGCTGATAGACGCTATGAGGGCTGAGGTGGCAATTCCTCCCTATATCAACCCTGAGCTGCACCTGTTCCCCAACCAAATCTCTAGAAGAACTGCTGGGGTCATGATCCCACCAGATCCCCACTCCCATTCCAGCAGCTGCAGCTTAACTGGAGCCAGTTCTTACTAGGAGATTTTTCCATGATAAGAGTGGACAAGTTGTGACATGTGGACCTGAAGTCCCTGCCTAGTGACAGAAACTGGAGCAGCTGGGTCTGGGGAAGCAGTGGGCTAGAATGGCCAGGGATTTGTAAATGCATCGGGATCCTTGATGGTGGCCACTATGGATAGGAATCTTGACACTTGAGGAATGCCTAACTGTACTCTGCCACTGACGGACTGGCAACCAGGGCCACTCAGAATGGGAACTGCAGAGTATAGGAAAAGCAGTGTGCCCTGGGGAGGGGAAGCAGCATGGTCCAGGTGCTGCTGCTGAGGTCCATCTGCTGGAAGGGTCACCCACAGGTGGCATGTTTATCTACTGGGCCTCACTGTCACCTCATGGTCCTGAAACTGCCCTGTTCTGTCCTGGGAGCTATGTGGTCAGGCTTAGCCATATTGAGATGGAGCTGTGATTTCTAGGTGCTGATATCTGTAGACAGATGGAGGTGCCAGACTAGAGCTTGGGGGTGGGTGGGAGATTAGGCTTTGAGATAGAGTTAGTGTACTCTTTGCTGGGCGTCTCTTGGGTTCACGTGCTATTTTAGTAGGTATTTGTTCTTTAAGGTGTCTGTGAATATGCAGTGAGATTACTACCAGAGGGAGTAGGAGGATGTTCTGTTTTAGTAAATGCACTGGCAGTAAAGTTACCAGGGAAACTTCAGGATTTAATCTCCTGACCTGGGTTGCCATAGTACCAAAATATTTTAAAAGCGGGTTTGGGGTAGCAGAAAGGGGCAGGACAATATAGAAAGCAGAGGAAGAGTCCAACTTTACAGCTAGAGAGAAAATTAAAGGTAGGATGGGTCTCAGTTCTCTGTTGTAAGAGACTGCATCACAACAGCCTGTGACCTGTGACCCTGTGAAGGAACAGCAGCCTCACCCTGTATTTCCCACCATGTCCCAGTCCTGAAGTAGAGCTTTGGGCTCTGCTGCTTCTCATCCATGCCACCCAGGGAAGAGGAGGCAGGGTGGGGAAGAAAAGAGCCGTGCACCCTTTGCCTTCTGCCCCGTGCTGGTGCTGTGGGAGGGCTGGAGCGAGTGCGAGCTGGGTGCCGGCAGCCCCTGCAGGTGGGAGAGAAGCTGCCACAGCCACCTCTGCCACCACTTCCTGGGTTCCCGACTGCCTTGGGGATCAACTGCGCATAGCACACAAGGTTGAGATTCCGAGGCCTCACACCTGATCTCAGAAGCAAATGAGGTCCTGGGTGCACTGTGAAGGGTGGAGCTAAGGGTTTCCGCAGTGAAGCTGTGAAGTCCACTTACCAAGCGGGCGCTCGTTCTGTGAGTGTCCTGTCCAATCATTTGAGCTTTTGTGCCCTGAGCTGTGGGCCAGTCTTCTAGGAACCCTTCCTGATCAAAATATAACTTGGCTTTAGGGGGTGGCAGAAGCTCGGCAGGTGAGAGTAAGCCTCTGGCCTGTCCCATTGCAATAGGCAGGTAGATAGACAGGGAAGGGGGTCTTTGCTGGGCACAGAGTCACACAGGCGAGAGGGGAGCCACCTGTGTTCTGACAAGGGTGTCATGGGTTGGGAGAAGGACTTCTTAGGAGCTTGAGGGTGCATCGCTGGGGGGTGGGTAGTGAAAGGACAAAGAACTACTTCTTATGCCCTTTCTCCTGAGTTTGCTGGCAGGGGAGTGAGGTGCAGGTTAAGGTCAAATGTTAGTCACGACTTGCTGTCTTCCATACTTATGGAAGACCATTCTAGATGCATAGGTGACTTATATCATTAAAAATGTGACTAGATTACCTGAGTTCCAGGTTCCCCTCAGATAAGAACTTAAGTATCACTTAAGTTTGGTTAGGTGTCCCCACCATGAGCCCCCACCATACACTGCTCTTTTCAGTCATGTTGGTTTCTTTATTGTCAGGCCTTCAAAGGGATATCATGACAGTAATGAAAATTGACATGGGTGATGCTGGGAAAGCTCTGGGTCAAGCTTGGTTGTAGGTATTGTTTTTGCTTTTGTTTTGTTTTCCTGGAATAACCATCTGTATCTCTGCTGTTTTCAGATGTTCCTCTGTCTTTCACACCTGATTCTCCAAGATTCTCTCCTTGCTGACCCACTGAGCACACCCTGCCCCCTTCCTTAGCTCTGACAGAATGCGATCTGGGCAGGCCACTGGGGTGGGCACAGTTATGAGGCAGGAGAAAGAGGAATTCCCTTGAGTTTCTGAATCTTCTTGCTTTGGTGGTTGTCTTCAGGGACCTGACGTTCTAAAAACCAAACCAAACCCCCGAAAACCCTAGACTTGGTTATTTAGACATACACTTGTGTTGTATTATGTTCCGGGCCAACCTGCTGCCCGGCCGCTGCCTTCTCTGAGCCACAGCGGCAGGAGGCATGGCGTTTTTAAGCAGGATGAATTGCTGTCTAGTGGCTGCTCTTCTGCACCCGGGGCCATCAATCTTGTCTCGAATGCTGGGCCTGCTGGTGTGCCTGCTCAGGCTCATCTTTCTGGGGCAGACTTATTTACGGAGCTGTGGCAAAGGTAATCTCACCCCCACCCTCCCACCAGCCCGTGGCCTGGGCCTCTCTCAGCCGCTCTTAAAAATAACCCAAGACGAGAAGGAGAGCCAGGGTCCAGTTACCTCCCGCAAGCAGGATCTGATCTTACCTCACCTCCTGCGTCTGGCAGCTCAGCCCTTCTCGGGGGCTATTGGACAGGCTTGCGGCCCAGTGGGAGGTGGTCAGGCTGTCAGTCTTCCTTCGCAGAGCTGGGAGCCAGCAGTAGCCTCCCCTTCAGGGAAGCTGGGGGGAGCATGGGGAGGAGGGAGTCCTTCCTAGCTCTTTGCCCAACCAGTTCAGTGAGAAATCTCAGCCCTGGAAGTCCCATGTCCATTTATGGAAGACAACAGGCTCTAAGTGATGAGGGTGTTCTTAGGCACAGGCCTGGCATTGTGGGGGATTGTGGGGTGAGGACTGGCTTCCCCACCTTACACCTCCCCTTTGCTGAGAAGCAAACACCTTTGCCAGGTCCTGAAAGCGGAGGAATGCCCTCTGTCCCCATGTGCTGTGTTCTCCCACCTAAATCTAATCTGCTTCCCTAAAAGCTGCCGAGTAGAGGGGAATAAATGGGCTGTGGCTTCGGCTTTAGCCCTAGCTGTAGCAATAATTCCCTAGATGACCTTGGGAAGGCCTCATCCAGTGTGAGGCCTTGGTTTTCTTCCTTGTGCAATTAAGATGGATAATTCTGGCTCCTGTCTTACCTCAAAGGGATGTGGTGGGATTGATTAATCAGCCTGGGGAAAAGGAGTCTGCAGTGATTCTGTGTCGGAAAAATAAGGGCAACAGCACTGCATTTACACTTGGATTGGTGAGCTTGCGTCATTTCTTCAAACTTACTCCTGTTTGGGTGTGTGTGTGTGTGTGTTAGATGTGTGTGTCCATGTGTGGGATGTCCATGCACATGTGCGTGTTGGAGTGTGTATGAGTGTGGGAGTGTGGTATGTGTATGCACACATTCATGGAGGGAGTGGTATTCCTCACAGCTCACTGGTTGTTCACACTTGGCATTTTCCTGCCTCATGGCCTCCCCACCTCCACCCCCTTTTGTTCTCTTGGAGGCTTTGGACTCCATATTGGGTCTTAGAGACTTGATCTCCTGAATCCCTTTAGCTCCCTGGGGAGTTGCCTGAAAGGCAGGTATTGGTGAGGAAATTAAGGCTGAAGGAAAGCTAGTCATTTTCCAAAGGCCCAAGACATTTAGGACCTAGCCCTGTACCTCTAGCTCCCATCCCCCTTTTCTCCCTGACCTTGCCCTCACTCTCTAATAACATTGTCAGGTTCCGAAATTTTGCCGTGTTTTCTTTCTCGCCTTCAGAACTCTGTACCTGCTCTTTATCCCCTTTGTTTAGACCTGTCCCTTTCCATTTATCCCCTCATAGAATGCCTCTAAGTTCCCTTTAGGAACCAGCTTAGACTTCCCTCCCCCTGACGTGACATGAGTCATCCACCATTCCTTGTTCTTTCCCAGTGGTGGCACACATCATACCTTACTGGAGTTGCTTATTTAATTGGGCATCTTGCTGCCAGAGTGTAAACTCCATGAGGACAGGGATCTTCCTGTCTTGCTCCTGACTGCCTAGCACAGTGCCTGCCCTCTGGTTAGGCCTTGGTACATATGTGAATTAATCATGGATGAATGAGCAAACATGATAAATGACGGGCGAGTGAGAACACAGAGCTCCTACTGCCCACGTGCATTGCATGGGTGAACACACAAGTCTCCACCATCCATGAGATCCCCTCACCACCACCCCCACATCACGCTGATGAGCCTGATGGGACAGCAAGTCATCTGGGTTCCTTGGTCTGATTTGGAATTCAACAGAAGACCTTGTCCACATTCCTGGTTGCATTTCAGAGAAGGCAAAACCAAGAGCTCAGCTTTCTAACTATTTGCTGCTGGGAAAGCACTGGGAGGGATCTTGGGCAGCCTCTGAGAAGAGTCCACTTTCCCCAGCAGCTGCCAGGACTGGTGGCATCCGTGGCATCTCATATTTGGTCTCTCTCCCCACTGATGCACATTTGAGCGGAACTCAGCCAACTTCCACCTTCTCACCTCTCCTTCCTGTCCCCACCTCCCCTCCAGGTTTGGTCCTGGCCCCCATCCAAAGGGTAGAGCTTCTCTTCTGCCCAGCCCCCACCCCCAGCCCTCCACACCATCCCCCACCCTGCCCAGCCCCCTGGCTCCCAGAGAGCCTCCCCTCTCCCCCGCTCCTGCAGCTGTGGTGGCCGCAGGTTTGGAGGAAGCGGGCTTGCTGCGACTGACGTCTCCACCTGCTGGTCGTCCTGACCCTTTCTGCATGCAGCTCTCCATCCCTGCCGCCACAGTCGCCGTTCCTGTGGCTGCTGCCGCTGCCATCGCTGCCGCCGCTGCCGCTGCAATATTCTATAACCCAGAGACCCGGGGGGGGAAGCATGGCTTGGCCGCTGGCATGGTGTGCCGCTCCCTCCAGGACCTACCCCTGCTGGATGCTCCAAAGAAGTTTCCCCTGAGAAAAAGTCCAAGGGAGGGGAGTTAACCCTCTGACTGTGTTGCTGTCCCCCCTAGGGACCCTTCCATGAAGACTGAGGCAGGCGAAACTGCTGAGAGCCTGCTGACATGACATCGGCCACGGAGTTTGAAAACGTGGGCAACCAGCCACCGTACAGCCGGATCAATGCCCGCTGGGCTGCCCCGGACGATGAGCTGGATAATGACAACAGCTCAGCCAGGCTCTTTGAGAGGTCCCGGATCAAGGCCTTGGCAGGTACCATTTGGGGCCGTGGGGGTTAGAGGAGCCGGTCTCATAGTTCCCAGGTTCAGTCCCCCTCCCTGCCTGTGGTCAGTCCTCTGTGTGAACTGGCGTGAGCCCTGGCAGGAACGTGATGGAGATACAGTTATGTGGCTCAGAGAGACCTAGCCCTGTTGGGAGGGAGCACAGGCTCAGGCAGCCTCTGCTCCCAGGCATCCCTCACTTTGTCCCAGGTGGGAGGAGGTGCAAGGTAGGCCATGCCCTATTCCTCTGTCCTAAATGACCTGGGGCCAGAGTCCCAACGAAGGAGTGTCTGAGGGGCTAGACGGCCAGGTGGCAGTGCATGGGGCTTCCTGATGCACTCAGTCTCCTGCCTGGTCCTGGAGAGAGAAACTATTATCATCCTCGCTGTCATCCCGAAAGAAAAGAGTGATTTGATAGGAAATTGAGAACAGATAACATCCTCCCCATAGTGGCTCAGGAAGCCAGATTTTCTGGACTAAACCTCTTATCCTTAAACTGGAATTAGATTTTTACTTAGCAGGTTCATAATAGATTTCTGTGTGTGTGTGTGTGTGTGTGTGAGAGAGAGAGAGAGAGAGAGAGAGAGAGAGAGAGAGCGCGCAAGCTCGCACTTAAATGTCCAGCAGAAATGGTTTCTCCTCCACCTTGCTGGCTGAGATGAGATTCTTAGGATTTTTTTCCTACCAACCGCTGTGACCATTGCCTCCCTGGAGCCTGCCCAGGGAAGCTATGCTCTGGTGCTAAGTCCTTGGCCAGTAAAGAAAGTTTGAGTTCTGTGGGGTAGTGGATGGGTAGAAGGGGGAGAGGTGGATTCCATCAGTCATGGAATGCTCCACCAGTCATTAACCCAAATCAGATTTGTTGCCCCATCATCAGCTGTCTCCATCTTCACTTTGCAAGAAGGACCCAGCCTCTCCCATAAGCACTTTCCAGAGTGATCCTTCCAGTGCTCCATCACTCAGTGGCCCTTTCCAAATTTCCTAGTACTACTCTTCTCCCTTCTCTCCCTCCACTGTGCTCCCAGAAGCCTCAGTCTCCAGCTGACCCTGAGGAATGAGCAGGGCCCTAGGCCCCTCTGGGACCATAATTGCCTTTCACCTTGGGAGTGTCTGGGTTTCCCATTCTGTAGAAGAAATGGGGTGTCTCATTCCCTTGTCATGATGGAGAATCCATGCAGGTCTCAGCCATCAGCTCTTGTGCCCTTGTTCTTTGTAGGAAACTCCCTTTCTTCTTCCTTCATCCCCTCCTCCCCATTCCCTACCCTTAAAAAGTCCTTCCTTGATTTCCCTTGAGGACAGGTAACAGCACCAATCCCTTGCTTTGCTTATGTAATCTTAACTCTTTAAATAAGCAAACTAGGAACCCTTGTCTTTGCCAGTCTGATTTTACCTTCTTTATGTCTCGGAGCCTGCTGAGCCTGACTGCAGTGACCCTGGTGATAGAGGGGGAGTGGGATTCCATAAGTCTTGTCAAAGGACAGTATGAGGAGTGGAACTGTCTTTTGTGCAGGGATCCTTTGATATGTTTCACAGACACCCTGTTTTTTAAAGAAACCAAGGTAAATTCCATTTTAACAGTGATTTATTGTACTCCTACTCTGTGTAAAGCTAAAACTCTTGACCAGACATGAAAATGGAGAAGAAACCACAGAGATGAACTCAATATAGTATCTGTCTCTAAGGAGTTTATGATCTATTAGGGAAAATGAACAATGTTCATAATTAATTAGCTTAAGTTGAATTAGAGTAGAACCATAGGAAAGTCGCATAATTAAATGGCAATGAGAGAGCAAAGGAGGAGGCGCAGGGAGAATCAGGGACTCGTGTGTGGAGAAGGCCCTCCGAAGCGAAGGGTGACACACGGGCATGACGTAGCTTCATCCGTTTGGACTGTGTGAGTGGCAGCCAGGTCTAATAAGCAGGTTGGGAAACTGGTGGAATTAAGTTGATCAGGTTGATGGGGAAAGAGCCTCCATCTGCCTTGCCTGGGTCTCACTAAGAGCTTACAGCTCATCTACTGAGACTCTGCCCCCCCCCCACTGGGTGGGGGACCTCGAAGTGCAGACTTGCATGCCTGGACGTGATTTAGAACATCTGGCCAACAGGTAACCACGGGAGTTGGGAGTTTGGGGTCCATTCAGGATTTTTAAAAACAAACCTAAGTAGTCTACTGACTTTCCTGAGAGTCCACTCTGAGTGACTTGTGGGAGAAGCCAAAACTTTGTGAGGGTCCAAAGTAGAGAGGTGAGATGGACATGTTCTGGTGGGTAGGTAGAGCACAGCAGAGGGCTGTCAGGCTCCACCAGTTTTCTTGACCCTTTTCTCTTCAGTATTATCTTTGGGGCTACCTTGGCAGCCTAGGCAGGGATCAGTGTTTCCACAGAGACTGAGGAATCAGAAGTGCCTCTGGTTCCTCTCATTCCAGCCACTCCCCCACGCCTAAGCGCATTCCGGCAAGGAAGGTGTTTGGTCCTGTGTTTCTTACAAGATGGCGGTCATATGCTTCGTAGGTATATGTGGCAAGGTTGGAAAGATGGGTCTGGCCTTTTATCTCTGAAATTGAAGGTCTTGAGGTGAGGAGGAAAATGTCACAGGACCCAGGTTCCATCGCTAATGCTACTGCCATGATGCTTGAATCAATTTCCTGTTTCATAAAATGTGAATGGTAGTACTTTCCCACAGGTGGTGTGAAGGTCAAGTAAGATAAAGTTTATGAAACTTTTTTATTAGTAATAAAATACTAGAAAAGTGTTAGTATTTACAGGAATACTAACTGTCCTTTCTCTTAACTTCAGACATTCAGGATCATTAGCTCAGTCACTGTCCCAGTTATCTTGGCCTGTTCATAGGCCAGTTTCTTCCTTTTTAACCCCACCCTGCTTTGTCTTAGAAAGCCTGGATTTGAAAAAGGAGCCAGGAACCAGGGAAATTTGGCTAATGCTTGTGCTTGGAGCTCTTGGCTCAGTCGCCAGAGACCCAGTGCCCACAGGGATGAGGCCCCATGCTTTGTAAATCTTTCTCTTCAAGGTTGCTCAGCCAGGATCCCAGCCATGTCTCTGCCATCAGCTGGGTGACCCAGAAGGCCCAAGAAACCAAAGGACGATGTGGCTTATTAGATGCTCTTCCTTGTGTGGCAGATTCTCTGGGTCCTTCTCCACTTAGTGACCTGTGGTTAGAAAACTTGCAGTTGGTTAACTGGACTCCATCTTTTTCTGCCTCTTAAGTCACCTTCCTCTCAGTTCCAAAGGAAATACTCTCTATTCTGCCTTTCAGACTATTCCCAACTCCCCCTCCCTGGACTGAAATAAACAAGCCATCTGGTTATTCTGTGTGGAAACTGCCACATTGGTATACAAACACCTGACCTCTGTCCAAATGAATCACTGGATTCCACACTGTGGATGAGCCTGACTAAAGTGAAGGGGGAGGTAGGCAAGAAAATGCTGCAGAAGGCTCCTGGACGCGGATGGATTTGACCTCAGCAGTGCCACGGGGGGGTGGGGGTGGGGGGTCCAAGCAGGAATATTTGCCCAGTAGGTCCCTGGGCAGATGTTAGCTCTCTGCATCAGCGTCTGAAAGCTGACAGCACCTCATGAGGTTAAGTGGTGGGTAGCCTGGAGGCTTCTTCCTGAACAGGGGTGGTTCTCTGCTTTGATGACTAATTTTTGAAAGCTTAGGGGAAAGGGTGCCGTTGAAAAGCTCAAGTTCTACCTCCTCCAAGAGGGTCCAGCCTTCACATCTCAGTAGAAAGTCTTCCGGTGTCTCCTAGAGCCACTGTTATTTTCGCTTACACCTCATTTCCTGTCCTTCCTCTTTTTCGTCCTGGGAGCCATTCGGTAAACATTTGTGGCTGTCTGGATGAGGGATGAGGCACTGCAGGCTGCAGGGAATTTACCAGCCAGAAAAGCCCGTCCTCTATGTTCTCTCCTCATCCCAGAGGCGGCTTCTGCCTGCCTGTCGCCTTGCACCTGCCCTGGTGCCCCACTGATTTGGGTGAGGACACTGCCTCAGGGTTGGGAGAGAAGGAATGCAACAGAAAGATGCCCCCCAAAAGAGAAACCCTGTGCATGAGCTTCCCCACCTTGCCCACTCAGATTGGTATCTGGGCATCCCAAGTGCCACCCACTGCAGGATTTCCAGCTCCTCAGAGCACAGAGGCATCTGGAAGGTTGCAGTGCCGAGAGCAGTCCAGGGCCTCTGGTGAAGATCTGTGAGAAGGAGCGGGTCCAACATGCCCTTCATCCTCTTCTGTGGCCCAGGGAACATAGGGCCATCCTTTTCAAACAAAGGGCACAAATTGGTGTAGCCCACTCTGGTTTTGCCTTTAAATCAGAATCCAAGTGGTGTTTCACACTAGAGATGCCTTTCCTTTCTGCATTCTGTCTTTGTAGCCTTCTTACTAAACAGGAGGTGAGGTCGCGCGTGGTGAGGTTGGTTGAGGACAATTCAGAGAACACAACAGGCAGCAGGTGCACAGCGGGCTGTGTCCCTGTGCTCTGAAGCACAGAGTTGCTGCCACTTTAAACCTTGAATGTCTTCCAGACCCAATTTGCCCAGGCCCCAAGTTTAAGTTCTGTAACTGACAGATATTCCGCCAGAGCCTTAGAACAGTGGCCCTCCGACCCTGCCACTCCCTGCCCACCCATGTTGGCTCCCTAGAAACTCCAGAGAGAGGGTGGTATGGGCTCCTTCCTGACTTTGGTAGCAAAAGGTTATGCTTGCCCTTTCCCTGGGCCTCTTTCCCCACCTGCACCAGGATGACACTGATCCCAGGTGCCCCAGAGGTGCCCCAGTTGCCTGAGAAGGGCTTTGTGTCCAGAGGGTGAATGATGTCTTTCAGAGAGCAGGATTTCACCACAGTGTGTGTGTGGAGGGGGGTGGGGCACAGGCGCGGGATTCTGCAGCTTCTTGGCAGCCTATTAAGTTGACAAGTTCACATGCAGCTGCTGGAGACCAAGGCATCAGGTGTTAATGTTCTGAATATCTCTCTTAAGCTACCTGTGAGAACAAAGATGGTGTCATTAATGAGGGGTTTTTAAAAATGTTTTCCTCTCAGCTTTCAAAACATGAGTTGGAGTTCTGTGGAGAGACTATATTTTGGGAAAATATACTATTCATAGAAATATGTATAATCATCAGCAATCATTTTAGTATACTGTCAGAAGAAAAAATAATTGGCTCAGCAGCTTTTTCGGGGCGGTCAGCCATTGTGAGTTTCCCCTCCTTTCCGGAAACGCCACTGCTCAGATAAATCTGCTGGTGACCCGTGCAGACAAATCAGTGAGAGGCCAGCGTGCCCCCCTGTGCTGTGCAGTCGGGGTGGTCTCCCCTGCTCCAGACGGAGCACCTTCTCCCACTGGCTCCCTCCCTTCTCCAGAAAAGCTGTTCTTCCTCTGAGAATGCTTTGCAGAACCAAAGCTGTCCCCATTTCTGGGTGACTGCTATCTATCATTGTGAAGATGCTTTTCAAATATTAATACACCGAGGTTAATAATAAGACTCTTCCCTCCCTGTGCCGTGCAGTCTGAGTGAGCCGCGGGCATAGGCCCCTCCATCTTCGGGACATTCCTGTGGGCTGTCCGCTTCATTCCCAAGGGCAGGCTATGACACCAGACCTTGACTGTGCTTATGGCTTCCAAAGCAGCTGACATCCATTTCCCCCTTCTCCAGCTGGGCACCCCCTGCGTGCTGCTTGTCCGAAGAGACACCAGGAGAGTTGTTTCCAAGCATCTGTAGCAATTGTTCCTTTTCCTTTTTTATCGTGTCACTGAGAGTGACAAGGAAGCTGGAAGCAGCTGAGTCTCTGGAAGCATTTTGCCTCTAAACCCTTTGGCCTTCAGACTCTGGAAACGAGATCTCATTTTACAGTCCAGTGAGAAGGAAGTGGATCAAATAATCACACGTGTCTCTCTACATGTAGACATATGTGCATGATGACAAAGTATGATGAATTCCATAAAGATTTACTGAGAACTATGAGTTTCTAACATAACCTACAGCTCGTAACTCATCCAAGGAGGAGTGGGGCTTGTTGGAGTGAGCGCATGGGGGGAAGGAGGGGTGGAGATGGGAGGGGCAGGCAGGAGCCACATCACCGGGCCCTTCTAGGCAGTTGGTATCTTCAGGGTCCTGGCAAGAAGCTGCAGGAAACTGAGGAAGTGTGGCTGCAGGGTCGAAGGGTCAAAGGGTGGGAGCCTGTAGCGGAGAGCGCTGTAGGTGCTCAGGACAGGAACTGCAGCCTTCAGTAGAGGGCCAGAAGGATGGAGCTGCTCCCATACCCATCAAAGAGTTCTCACAGGGAAGCATGGTTACATTTAGGTTTTTGGATATCACTCTGACTTCAGTGGGGGGAACAGATTATGGGGAGGCTGTGCAAAAGTCTGGGAAGGAGAAGATGGCAGCATGAGCCAGCTTGGGCGCCATCGACAGGGAGAAGTGAGCCGCCCTCACATTATCATTCTTCTGGCCTCTTGCACTATCATGGGCTTTCCTGAATTAGGTGACCTTGGCCAAGTCACTTTTCTGCTCCTCACCTGAAAAACAAGGGGCTTGAGCCTAGACAATGCACTTTCCAGCTTTGGCAGCCTGGAAGGAAGCCACCTGTTAGAGTAGCGCTGACCATATGCCTCTACCCGAACCATGGAGCTTTGGTTCCTAGCTTAGGGAAAGGGAATAATCGATCCTTTTTAGCAAATCAGTAGATTCTCCAGAAATTCTCTCAGTTCAATAAAGGCTAGGCTGAAACTGAGTCCCAGACCATCTCAACCTCTGTGGCCTTGTGTTCTCAGTGTCATCTGTCCTCGCAGCCACCACCTGCATGCAGGACAGGGCTTGCTGCTCGCTTGCTGCTGAGTGGTCTCTGCGCTCTTTATCCAGATGATCTCACTGGCCCCTCCCACTCTGAAGGAAGCAGAGCAGAGCTATCACCACACCTCTCCATAGATTCCGGAGGCTGCCCAGCAGGGAGCGCCAGGACCAAATCCCAGGGAGTTAAAATCATCCCAGCGGCCTTAGGGCTACTGGGCTACCGCACCTGGGCTTTCTCGAACATCCTTCAGACCTGCATTATCTCCTACTTTGCATCCCGCCCAGGACACCCCTTCCCATTTTCCTTCCCACAGCAGCTTCTTGAGCCCCTTTGATCAAAAGCCTGAGTTCCTTTTTACTTCTGTCCTCCAGCCTCTGAATACGATCCCCTGCTGTGGGCCAACTGACCCTTGTTCTGCGGTTGTCCCACTGGACTCTGGCCATTTCATTTGCACAGGTCACTTGTCAGTTGGGGCCATGGTGCTGCAGGCAGAGACTTCGGCAGCTGCCTCCCAGCGGAGGCCCTGGCCTCTCCCTGTCTGGTCCCACTTCCACAGCACTTAGAAGCATTGTCCTTCAAGAAACTTTTAGTGACGTGTTGCTTTACTTAAGAACCTCCAGGCTTTGCTGCTCCCCCTGCTTGTGCTCTCTCTCTGACAAAATCTTTAGAAAAAAAAGAAAAGAAAAGAAAAAAGATCCTCCAGGCTTTTCCTTACCTGGAGTATAAAGTTCAAATTCCCTAGACTGTCCTTCAGCTTCTTTGCTCTGGGTCAGTTCACTGCTTCTCACCCTCCCCCCCGGACATGCACATCTGTACACACATGCCCGCACACACACTTTTGCCAGTGTCCACCTCGAGGCCTTTGAACAAGACCTCCCTCCTTCCCTGCCATTCTAGAACCATGAGCATCTTCAAACTTCACATCCAAACTAACCTTCTTCAAAGACGTTTTTTTAAAAATCTAAACTGGTCTATAATAACTTGCTTTCTTTTTCTACTATATGCAAAGACCCTATTTTAAAAACAATAGGATGCATACTTTTATATCTTTAAACATTTTTTATTACCCAAAAATATATAATAAAGATAGCAAAATAGATTAAAGAAGGGAAAACTAGGGATACTGTTAATGACCCATACAGATATTTTAATGCCTATAGATATATGACTATGTATATAAATGTGTGACTATTAAAACATTATCTAATATTATGATCTTAGACTCTTTCTCACTGAGCAGTTATATTGTGAATATCTTTTCAGGTCAGTAAACATGTAGAGTATTATCTTCATGGCCATATAATCTTCCTTTGTGTTAATGTAGCCCAGCATCTTCTAGTTCACCAGCATCTTCACATTCAACTCTGCTCACTTTTAAAGTCAGTCTTCTGTGCTTTATTCTTGCCTTTGCAGGTATGCAGTAAGCATCCTAGAGTTGTCTCTTAGAATCAACCCTAGCTAGGTTTTAGATCTTGCAGGTAGGGGAATCATGTTCTAGCCATTCACAATACTAGTGTGTGTGCTGTAAGTTGAGTGGCTGAAAAAAAAGTTCCTCTCCAAACTAAACTATGGGGTAGAATTTGTGCCATCAACATCGTTTATAATGCACCCTTAAGGTTCTGCTGCTATGCTAGGCTTTATAGCATTGCTGTCTCTATCTTCAAGGTTTATCATGAGTTCATGGGAGTTACAAGTATCACTCACTCAGGTTCCCAAAGCTCTCGGCTCCCTAGTATGAGAAGGAGAAAAATCTGAAGCTGTAAACTTGCAAAGTGCTCAACGTTAAATGATTGGCTTCAGGCCCAGGCTAGGGGTCCACGGGCCACCCATGATGCCTCTTCCTCCCTCTTGTCTTTCTGACCACCGAGCTTTACCCATACCTTAGGGCTGGATGCTGGTAAAAATGCAGACTTCCTCAAAAAAAACAAAAACAAAACCTTTGTAACTTTTCATCAGTCATTTATTCCTCAGGGTTTATGAGCTTTATATCCTATTTTTCTTCATGACATCTGTTGTTTCTTATTATAAAAGGAATACATGTTCATTGCAGCAATTTTAGAAACTATAGATAAGCAAAAAGCAAAGTCACCCACAGTCTTACCGCTCAGCTATAACAACATCCAACTGAGGCTTTCATTTTTAAATGGATATTAAAAATTATAAGACCAGGGTTGGGGCGCCTGGGTGGCTCAGTGGGTTAAGCCTCTGCCTTCAGCTCAGGTCATGATCTCAGGGTCCTGGGATAGAGCCCCACATCGGGCTCTCTGCTCGGCAGGGAGCCTGCTTCCTCCTCTCTCTCTCTCTGCCTGTCTCTCTGCCTGCTTGTGATCTCTCTCTGTCAAATAAATAAAATCTTAAAAAAAAATTATAAAACCAGGGTCATATTATTCATACAATTTTATAATCTGAACTTTCCCTTAAAATGTATTCTAATATCCTTTCTTGCCACTGAAAGGTCTTCTACAACCTTATTAATATCTTTATAAGTACCGAAATGATCATATAATCCTGTTTTGAATATTTAGGTTGCTATTCCCTCCTCTTGAGAGCAGATTTGTAATAGACAAAAGGGAGAGAGATGAAGCACACATGCAAGGAATTATATAGGCGGCAGGAAGAACGAGGAAATATGTATGTGGCAGGAAGGACTAGATGCACATAGACCTAGAAATAAAATAGTTCAACCTTACCACTTGGCTTAAGAACAGCTAGTGTGTAAGAAACTTTTATTTTTAAAATAGCCCCCCTGGGACTTCTGATAACAAAGTTGCCAGGTGCCACAATATCAGGAAGTGAACCAGATGCTGGAGTGGGTGGGGTCAGTGGCAGGTGTGCTGGGGCCAAAGGAGGAGGGAAGTTGAAGGAGGAGCCAAGAGGAAGCCTGGAGAAGGTATAACATAGCAGAGGAAGAACCTTGACCCCAAGGGGAGAGGGCTGCACTTTGAAACAACCTTCGGTGATAGTCAGAGGGCCAGACCTGGGAGAGTAGCTCTGTGGTGGTCAGGGAGGCAGAGGGAAACGCTCCCTCCTGAGCTCTGTTCTCAGGGGGTGTAGGGAGTGTTCCTTACCTCATAAACCTTTCCCTTTCTCCCTTCCACCTCTCTCATGGCTCAGGTGGTGAACATGCTTGTGATGTTTGTCTGGTGAAAAGTCCTGAGCAAGGACACACAAGGGAACTGGGCTATCTTGGAGAGAGGAGGAGAAATAAAAAAGGTTAATATTTTCTTTAGGAAAGGAAAAATGTATTTCTATATTGAATAAATAATAGGTACATCCAATGGGTAACACTCAAAAGATGCATAAAATGAGTTTTATTCCCACCTCGGTCCCTCCAGATACCCAGTTCTTTTCCCAGAACCAGTGTTATCAGTTTCTCATGCAACTTTCCAGGAATATCTTATGTATATATTACCAAATGGTTTATATTATTTTCCCAGCTTTTTTTTTTTTACTATACATTGTTCTATAATATGCTTTTCCCCGACCCAAGATATATTGAAGATTGTTTTATTTCTATTAATACATAAACAACCTCTTTTTTTATAGTAATTAAGTATTCCACTATATGGACATACAATTTTAATTTAACCATCCCCTATTAGTGAACATTCCAGTATTTGTCTCTTTTTAAAAATGCAGTGAATAACCTTATATATAGATTATTTCTCAATATATGAGTTTATATGTAGGACGTATTCCTAGAAGAGGAATTACTAGGTCCAAAAGTATGTGCATATGTAATTCTGACCAAAATTGCCAAGTCTTGCCAAAATTGCGTCTGTTACTTTCTCTAGCAACATATGAATGTTTTCTTTTCCCACGCCCTTAACCAAACACCATATTTTATCACACTTTTCGATCTGTGCCCACCCAATAAGTGAAACAGTATCTTAGTGTCATTGTACTTTTTGGCTTTTAGTATAAAAATTTCAAACATACAAAAAAGTAGAGCTAAAAGTATAAAGAATCATCACCTCGACTTAACAACTGTTCATTTTTTGCCATATTTGCTTGTCCATTTTGGGGGTTGAAGTATTTTTTAATTTTTTTTAATTTTTTAATTTTTTAATAAACATATAATGTATTATTAGCCCCAGGGGTACAGGTCTGTGAATCGCCAGGTTTACATACTTCACAGCACTCACCGTAGCACATACCCTCCCCAATGTCCATAACCCCACCATCCTCTCCCTACCCCCCTCCCCCCAGCAACCCTCAGTTTGTTTTGTGAGATTCTTTTCCTACCCCCAAACCCCCAACATTGCATCTCCACTTTCGGGGGTTGAAGTATTTTTAAAGTAAATTGAAGATCGTCACAACATTTTACCCCTAATACTGTAATATGTACCTCTGAAAAACAAGAACATGTCCCACCTAACCATAATACCACTATTACACCTCCCTTTACCCCTAGGTTAAAGCTATGTGCTGGCAAAAATGCAGACTGAATAAAATTGACATCAACTCTAATATAATCTAATATTCACTTAATGTTCAAATTTTCCCAGTTGTCTCAAAAATGTCTTTTATGATTAATGTGCTCACACTAATTAAGGACCATTTATTAAATTTTGTGTATATGTTTATACTTTTAATTCGTACTTCTATGACTACCTTGGACAAACTTGTGCACATTTAAGAGATTTTACAGTTTTTTGTTAACTTTTTGTTTACATACGTATGTCCATTTCACTATTGGATTGTTGGTCCTTTTCCTTATTAATTTATATATGTTCCTTATATCCCAAGTGAATTGGCCCTTTGTGGTGTGAGTTACAAATATCTTTAGTCATTTGTTTGACTGTGCCTATCTAACCCACCCAAGTGGTTTTTTTTTTATTTGAATTAGGAGGAACAGAAATTTTGCCTGAAGCTTTTTTTTAATGTAGTTGAACTTTCAATCTTTTATTTTATGCCTTTGGAATTTTGTGTCCTATACCAGCATTATAAAAAAAAAAAAACTCAACCATGATTTGTTTTGGTATTTTTATGGTTTCATTTTTACATTTCAGTTTTTATCCAAATGAAATTGTCCTGGAGTATGAGGTATATATTTAAGGCAATTTTTCCTGGATAGCATCTAATTTTGTCCACACCGTTTATACCAATAATCCTTCTTTCCCCTTTGTTTTTGAAATACCACGTTCATCAGGTATCAAATGCCTATCTGTGCTTGGGACTATTTCTGTTCCATCGATGTTTCTATTCATATTCTAGAAGCACACAGTTTTATCATTGTACGTTTATGCTGTGACTTACTATCTGATAGAAAAAAACACCTGGGAAGGCCTGTTTCTCTTCTTTTGGGACTTTCCCTAGCGATTTTTGTTTTCCCAATGAGTTTTCTCATAGCTTCTCTAGTTTCCCTCAAATAATACAATTTTTACAATATTTAATATAATACAATATTTAAAATAATATTCAATATAGATTAATTTAAAGTAAACTGACAACATTATGATACTGAGTTTTCCTATTCAAGCATTGGATGTGCCTTTCTGCACGTGTTCAAATCTTTTTTGTGCTTCAGGAGCACACAAAGGAAAATTCAGGTTTTCTTTTAAAATTTTTTTAAAGATTTTATTGATTTCTTAGAGACAGTATGAGTTGGGGGGGGTGGGCAGAGGGAAAGGGAGAAGCAGACTCCCTGCTGAGCAGGGAGCCCAAGGTGGGACTTGATGCCAGGACCTTGAGATCATGACCTGAGCTGAAGGCAGAGTATAACTGACTGAGCCACTCAGGCACCCCTCAGGTTTTCTTTATGTAGATTTTACAAACTACTTATTTTTTTAATTAACATATAATGTATTATTAGCCCCAGGGGTACAGGTCTGTGAATCGCCAGGTTTACACACTTCACAGCACTCACCATAGCACATATCTTCCCCAACATCCATAACCCAACCACCCTCTCCCTACCCCCCAACTCCCGGCAACCCCCAGTTTGTTTTGTGAGATTAAGAGTTTCTTATGGTTTGTCTCCCTCCCGATCCCATCTTGTTTCCTTTATTCCTTTCCTACCCCCCAAACCCCCCACGTTGCCTCTCAACTTCCTCACATCAGGGCGATCATATGATAATTGTCTTTCTCTGACTGACTTATTTCACTCAGCATAATACCCTCTAGTTCCATCCACGTCATCGCAAATGGCAAGATTTCATTTCTTTTGATGGCTGCATAGTATTCCATTATATATATACCACATCTTCTTTATCCATTCATCTGTTGATGGACATCTAGGTTCTTTCCATAGTTTGGCTATTGTGGACATTGCTGCTACAAACATTCAGGTGCACGTGCCCCTTTGGATCACTACATTTGTATACATTTGTATACATTGTATATTGTATTACAATATACATATTGTATATGTATAATGTATATACATATATACATTGTATATATGTATATATGTATATATATGTATATATGTATATACATATATACAAATGTATAAAGATACATTTGTATCTTTAGGGTAAATACCCAGTAGTGCAATTGCTGGGTCGTAGGGTAGCTCTATTTTCAACTTTTTGAGGAACCTCCATGATGTTTTCCAGAGTGGTTGCACCAGCTTGTATTCCCACCAACAGTGTAGGAGGGTTCCCCTTTCTCCGCATCCTCGCCAGCATCTATCATTTCCTGACTTGTTAATTTTAGCCATTCTGACTGGTGTGAGGTGGTATCTCATTGTGTGTGTGGTTTTGATTTGTATTTCCCTGATGCCGAGTGATGTGGAGCACTTTTTCATGTGTCTGTTGGCCCTCTAGATATCTTCTTTGCAGAAATGTCTGTTCATGTCCTCTACCCATTTCTTGATTGGATCATTTGTTCTTTGGGTGTTGAGTTTGATAAGTTTTTTCTAGATTTTGGATCCTAGCCCTTTATCTGATCTGTTATTTGCAAATATCTTCTCCCATTCTGTCAGTTGTCTTTTGGTTTTGTTAACTGTTTCCTTTGCTGTGCAAAAACTTTTTATCTTGGGGCACCTGGGTGGCTCAGTGGGTTGAAGCCTCTGCCTTCGGCTCAGGTCATGATCCCAGGGTCCTGGGATCGAGCCCCGCATCGGGCTTTCTGCTCAGCGGGGAGCCTGCTTCCCTTCCTCTCTCTCTGCTTGCCTCTCTGACTACTTGTGATCTCTGTCTGTCAAATAAATAAAATCTTTAAAAAAAAAAAAAAAACTTTTGATCTTGATGAATTCCTACTAGTTCATTTTTGCCCTTGCTTCCCTTGCATTTGGCGATGTTCCTAGGAAGAAGTTGCCGCGGCTGAGGTCGAAGAGGTTGCTGCCTGTGTTCTCCTCAAGGATTTTGATGGATTCCTTTCTCACATTGAGGTCCTTCATCCATTTTCAGTCTATTTTCATGTGTAGCATAAGGAAATGATCCAGTTTCATTTTTCTGCATGTGGCTGTCCAATTTTCCCAACACCATTTGTTGAAGAGACTGTCTTTTTTCCATTGGACATTCTTTCCTGCTTTGTCGAAGATTAGTTGACCATAGAGTTGAGGGTCTATTTCTGGGCTTTCTATTCTGTTCCATTGGTCTATTACCACTACTTTTTAAAGCTGAAACACTGTTTTGTTTTGTTTTTAAGTTATCACTGAGGGCCTTATAAACTAGTATTTCAGAAAATGATCCTGCCATCCCTTCAGTGGTATCTTTGGCCTCTAGGATTAAATCTAAACTTAGCCTTTCATTCAGGGCTTTCCATATTCCGCTAAAAACCTATTTCCACATGTTTCCTGCTTTCCATATTCCGCTAAAAACCTATTTCCACATGTTTCCTGCTTACCTATGGCTACCCAGCAGCCCCCAGACAAGCTCCATCCTTCCATGCCTCTCTGTCTGGGAATGTCTTGCCTCCCTGGCTCCCCTCCTCTTCTGCCTATACAAAGGGATTTTCTTCATGAGACACCCCCCACCACCACCGCCCGCCTTGACTATTCCAATTAGAAATGACCTCTTTCCTCTTTGGCCCATGACCATTTACTGGATGTGCCATTTACCTGGTAATTAATCCAATATCACCTTGTGACAGCTTTTATGTTGTTAAAATGAACTGCCTTTTGCCTCTTGTGTGGTTGCAGAATTAACTGCTTGTGGGTTTTTGTCTTGTTTCCTCAGCTAGATCATGAGGCCGTTGGGGAGAGTGAGCCTGCCTTGTGTCCCCACAGCATCCAGGACAGGACCCTACACATTGTAATAGCAGTAGTAGTGATGCTAACAGTGATGAGGACTTACGGCTTAGTTTCCTGTGTGCCAGGCACTGTTCTAAACACTTTCCATGTATAAACTCACTTGTTAGTGGATAATTATCTGTTTTGGTATTGTGAGTTTATTTGACCTCAAACCAAACCTTTGAAAACGAGTATAAAAGAAAGATCACGCAGACACAATATCCAGACACTTGTTCTAGCTGGCTGGTCAGAGAAGAAGCTGAGTTTTCTAGGAGAAGCCCTGACATGTAGGGGAGGACTGAGGATGGCCACAGCCTGAGAAGGAAAAAAGAGGAAGAGGAACAGGCAGGAATGGAGATTCCCTAAGCTTGAGGGTGGCAGAAGCAGCAGGGTTTTCTGAGGCTCTGGCTTTGAGTCAGTCTGTGCTGGTGGATTTTCTTCTTTCCTGCCCTGGCAGGGTTAAGGGTCTAGAAATAAGGTCTGGCCCTGAGCTAGACCTTGCTGAGGCCTCCATTCCACAGAAGGTCCCTGCATGATGGCCCAGGTTCCCCAGGGATAGCAGGCCCAGTGCATGACCATTGCCCCAGCCTGTCCACATTAGCTGGGTTCCCAGCCCGGCTGGCCCTGGGCCACCGCCTCTCTTGCACTTGGAAGGTTCCTGATGAACGCCTGGGCCACGCTAGGAGTGAATGTGCTGAGCATGCTGATGTGGAACAACCAGAGCAAACAGCTAATGGAAATTAATTCCCACCCCTGGGCCTTTTCTCTCCCCAGGATCATCATTAGCTTCTCGGAATCTTTGCCATGTCTCAACACTGCAAAATGTATCAGGGTGCTGGGGATTCTGGGTAATTTCACCCTCGCTTTCAAGTAAAAGGCAGCCAAGAAGCTGCCTCCCTGAGCTCTAAACCTGTGGCTCCAACATTTTGGGGTACAGGAGGCTTCATTTGTATGTTCAAAACTGGGGATATCTAAGGGTAAGTGAGGACATATCTGTACCAATGTACATGCTAGCCCAGCAGCCCAGAGTTAAATCCCATGTCCCCAGCTAAAATAGCACTTCCTTACCCTTTATCAAGCACAAATAAATGGGTTTCAGCACCCATGTAATGAAATTCTTGGATTCTTGAAAACAGGAAAAGGAGGAAGGAAGGAAGCACCCCAACACGCCCCAGAATAAATGTCGCTTCCTGTCCAATGCATCATTGAAACTTCAGTTACATTTGACTGAACAGTCCTTGAAATCTGGAAAGTGATTTAATTTGCTGCCAAGAAAAGGGTAAGGAGAGTTTTTCCCCCTGAAACTTTGCCCAGAGGCCTAGTATGAATGGATTGCCATTTTAATTTTATATGTGAGACTTACAGAGGCAGCAGCAGTAATATTCCTCTTTGTGGAAGTCTTCTTTCGAGGCCTGCCACTGACTTCTTTCCATGGGACACCAGCGCTCATCTTCTTTATGAAGATGTACGTCTGCCTCAAGGATAGGGCTGTCTTTCCCGCCCTTGAGTCCCACCTGCCCCCAGAGCCTAGCATCTCGCAGTTATACAGTAAACACTGGCTGAATGAATGAGTAAGTGTTTAAGTATCTGAGTTCCTAACACTGAAATAGCAGTGTGATAGGAAGGGATCTGACGCTGTAAGCCTCAGGAGCCGCCAGAATTATACCCTGGAGGCCATGCTGGCTGGGCTCCTCTTTTTGTTGTTGTTAAATCAGATATTTAATAATTTAAAAAGCCAACCCTGCCATGGTTGGGGCTCAGCCAAGCAGACATTTTGGGCTGCTCCCAGGGTACTGACCTCGCTCCTGGCCGGGCTATTCTGAGTCTGCCCTTGCTGTGCCCGACCCCCACAAGCCTTCCCCGGGGTTCCTCCATGGCCGTAGGCCCGGCCCCACTGCCAGGCCAGCTCCTGCACCACAGTGCCTGCACCCTCTTGCCACAAACTGTTCAACTGAAGCCAGCAGAACAAGAGTTCACCCCGCCTCCCCTCTTCTCTCCCTTTGTTTCTCTTCTCTGCCACTCTCCTCACTCTCTTTACCTTCTACCCCTCCCCTACTCTTTCTGCCGTCCCAGCTCCTCCCCTCTCTCCAGCATCTTGTTCAAGCCTTTCAGCATCTTGTTTAAACTGGACAGATTACCAGCACCTAATTTACAGAGATGCTAAGAGGTACCTCCCCTGAGCTGGTACAGCATGGGCGAGAAGCCTGGTTTGGGCGGACTGCTCGTTTAGAGTGGGAATGCCACATCCGCTTCTCAGGTCTGAAGATGGAGAACCCCTGCCTGCCATTCTGGGGGTGAGAGATCCAGCATAACGTGATGGATAGCCACCAACCCATGCCTCCCTTTTCCCTGACCTCGTGTGGATCACACATTCCCCTTGCCTTGCCTGTCATTCTTCTCTGCCTGCCAGGAGCTCTTGGAGGGCAGACAGTTGGTTTTACTTTTATGAATTATCAGACCAAGCCCAAGCCTGCCACCAACAGGAGCTGAATAAATGTGCAGTCGACTACAGTACGGCTCTGGAGCACCTACTGTATACCAGGCTCTGGGCCTTAGGGTTATAGAAGTGAACCAGACAAGATTTCGCTGGACTGGAGATACCTGTACTCTTGAAGGAGAGATGGGCTTTCAACTCCTATGAATGCGAAGCGAGTCATAAATAAGAAATGAGTAATCAGGGGTGAAGGCACACACAGGGAGGCCTAACCTAGCCAAGGGATCAGGAAAAGCTATTTGGGGAAACACTACCTCTATAGGACAAATGGGAGTTTGTTGGAGGGGGTGGAGGAGAGGAAGGGCAAGAGGGACCGTTCTAGGCAGAGGGAATGTCGGTTGGATGAGTAGGTGGGTGAACCTGGCATTGAATTCTGAGCTTGCCAGTACAACGGGACAGCATTCTTCCAGGCACAGGAAACAGGTGGCTGAATTAGGGGTGCATAGCCACAATACATAGAATGTGGTGGTGGAAGTTATCTCTTCATTGCTTCGTCATGGCACACGGACCCATGTCTCCCAAGGCTGAACTCTGATCACAAACATTCCCAGAAAGGGGGTGGAATAGACACTTCAGCCCCCCTGCCAAGGATTGGGGGACCCTGGAATTAAGAGACAACCTTCAGCCCCGTGTCACTTTGCACATTGACACTGCCAACCCTGGGTATCTCACCCAAGTCTCTTCTCCCCACTCAGACGAGCGGGAAGTTGTTCAGAAGAAGACCTTCACAAAATGGGTGAACTCGAACCTGGCTCGCGTGCCCTGCCGCATCACCGACCTCTACAAGGACCTGCGGGATGGGCGCATGCTCATCAAGCTGCTGGAGGTGCTCTCTGGAGAGATGCTGGTAAAGCCCCTCTGCCCGAGCCCCGTGGTGGGTGCTGTGCCTCCTCTTTAGAAAAGACGTGGTCTGGGGGGTGTTTCCAGCTCTCCCGGCCTTCCAGGGTTTCATTACTTACTGATGTGAGATGTCCGTGTGGCTCACCGAGCCACTGAGTGACCTATTCTCAGAGTGTGTCGCCTCTAGGCTATTGCCCCATCTTCATGCTTCTCCTGGAAGCCATACAAAGCTCTTGACTCCTCTGCTGGGGACTTAGGCCCCTGTGGCTGGCCTGCAGTGGACCCACCTCAGCGTCCTTGTGCGGGCTGAGAGAGATTCTGTTACCCAGCTGGAGAAATTGGCATCCTTCTTAGAACCAAGAGAAGAGCATGGAAGATAATTTCCTGTGTGTTCTATCACCCTTACGAGTGGAAGTGTAATATAGGCCCTCTCCGTTGTGACCCACCTGGCAGTGATGTTGCCTCTGAGGGAGAACCAGAGTAACGTTCAAGTTTTGCTCAGTCACTTCCATCGTAACCTCGGGTCTATCAGTCAGGACCTTCTTTTCCTTGTTTCCCCCTAAGTATAAAATGATACCTGTACCTGATCCTCAGGGTTTGAAGGAGAAGGTACTACATACTCCCATTGTTTTTTTAACTCCAGGCTCCTGCCTCTTGCCCTGTGTTGAAAGGCCACTAGAAAGAGTTACCACTGGGAACCCTTTACATGATGTGGTTACTCTTGATGGTCCCCTTGAGTTTTGGCTGGAGCCATTCACGGGTGGGGAGGGAAGGGGTTGGATGGTGGGATGGCCCCTGTGACCAATCACCAAACAAAAAGCCGCTCTTCCCACCAGCAGTTAATCGTTCTTAGAACTGTGCCTGGCATATAGTAAGTGCTCAATTAACTATTTGATGTGTCAGTGCTTTTGAATGGCATTTATTACCCCTCAGAAGTCTTTGTTCAGACCTAGGAATAGTACCAATGCAGCCTAATTACAGAGCTTTGGGTGCTAAAGGAAGGGGGAGTGTCTGAACTTTGCAGGAAGGATGGAGTTGAAAAGCATCAAGGACTGAACGTGAGAGTTAGAGATTGGCCAGGAGGGTGGAGGAGGGGATGCTGATGATGGGAGTTGGTCCAGGCTGCATCCACCTCTGGGGCAACTGTGAGGTCCTTCCATGCCCATGGGGCCAATGCCATCCCTCAGCCAAAGCCCACAAAGGGGAAGATGCGCATCCACTGCCTGGAGAATGTGGACAAGGCCCTACAGTTCCTCAAGGAGCAGCGTGTACACCTGGAAAACATGGGCTCCCATGACATCGTGGATGGCAACCACCGCCTGGTCCTGGGCCTCATCTGGACCATCATCCTTCGCTTCCAGGTAGGTTCTTGGGGGAGCAGAGGGAGTGGGGGAGCCTCTCTGGGCCAGGGCTTAGGAACCTTATAAAATGGTGAATGAGTGTGAGTGTGAGTGATTGTGCACATTCTGGGAGGCTAGAAACTTGTCCTATGGGGCAGTGTTTATAGGAAGAAGTGACCGTCGTCTGCACTGACTAATCGCTGAAGCTTGGGGTGAGCTGTTCAGTCAACAGTGTAGTCTTTTGAGGGAGAAGATAGAAACCAGTAGCTGGGGCGAGGTCTGGCTGGGAGATCTGGTTTTGTCCCTTTCCCTCAACATGTGTAACTTTTTGGTTTTTTAAAATTGTTTGATTCAGAATTAACAAAAACAATATAGAAGATCTAGATTGTTTTTCAATCAGAAACTTTTCTCTTCCCACCCTGAAATTCAAGGTCTGTTATTTGTAAGGAAATTTAGAAAGTGCAAGGGAAGGAGAGCAAGGCCTTCCACCTGCTGGCTTGGGGACAGGAAGAATCTAGTCCTGAGGGTCAGGAGGACAAGGGGGATAAAGATAGCACGCAACTCACAGACTGAAGATCTCATCCGAGGGGCCCTGGGTTTCCAGTTGTGGATGTGTATGGTTAAACAGTAGTGACCGCGGAACTGAGGAGAATGAAAAGGAAAGAGGAGATACTAATCAAAACCCAATACCTTTCAGTTTTCACATTGTCCCTTACAGGACATTGTGCCTCAGAGGAGGATTTGGGGCATCTTGTTTATTCTCAGTATCCCATTAGTTATCTAGTTAGAGCTGTCTCCTCTGACATGAGGAGGACATCCCTGGCCCATTACAGCCAACTTAGGTGGGGAAACAGGCCACGGGGACCCAGGGTTGGCAAGGCAGATGGAGAGCTAAGAAGGAAGAAAGAGGGAGGGAGCTTCCCAGGGAGAACAGGAAGACACAGATCCAGATGCAACTCTCATTTCTCCCTCTCCCTTCCTGTGCCCCTAGATTCAGGACATTGTTGTGCAAACTCAGGAAGGTCGTGAGACACGCTCGGCCAAGGACGCATTGCTGTTGTGGTGTCAGATGAAGACAGCAGGGTAAGCCCTGGGCACCAGTTCACTACTCCATTCCCCACTGTCCTCCTGCTTCCCCCAAGGACCGCCATAGCCAAAGGACACACATACCATCGCCCAGAACTATAGCAGCTTCAGTGTGACAGATGCAAAACGTATCCTGACCTGATTCTTGGAGACCTGGAATTCAGGATTCCTTCCCAGAGTTGCCTGGGTCAGACCGTGGTGTCCATTGGGTGTGTGAGTGTCTTGGGCCCACCTTACAGAGGAACCTCTTCGTGTAGCTTAACTGCTCTCTGTTGTTGAAGGGGCTCAAGAAGGGATAGATCCGTGTCTCTCCTGTGTATGGGTCCCTCAGTTCCGACACTTTCAAGGACCCCAAAATAGTCTGTCTCTTAGGTCTTCATGTTTCTCTTGGATACAGCTACCCCCAGGTCAATGTCACCAACTTCACCTCCAGCTGGAAGGACGGCCTGGCCTTTAATGCCCTGATACACAAGCACCGGTAAGAGGGAGGGGAGGGCTGAGGGCCGAACCCCTGGGCTGCTCGGATACAGCGTGCTCCTCATGTAGGTCCCTCGAAGCCTTCTCTCACTGTTGGCTTCCCTGCCTCCCTGAAACCCCAGGCATGCCCTGTGCCCCTTCCCCCACGTTCGGGTGCTCACAGCTGTCCCTCCCCTGCTTCTGTCTCCTCCTTCCACTTCTGCCCAGCTGTCTGTCCAGTGTCTTTGCTTCGTGCTGGGGCTGCCCAGTAGGTGGGGGATGCTGCGGCCACCGCCTTTTAGCAGTCTGGCCTTGTCCCCAGGCCTGACCTGATTGACTTTGATAAGCTGAAGGACTCGAATGCGCGGCACAACCTGGAGCACGCCTTCAAGGTGGCTGAGCGCCAGCTGGGCATCATCCCGCTCCTGGACCCCGAAGGTGAGCGGCACCTGCTCCAGCCCTCAGCTGCTGGGAGGGAGGCAGCGTTCCTGCCAGAGGGGGCCCCGGACTGCCGGGGTACTGGGAGGAGTCTGGGCTCAGTGCAGGGCCAGCCATGGACACAGCGAGGGGCTGGTGGCTGGGCCAGCGCCTTGCTCCGGGCCGGCTCTTCAGATCCTCACCTGGCCCAACCAGGGGCCCATTTGTCATTTGTGGATCCTTTTTCTTCACTCTTTCCACTCCGTTTGTGGTCCTAATATGGAGTTCATCCTCTGGCAAAAATCACAATCACACTTTCATTCTCAACCTCTGGTTGTCGCTTGGTACCTGGAGTTGAATTTCCTGCTGGAGGAACAGGGAGCCGAGCCCTCTGAGCCCAACGTTTCCAGCTTCCAGTTGGATCCTAAGCATGCACCCTTTCCCCTTGCAGATGTCTTCACAGAAAACCCCGACGAGAAATCCATCATTACCTACGTGGTGGCGTTTTACCACTACTTCTCCAAGATGAAGGTGCTCGCGGTAGAGGGCAAGCGCGTTGGCAAGGTACAGAGCTGATTCGCAGGGTGTCACCTTGGTTCCCTGTTTGCCACACTGTGATGCTCCCTTCCTGTCCCAAGAGCTCTGTGCCTGCGCCCCAGCTGCAGGGAAGGGAGACAGATCAATCCCCACCACGTTCCTCTGAAGCCAAGCACTGCCACGTTAATGGCCCCCAGGCTAAATTCCAAAGCAAGCTGCTGGTCTGTCCTGAAAAATATCCTGGGCTGCAGCTCTGAGCCCCTCTTCCCCATCTCCTGAACATTTCCACAGGACACAATGGGCTTCTACATATTAGTCTGTTGTGGTTCTGGGCCTCCTCAGTCGTGGTGTATTGGGAACCCAACCCACTGTACAGACCCTCCTGCCAGATTCCTTTCCCCTGCCAGTCCACAGCACAAGGGTAGAGACCATTTCTCATTCACCCTTGTTGCCTGTGTTTAGCAGAGGCAGTGCCTAGAAGCCTTGGATTCCTAATAATGCATTTTAAAATGAACAAAACCTCAGCCTTCCTCGTGGCTGATGTCCTGGCCCAGCAAACTTACCAGTCTTTTATAAGGTTGGGGGAGGGGTGGAGCTGCCCGTGAACCCCAGCGGAGCTAGCTCCCTGCTAACCTTGCCAGTCCCCTCCTCCTGCCTTAAGAGTGTTTTTGAGCTCAGGGAACAAACCCAACATGGAACACTCCAGCTTCACAATGAAGGTGGCCCCACCAGTGGCCTCGTGGTGTCATTGATCTTCTGATAAGGATCAGTAATAAAGTGATTCCGTAGGTCATTGACCATGCCATTGAGACGGAGAAGATGATTGAAAAGTATAGTGGGCTGGCCACAGAGCTGCTCACGTGGATTGAGCAGACCATCGCCGTCCTGAACAGCCGCAAGTTTGCCAACTCCCTGACGGGCGTCCAACAACAGCTACAGGCTTTCAGCACCTACCGCACCGTGGAGAAGCCCCCTAAGTAAGGGCCTGGGCTCTGGGAGGCTCGGCATGCATGGGTAGGAGCCTGACTGCCAAAGGCAGAGCCAGGCTCTGGGCCTTGAGCAGTATACCTGGATGTGTAACCTAGAAAGGAGAAAGCGTCACATTTGTCATCTCGTTCATCGCCCCCTTGCTCTCCTGCTCCCAAGCCATCAGCCTGGAGGAAAGGGGCATTGATGAGTAACCAGAAAAAGTACTAGAAAGTTTCTCTCTGAGAAACTCAGAGGCACTGAGCTGTGCTTTGTTATCTGGTAATGACCTCTGTATCCACAGCCCCAGGGCTCTCTGTATGGGGTCTTGCTGATGACCAGGCACATCCTGTTTCTCTCCAATCTGTCACTGCTCATCAACAGAGCATGTGGGGACTTCTCAGAACACTGCTTCACCCCAGTGAGACCCAATGAGGGGTCACGTGCACATATGTCTGTACAACCACACCCATGCATGTGTATGCGTCCACAGACACACCCATAGGCACGTGCACATGTGGACACACAAACAGAGGGGACATTCCAGCTCACCTGCCCTTAGCTTATCCAGCTTTTCTGAAGCAAGTCTCTAGCTCATTGGTGGTACCCTTGGCCCTGTTCCTTCTCCTCACCTCCCACACTTCGTTCATGACTCTCCAACAGGGAAAGGTGAGACACGGAGTCTAAAATGTACTATAAGCAAGTAACCGATTTCTGGCCTGACACTAACCCACTTTTAAAGTCCTAAATTCAGTACAGATAACCTCCCCTGGGCTTCTTTCAGGCCACACACCACAGGGGTGCTACCTCTCGGCCGAGTAGATGGTGCTCGGGGCCCCAGCCCTCTTGAAATGACTGTGAGTGGTCAGTTCTGTTAGGCTGGCCTCGGGGTGGGGACCTGGTTGACAGCCCATCTTCAACTGCTACGTGGGAGGTGCAGAAGTAAGTAGATACTGGTGTCCATGCAGAAACGTAAAAGCATGCAGTTCCATTGAGCTGAGCCTCAAGACATTCACCCTGCTGTCGGTTCTCATCTACACCTGCTATCGGCCTGGAGCGCAGCCTCTCCTCTCCCCTCAGAAGCAGCAGGCCTTTAGGACTTGTCCGGATGGCTGCTCATTCTTAGTCGGTTGAAAGTTGCTTTCAAGATAGTATGTTCTTACATGGCTAATGTTCCTTCTAAGGTTTTATTGGCTCACTCAGTTAAAAAAAACAACTAAAGAGCTAGTCTGAAGTCTTCATCGTTCACAGAACAGGGAAGAGCTCTCTCTGTGTTGCTTGGTAAAACTCTTGGTGTCTGTAGGAATTACTAGAATCCTCCAGTTAGCCATTCCCCTGGGGAAGCAGATAATAAGCAAACACTGTGGAGGTTCTTGTGTTTTTTCTGGTTTGTATTTTAAAGACTCAGCCCCTAGTAGATCACAGTTGGTGAGTATGATAGATGTTTTAACAGGTAAATTAACCTATATATCCTCTTTATTTTTTGTTTTTAAAGAAAATATGTTTCACTATCTAAGCTCCAAGATATGCCAGGGTTCCATGTTGACTAGCAAAAAATTTGGCAATGGGGACCTCGACACTAATCTCCCTCCCTCTGTTTTCTCGACAGGTTCCAGGAGAAGGGGAATCTGGAAGTCCTACTTTTTACCATCCAGTCCCGGATGAGAGCCAACAATCAGAAAGTGTATACCCCTCACGATGGGAAACTAGTGTCGGACATCAACCGGGTACAGCTGTGTTTTCCATTATACATTGCCGCGGGGTAGCTGAGTTTCTGACAAGGGTGCAGGGAATGGTTACTGGACAGGGTTAAACCAAGCCACTTTCTGTTGATGTTATTAACTACACATGCTAGCTATTTGGGGGTACTCTCTGAACCTAGTTCTGAGAGGTCCAACACCACGCACTGTACATTAGCTCAGCCTCTTGCTCAGATGCCCAGAGTTCATTTTTGGAGCTAGTTTTATAGCTTAGTCTCTATAGATTCCTGAGTTTCTCTGACTATAGAATGAATATTACCTGCTTATGACAGAAGGGAAACACCTTCGATATTTCAGGGATTGGAGGCTTTGCACCACTTGGACGTTCTAACACAATGAAAGTAGCCATGAGTCAGTGAGAATGTACTGAACACCCACAGAGACAAGTAATCTTATATCAGGCCAGCAGTCTAAGGCAGGTTTAGGGGAGGAGGGAACTGAAGTCAGGACCAGTGCTCCCCAAATCTTTGGCAGCCAAACGATTTGCTGAACTTTAGGCTCTGCCTGGATTCCTGAAATCACTCAGTGTTGGGTAAAAGAGTTGGAACCCCCAAATCCAGGTGTGCCCCTGTGCCCCAAGAATTCTCATCTACCCCCACACAGGCCTGGGAAAGCCTGGAGGAGGCTGAGTATCAGCGGGAGCTGGCCCTGAGGAATGAGCTCATTCGGCAAGAGAAGCTGGAGCAGGTGGCCCGGCGCTTTGACCGGAAGGCTGCCATGAGGGAGACGTGGCTCAATGAAAACCAGCGCCTGGTGGCTCAGGTAGTGGGGAGAAACGCAGGGCATGGCAGGCGGCGGAAGCTTTCCAGAGCCCCCAGCGGTCAGCGGGGCTGGAGACCCAGCTTGCCTCTCGGTGGCAGTCAGATAAGCCCCGCCACAGGCCTTGCAGCCCTGGGTAGGTCCAGATTCACGCTTGAGGAAGAACTCTCCATGGACTCTGGCCCTAAGGGCCAGGTCAGATTCCACTAGCTGAAAATTGACCCCGGGGATGTGTGCCGTAAGAGCGTCTGTTGCTTCCCACTTAAGAGTCTGGACTCAAATGTCCGGGCAGGGCAAAGCCAGTGTTCTGAGAGAACTGGAGAGTGCGTGCCTCATTGATCACGTGGGGGCGAGCCATGTGCTTACAGCTTCGGGGCTCCTGAGTGAGCAGTGGCCCCTTCCTGCCCAGAATCGGGCAGGTCCCTCCCAGGCAGGGTGGTGAGCGCCAGCAGGCCGCCAAAGGGCTCTGTGAGTGACTCACACACAGCATTCCCGCATGCATGGCACAGTGAATAAAATTATGAGCTGCTTTTCAAGGTTCCTGTAAGACATGTAGTCTTTGGAACTTGGCTCTGACAAGATCAGCTGAAAAAGACAGCACAGAATGAGCTCCTCGGCAATGGGTTTTCCCTTCAAGGCACTGTTCAGAAGGGGCCCACCATTTCTCTGTGTTTAAGGGGACCAGCCAAGGGGGGCCCGAGTAAGTTGCCTGCTTTTCTCCCCATGGGCCAGGATAACTTTGGGTATGACCTGGCAGCCGTGGAGGCTGCCAAGAAGAAGCACGAGGCCATTGAGACGGACACGGCTGCTTATGAGGAGCGAGTGAAGGCCCTGGAGGACCTGGCCCAGGAGCTGGAGAAGGAGAATTACCATGACCAGAAGCGCATCACGGCCCGCAAGGACAACATCCTGCGCCTGTGGAGCTACCTGCAGGAGCTGTTGCGGTCCCGGCGCCAGAGGCTCGAGGCCACCCTGGCCTTGCAGAAGCTCTTCCAGGACATGCTGCACAGCATTGATTGGATGGACGAGATCAAGGTGCGCCCCGGAGGCTGCCCATCCCCGCGCTCCCGTGCCCCCGAGTCCACCTCCATGCTGGGGGGTGGGGGGTGTCCTGCAGTTAGCGCTGCTTCCTTAGATGCCTCCCAGCCAAGCATGACTCTGAGCCAGCATGGAGAAACTGAGGCACTCCGGTGCCTGGCTGCCTCCACCTAGCAACTGCTTGGCTCCCTCTGCTCCAGACAAGTCACCAGCCCGGGCCCACAGTATTTCAGGTGATCAAGACATCTTAGGTTCATGGTAGCACAGGTGCCAACCAACAGGACCTAGAAATGATAGACCAGAATCAGGAGTCCAGAGAATCAGGCTCTGAGTGATCACAGTTTGAGTCTGGTTCAAATCCAGACCTTCCAGCCTAGGGGCAACCAAGAAGTCTGAATCTCCTCTCCCTCCACCACAGTGGGTCTCACCAAGGATGCCCAGCAGACCAACCATGGAGCTTTCTTAAAATACACATGCTCAGACCCCAAACCTTGAGACAGATGCAGGAGATTGAGTGTGAGGCTTGAGCTTCTGAAAAACGTTCCATGCCTGGTTCTGAAAGGCACTCCCAGTAGGAAGTCCTGTTCTGTAGCTTCCACGCTGCATCTGACTCCCAGGCCCAAGTACCATGGACACTCCTTTTGGAGGGGTCTCTTCTCCTAGCAGGTATGTGTCTTCACCTCTCCTCGTCCCCTCTACCTGGTCTGTCCTCTTTGCCAGGCTCACCTCTTGTCTGCCGAGTTCGGGAAGCACTTGTTGGAGGTCGAGGACTTGCTACAGAAGCACAAGTTGATGGAGGCTGACATCGCCATCCAAGGGGACAAAGTGAGGGCCATCACCGCAGCCACACTGCAGTTCGCCGAGGAGAAAGGTGAGGCCGCAGCTGTCTCTCCATCCCCTGGCTCAGCGTTCTAGCACCCGAGCTTGGATAAGTCTCCTAGCTTTAGAATTCTGCTTCCTCCATCAGCTAATGGTGCAAGAAAGAAGCTTGAAGGAAAGCAGAATTCTCTAGGGAGCAGGCAGCTGCTTGGGTAATCTGATCAGAAGGCATTTAGAAGCACCAACAAGGCATCATCTGCCTTTCATTCAATCTGCTAGTTCAAGATACAACAGAGACAATCTAGGTTTCTAGCCTCGGGTCTTTTTTTTATTATTTAAATAAAGTTTTATTTAAGTAATCACTACACCCAACGCAGGGTTCAAACTCCTGATCTAGAGATCAGGAGTCCCACACTCTTCCAACTGAGCCAACTGAGCAGACTTTGTGTAGCGCTCAGAGCCCAACACGGGGCTTAATCTCATGACCTTGCGCTGAAATCAAGATTCAGATGCTTAACCGACTGTGCCCCCAAGGTTCCCGTGTGTCTGGGCCCTTTAAAAAAAAAGAATTCTTGTTGTGCGTTTCTACTGAGAGCAGATCCAACGTACTTGTGAAGTGTTAGTGGGAACTAATCATAAAGAACCTGGCCTGCCATCTGAGCAATTGCCCCCCGCCATGTAATCCCACAGCCCCAGTGAGACGGCAGGTTCTAGATCCTGTGGTTCTAGCCTAGCAGCTGACCTAAAGCTTGCCCGCAAGCGAAGCCCTGACCTCTTTTGTCTTCCCTTCTCTCATCCCTCCCAGGATACCAGCCTTGTGACCCCCAGGTTATCCGGGACCGTGTCAGCCACCTGGAGCAGTGCTTTGAGGAGCTGAGCAACATGGCAGCCGGGCGGAAGGCCCAGCTGCAGCAGTCTAAGCGGCTCTGGAAGTTCTTCTGGGAGATGGATGAGGCGGAGAGCTGGATCAAGGAGAAGGAGCAGATCTACTCTTCCCTGGACTATGGCAAGGACCTGACAAGTGTGCTCATCTTACAGCGCAAGCACAAGGCCTTTGAGGATGAGCTCCGCGGGCTGGACGCCCACCTGAAGCAGATCTTCCAGGAGGCAGAGGGCATGGTCGCACGGAAGCAGTTTGGGCACCCACAGATTGAGGCCCGAATCAAGGAGGTGTCCGCCCAGTGGGACCAGCTGAAGGAGCTGGCTGCCTTTCGCAAGAAGAACCTCCAGGATGCCGAGAACTTCTTCCAGTTCCAGGGGGACGCTGACGACCTGAAGGCCTGGCTGCAGGACGCCCACCGGCTGCTCTCAGGCGAAGACGTGGGGCAGGATGAGGGGGCCACGCGGGCCCTGGGGAAGAAGCACAAGGACTTCCTGGAGGAGCTGGAGGAGAGCCGAGGGGTGATGGAGCATCTGGAACAGCAGGCCCAGGGCTTCCCCCAAGAGTTTCGAGATTCCCCAGATGTGACCAACCGGCTACAGGCCCTCCGGGAGCTCTACCAGCAGGTGGTGGCCCAGGCAGACCTGCGTCGGCAGAGGCTGCAGGACGCCCTGGACCTGTACACCGTGTTTGGGGAGACAGATGCCTGTGAGCTGTGGATGGGGGAGAAGGAGAAGTGGCTCGCCCAGATGGAGATCCCAGACACACTGGAGGACCTGGAGGTCGCACGGCACAGGTCAGAGCCAGACTTTCTCTTCCTCACCTCCCTCCACCATGGCCTGCACTCCACCCCCCCCACCCCCCGCCTAGGGTGGGAACCACCTCTAGATTAGCAAGGTTCTCCTTGAAAGGTGATGGGATGCCCTTTATGGCTGAGGCTATGCACCAGAGTCACGGGTTTTTGTTTTGTTTTGTTTTTTTTTAAAGATTTTATTTATTTATTTGACAGAGAGAGAGAGAGAGAGAGAGAGAGTGCACAAACAGGGGGAGTAGCAGGCAGAGGGAGAAGGAGAAGCAGACTCCCCGTTGAGCAGGGAGCCCGATGTGGGGCTCGATCCCAGGACCCTGAGATCACGACCTGAGCCGAAGGCAGAAGCTTAACCAACTGAGCCACCCAGGTGCCCCAGAGTCACGGGTTTTAATCAGCCTCTGTGGCTTTGGGTCCTTTACCCTGTGGGGCCTTCCTTAAAATAAAGGGGGTCTTTCTAGACAAGGTATTGAATTCCTTTTCAGCCACAGCGGTCTTTGTTTAAATGAATTGTAGACAGAACCCCTGACATAGAGCACAGAGGAAAACAGAACTGTTGAGTGCAGGGGGAGGTGAGAAGTCAGAACCCCACCAGCTCTAGCTTTCCATGGCAGTTCCTCAGCCACAGAACCCCAAAGGACCCCAGGGACCAGTTTCCAAAGCACCAGGCTGCAAGGCCACTCTCCTTTCCAGTACTCTGATTGTTTCTGTGCTGGGGCATGGGGGAGCATGCCCCCTGTTCATGTGGCCCTCCTAAGCGCAGAATCAGAGAGGTGAGGAGCTTGAGAGGCCACTCCCTAGAGCATGCTGAGGTGGGCCCAGGTTGCCAGAGGGAAGGGTCCACTTTCAGAACTACATTCCTGCCCCCAGCCGTGCCCCCTTCTCCTAGGACAGAGCACCTGGCTGGGGAGGGGATCCTTCAGGGCAAGGTGCCAAGGCATGGAATTAGGGCCCAAGGGCAGCTGCTGTGGCCCTGGAGGTATGGCAGGTGTTCTCTGAGGTGATCAGCAGTCCCCCATACACACTTCTTCATTCCCCTCTGCCTTTCCATTGAGCCAGTGGCCTATGGAGTAAGCAACCAGCATTTTACTAGCCTGGTCCAAGAAATCCTAAACCATGAAACTGAACCCATGAACCAGAAAATAGGGTATGTCAGCATATCTTTTTCCTTTCTGCACCCTTACCCCATCAAATGTGTTCTGGAGATGGAAGGAGAAAGCAAGAGCTCCACATCCAGAGACTGGGCGGTAGGCAAAGTGCCCATGCTTCCTCCCCAGTCATCTTCTTTGTCCATATCAGGTTTGACATCCTGGACCAGGAGATGAAGACCTTGATGACGCAGATTGACGGCGTGAACCTCGCTGCCAACAGCCTGGTAGACAGCGGCCACCCTCGCAGTGGGGAAGTGAAGCAGTACCAGGACCACCTGAACGACAGGTGGGGCGTGGGTAGGGCTGGGGCTGAGGGCGCCTTCTCGCGGCAACCGACTGGGGGGTGACCCTGACGTCAGGACGCCTGCCATGCACTGCTCTTTTGTCCCCTCCAAGCTCTTGTCTTTCTCAGCCCCTGTCTCCTTCTGACTCTGGAGCAGTAGCAACAAGGGGGAGGCCCTGCATGGTGAATGCGGTGAATGCCGCAGGGGCTGGGCACGTATCCTGGGGGATGGAGGGGCCATTCTGAGTGCACGCATTGTTAAAATCAGGCCATATGCTACTCATGCCACATTTCCCCAGACATTCCTAGGCCAGGAAAATTGCTTTCTGAGAGCTCTTAAGTACTGTCCATAAAAGAAAGCTCCAGCCTGTGCCAAAATGCAGCATCAATAATGAGGATGGCTTGAATGAAGAGGAGAATTAGCAGAAAGCCTTGAGCACACTTTGTGGCTAGAACAAAAGAACAGGCCCTGAGGAGCCTTTGGAGATGGGGTGCTTTCGTTCTGAGGTGTAATTGCCATGAGTTCCTCAAGGATCTCTGAGGACAGCACATGACAGCCTATGTTCCTGTTTGTTACCCAGGGCCCCCGCACACACAATACCACGTGTTCACCAGCTCCTCACTGTCCCAGCCCCTTTCCCCACACTGTGTCTGAGCCTTGCTCTGCCTGAAGCGAGCTGGGAGGTGGAGTTAGGAAAAGACCCAGTTGTGTGGGGAAATAAAATAAAAGGAGGTCAGCACAGTAGAGAACCTCTGTAATCTGAGGTTTATGTAGAAAGGGAAGATGCTCCTTTGTTCTTCTTTGGGCTTGGAGGTTTTGGAGGGTGGTATGTTGTGTGTGTGTGTGAGTGTGCAAGACAGGCAGGAAGAACTTGTCAGTTGTATATCTGTTGTCTTAATGAGCTATAGTCAGAGAATGATCTTTACAGATCCCTAAGTTTTGTGCCATCCAAAGTGAAATACATCAGGGCACTTGCCATCCTTAGGTGAGAGAGAACTGGGGACATGAAATGATAAGATGGTTTTCTTGAGAGCTGAAACATACCTGAGGAGTCATCGAGTCCAGGCGAATACCCCCAGACCACTGTGTCTCACACAAACACGTCCAGGGGTGGGGATCACCCCTTCACCATGCAACTCATCCCATTCGGAGGCAACTCCTTTGGGTTAAAAGGTTTGACCCCCTATTGAATGGAAATCTCCCTCCTTGCAATTTGTACACCTTGGTTCTGTCCCTGCCCTTTAGAGAGATCAAAACTGATTCTAATTCTTCTTCCATGTGATAGTTCTTCAAATACTTTTTGGAACAACGGTCATTCTTCATCTTTGCCTGCAGTCCTGCCTCCGAGCCTCCACTGTTCTCTGCCCCAGAGCACATTCTCCTCCAACTCTCTGCTCCAGATCCGGCCCCTCCTTTGGGCCAGTTCAGGTTCCTCTTTTTCCCTGTGTCCAAGATGAAAAAAACTGTCTTTCCCTCTTCTGTACTGGTTTAGAGCTTTACATTCTACCTTGTATTATAATTACTTTTATCCTGAAGTACTTTCCTTCTGGACTATAAGCAAGTAAAAGCAGTATCTTTACTGCCCACAGTGCTTTGAGCACCAAGTACATAATTGAGCTTTCCTCTGTTTGGTATATTCTTTTCCTGGATAGCCACATGACTTACTCCCTTACATTATTCAGATCTCAGCTCCCATGTCAGCTTATTGAAGCGGACTTCACTGACCCAGTTGAAAACACCGCTACCTCCTTCCCCCATAGCCCCCGTGCCTCTATCTCGTTACCTCATTTTATTTTTTCATTGTGTTTGTCACCACTTGGATGAATCATGGACTTATGTATTTGTCTCTTCCCACTCAAATAAGAACGAGCACTTTGCTTTGTTCGTTGCTACCTCCCTAGAGCCTAGAACAGTGCCTGGCACAAGGCACAGGACAGTTGCCTGATAAATGCTTAGTGAATGAGTGAACAGGGACAAAACTGAAATATCTTCTGCCAAGCTCGGCACATAGGAGTCATTCAGACACTGACTGAAGAAGTGATCGCCTTCTGCCGTGTGCATTCCAGTTGACCAATATATATATATATTTTTTAATAATCTTGGGCCCAGGACCAAACCTGAGGTTCTGAGTTGGCCTGGCCAGGGCTGACTGGAGTGGTTCTGTCAACTTGTTTTTTCTGGGACACAGCACAGCAGGGAGAACCAGACGTAATTCCCAGCCCATGCTCTGTGTGGCCTCTGCTGGTGGCTGCAGTGAGTCCACACCAGGAAAAACTTAGAAAATCACCATGAGTCTTCTTGTACGGAGGCATAGAATTCTCCAGAACTGAAGGACTTCTCTGTCTAGGAGGGAAGCTGCGAAATCTTTGGGCTCTTGCTCTTCTCTCTCCTGGTATTCCCAGGTCTCCCCTGCCTGTCTCCTACTTCTCTTCGCAGACCTGTCTAGCAGCTGTTGTCACACCTTGGGAGGACCCACAGTACACTCTCCCCAGGCCATTTGCCCAGTCCCTCAGCTTCCTTCCCCCCGGTGCTGGAGGTACAGAGAAGGGTGAGATAGCCAGGGCCCCATCCTTAAGTAGGTCGCTACGGTGGCAGTGCTAGAGAGGTGCTCACTGAGATCCCGCTCAGATGGCTGCCACGAGACCTGCCCCCATCACCTTCGTCACCCTCACAGCTCCCTTAACCCTCTCTGCCTAGTGTGTGCTTTATACACAGCACTCTATACTATAGTTATTTTGTAAGCTTGTCTTAATTTTTCTCTAAATCACACACTCCAGGAGGCAAAGTCTGGCCAGGACTATATCCTCCCAAGAGCTAACATAATGCTTACACCTTGTGGGTGTTCAGGAAAGATGGGCTCAGCAAATGAGCAGTCAGCACACTCCCATGTGCTTACATGTTACGTACATATTACATGTCACTCAGTGAGTCCAAGGAAAGGGTCCCTGGTGGTCTTGGGCCAGGGTGATGCACAGCTCTTTAGAAGAGGGTGATCGGGAGCTCTGGCCAATCCCAGACCCCAAGGCATGTGCCAGACCTTTGCATAGTTCCCGTTTCCATGCCAACCCTGCGTCTGAAGGTTAAGATTATGCTATCCCTTTCAGTTATAACCCCAGCTTCTCCCTAGGGGGCACCTGGGTGGCTCAGTGGGTTAACCCCAGCTTCTCCCTTCCCTCTCCCCCCTCCTCCTTCATAAGGCCTGCTTTCTTTTAGAGCCAAGGTGACTTTTTTAGGCCTTGGGTACTTTGAACACGGTCTCGGGCATTTGTATGGTTCATCTGGCGGGAACCTATGGGTTCCTATGGGGCCCTATGCCCTGAAATTGTCCTTAAGTTGATAAATGCAAGCTTTCTAGTTATTTTCAGCATTTCAAAAAATCTGGGGAAGTTCTATGTTTGCCCAAAATTCAACTACCTACGGAGCCGAGCTAAGAGTCCTTTTCGTTCCTTTACTTATGGTTGGAATCACATCACTGCTTGCCCCCCCGCTGATGGGAAGATCTGATTGACAGTTTATATTGTCTTGGGGAAAATCGGATAAATGAGTTTTACTCATCACAGTGTGTTGGGTAGATGATTTTTTCAGGGTACAAGATCTATGGGGAGAGACTCCGGTGGGAATCTGGGTAAGGAGGTCCTGTGGGAAATGTTAAGAAAGAGGGTGTCTCATTATCATATGATCTCACTGATATGAGAAATTTGAGTAACAAGACAGAGGATCTAAGGTAAAAGGAGGAGAAAATGAAACAAGACAAAACCAGAGAGGGAGACAAGCCATAAGAGACTCTTAATCTCAGGAAACAAACTAAGAGTTGCTGAGGGGAGGGGAGGGAGGGATGGGGTGGCTGGGTGATGGACACTGGGGAGGGTATGTGCTATGGTGAGTGCTGTGAAATGTGTAAGACCGATGATTCACAGGCCTGTACCCCTGAAGCAAATAATACATTATATGTTAATTAAAAAAAAAAAAGAAAAGGCAAAAGAAAGAGGGTGTCTCTGTGTCCCCCTTTGCAGGTGGCAGGCATTCCAGACCATAGTGTCAGACCGGCGGAAGGCAGTGAACTCAGCCCTCCGGGTGCGAAACTACTGCGTGGATTGTGAGGAGACCAGCAAGTGGATCGAGGACAAGATGCAGGTGGTGCAGTCCATGAAGGACCTGGCAGGCATCATTGCCATCCAGCGGAAGCTGTCAGGGCTGGAGCGCGACGTGGCCGCCATCCGGGACCGTGTGGGTACCCTGGAGCAGGAGTCGCAGCAGCTGATGGCCTCACACCCCGAGCAAGGAGAGGACATCGGCCAGTGGCAGGCATGTGTGGAGACACTGTGGCAGCAACTGCAGAAAGCCCTGAAAGAGCAGGAAGCCTCGCTGGGGGAAGCCAGCAAGCTCCAGACCTTCCTGCAGAATCTGGATGACTTCCAGGCTTGGCTGTCCATGGCCCAGAAATCTGTGGCCTCCGAGGACATGCCTGAGTCTTTCCCAGAGGCCGAGCAGCTCCTACAGCAGCACGTGGCCATAAAAGACGACATTGACAGGCACCAAGAGAGCTTCCAGAAGGTCAAGGAGTCCGGGAAGAATGTGATCCGTGATCAGACAGACCCAGAGTACCTGCTCCTGCGCCAGAGGCTGGAGGGCCTGGATGCTGGCTGGGATGCCCTGTGCCGCATGTGGGAGAGCCGCAATCACTCCCTCGCCCAGTGCCTCGGCTTCCAGGAGTTCCAGAGAGATGCCAAGCAAGCTGAAGCCATCCTTAGCAATCAGGTAGGGAGAGGTATTTGGGGCTGGTCGGGGGAGGGTGGTATCTCTCAGGGCAAGAGCCCTGGTAAGTCTATGAATGTCCTCAGAGACTAAATCCTACTTTTTTTTACATTTAAATTTTAGTTAGTTAACATACAGTGCAATATTTTTTTCAGGAGTAGAATTCAGTGATTCATCACTTACATACCACACCCAGTGCTCAACACAAGTGCTCTCTTTAATCCCCATCACCCATCGAGCCTATCCCCCAGCCTCCTCCTTCTATCAACCCTCAGCTTGTTCTTAACAGTAAGAATCTCTGATGGCTTGTTACCCTCTCTCCCTTTTTTCTTTTCCCCTTTCCATATGTTCATCTCTTTCTTAAATTCCACATATAAGTGAGATCATATGATATTTGTCTTTCTCTGACTGATTTCACTTAGCATAATACCCTCTAGATCCATCCACGTTGTTATAAATGGCTAGATATCATTGTTCCTCATGGCTGAGTAATATTCCATTACACACACACACACACACACACACACACACACGCACGCGCGCACCGCCCACATCTTAATCCATTCCTCAGTCAATGGACATCTGGGCTCTTTCCATAGTTTGGCTGTTGTAGATGTTGCTGCTATAAACAAACATTGGGTGTGTGGACCCCTTTAGATCTGTATTTTTATATCCTTTGGGTAAATACCCAGGAGTGCAATTGCTGGGTCATAGGGTAGCTCTATTTTTAACTTTTGAGGAACCTCCATACTGTTTTCCAGAGTGGCTGCACCAGCTTGCATTCCCACCAACAGTGCAAGAAGGTTCCCTTTTCTCCTCAAATTCTGGATTCCGAGGACTCTCTCTTGCCATGAATTGGGGGAAATCTTCTTTGTTCCTTATCACATACCTTTTCCAGCCCTGTTTCCTAAATTGTGCCCTGTCCTTGGGTCAGTTACAGACTGGAGAGGTGAATTTTCCCCTGAGCCATTACCCTTCCATGTGGCTTCAGGCACACTGTTCACTGGATGCCCCTGAGGTGGGGGTGGGGGCAAGGCCTAGGGTGCTGCTCTTCCTTGCACAACTCCAGGAAGCACCGTTCATGTTGAAGCCTAGACGGCTACACAGGGTGCTTCTGCCTGGCACGTGCCCTCACTGCCTTCCCAGCATGTGTCCATGCCTTCTCTGGAAACTTGCTTCAACAGGAATATACTCTGGCTCACTTGGAGCCCCCAGACTCCCTTGAAGCTGCAGAGGTTGGAATCCGGAAGTTTGAGGACTTCTTGGTATCTATGGAGAACAACCAGGATAAGGTCTTGAGTCCTGTGGACTCTGGAAACAAGCTGGTAGCTGAAGAAAACCTCTACTCAGACAAGATCCTGGAGAAGGTGCAGCTGATCGAGGACAGGTACTCTCCGCCCCCAAGGTCACAGGGCCAGAGCCAGGTAGTGCAGGTGATGTTGTGCAAGGTCCCTGGGCTCAGCACGGTGGTGACAACAGCTTCTGGCTTCCCTTCCAGGCACAGGAAAAACAAGGAGAAGGCTGAGGAGGCTTCCATCATTCTGAAGGACAACTTGGAGCTCCAGCACTTCCTCCAGAACTGCCAGGAGGTGAGGTTCCAGCAAGGCAGGCCACCTTGCAGGAGATTCCATGCTAGGACCAAAGTGCCCTAGAGGTAGAATGGTCACGGGGGCTGGGGGGACACCTGGCTGGCTCAGTCCGAAGAGCAGGATCAGTTGATCTTGGGGTCATGGGTTTGAGCACCATATTGGGGTATACAGATTACTAAAAAAAAATAAACTTGAAAGAAAAAAAGAAAGAAATTGAGAGTTTAGAATTTCATAAGGGGAGCTCTGAGGTCATCCTCTAGAATCTTGGGTTCTATAATTTTTTCCCCAAATCTACAAATTTTAATTTTCCTAGTCCAGGGCAGGGTTTCTCAAAGAGTGGCCTGAGGGCTATCTCTGTGGAAGTCCCATGGGGTCAAGGCCGGCTTCAAAGACATGCCACCTGTGCATTCATCTAGGGCCTGTACTCAGAAGGGCCTCATGCTTGCTTTAATGCTCTGTGGTTGCCATCTTAAAATTCTTTTTTTTTTTTTTAGATTTTATCTATTTATTTGATAGATAGCAAGAACAGGGGAGCAGCAGGCAGAGGGCAAGGGAGAGAAGCAGACTCCCCTCTGAGCAGGAAACCTGATGCGGCGCTCCATCCCAGGACCCCGGAATCATAACCTGAGCTAAAGGCAGATGCTTAATGACTGAGCCACCCAGGCACCCCTGCCATCTTGAAATTCTTAATAATTTTGAGCATTCCCATTTTGCACTGGGCCCTGCAAATTATGGAGCCACTCCTGGCACTTGTTAAATGCAAAGTCCTGGGCCCTGCTCAGGCCCAGATGAATCAAAACATCAAGGGATGAGAGAGACAGTAGTGTTTTCAACAAGTCTCCTGGTTGGAGAGCTGACTCAGAAGGTCCTTGCTCAGCCTGGAGTGAGCTGTGCAAGGAATGTTTTTAACCCGCACTCCTAGAGTACACATGGAATCCCTCCATGAGTGGTACTTCTGTGTGGAATGGTGCTTTCTCTGACTTCTTTCTCTCTCCCATCCTCATACCCCTCTCCTCTCAGCCCAAACAACTTTGTTTTCATCTGCCTCTGCCCTTGGCACCAACCAGGCTTGGTCTGCTGCCAGGACATCTTAGAAACATCAGATGCTCATCAGAGTTCTTCCCTCATTGTTAATTACAAGATCTGCCCTTGGCTTCTTCCTCAGATAACATTTTCTCTGTGTTTATTAGTGACTTCTCACCCTACTGCCAAGGGGTGGATTTATCTATCCATTCAGTAAGCATTCACTGAGTTCCTTCAGTGGGCCAGGCCCTGTCCTAGGTCCTGGAAAAATGGCAAGAAGCATAACTATCCCTGGTGTCACCTGCGTACACTTGACTGCGGAAGACGCTCAGGTACTGCTGTTTTTGCCCTGAGACAACACAGGTTAAGTTGCTTGTGCTCAGAGTCAGGGACCCAGCGTTTTAGAGATTACTACTCCGCTGTGTTCATACTGCCTCTCCTGGGCTGCCTTCTGCAGTCAGAGGTGAACAGCAGGTCCTGCCCTGAGCCCCTGGCCAAAGAGGTCCACTCAAAGACTGTTGGACTCCCTCCTTCTGTCCACAGCTCACTCTCTGGATCAATGACAAGCTGCTAACATCTCAGGATGTTTCCTATGATGACGCGAGAAACCTGCAAAACAAGTGGGCAAAGCACCAGGCCTTTATGGCAGACCTGGCTTCCCACCAGGGGTGGCTGGATAGCATCGATGCAGTAAGTGAAGCGAGTGGGGCGTGCTGGGGGCTCTCTTCCCAGATGTGTGTGCGTGAGTGGGGCTTCACACGGGGCGTGGACACCGTCTGAAGCTTACTGGACAGTATAGAACCTGGAAGTGAAACACTTCTCTAAAGAGTAGTCCAACCTTCAGAGCTCCTGCCACGTCCAGTCCTGTTAGACCTGGTCAGAATCAGTGTGTCCTCTGGGGCATCTGAGTCTGGGGACAGTCCAGACACTGAGGAGACCCAGGCATGTGCCTCAGCCTCTGGTGCCGGGATACCAGCTCTCTCCGTGTGCTTCCATTATCCTCACCAGGACCCCAGCACTGTCCTGCCCGAGGGCAGAGGGACATGGGAGATGAGCAGAGCGGTCCAGGGGACCGTGGAGCCTCATCATTTGGACGGGCAAGACCACCAGGGAGTGGTCATTCACACCCTTCATAGATGGGGGACACTAAGAGGATGACCCCCTTAGAACAAGCCCATTGCAGGGCCCAAGTTAAATGTAGCTGGCATTTGATCTGGGCATCCCTCACCTTTGCTCCCCACTGCTGTGGCTGTCCAGGAAGAAGCAGGTGTAGGGTCCACACAGGGCAGCAGCCATAGTGGTTGAAGGTGCAGACTCTGAGCCAGACTGTCCGACGACTCAATCTCCCTGAGCCTCAGTCTCTCCATCTGAAAAATGAGGGTAATAGCAGTACCTGCACAAGGGAATTGTGAACATTAAAGCACTTAGCATACATAGTACTTGGCACTTATGAGGTATTCAGTAAATATTGGCTATTATTAGCAACATACATTCCTAGGCCCAAATCGCATTACACTGTACCCACCCAAAAGGGTACATTTATGCAGGTGAAAACCCAGTAAGACAAACCCAGTAACCAAAAGATACCACCAAAGACTAGTGCACAGCTGCTGGGAAGACCGTTGAGAGCGTAGAGTCCTTTCCATGCTGGCTGGGCCTGGGTGGATCTTGTTTCTTTTTTTTCTTTTGATTAAAAAATAATTTAGCATCAGCTGATCCTGGTCAGCTACAACTCCCCATACTACAGTCTTCTGGGGTCCTTAGCCCCAGACATACCCCTCCCTGTCACATCTTCTCCTGCAAGTAACTCGGGGTGCAGAGTCAGTGGAGCCTCACCTGCATTCTAGGCACGTTTTTTGCCTCCCTGACCTCCCCTCAGTTAACCCCTGGCAACTACAACCCTTGGAGGGCCACTCCAAGGCTGCTGAGCCTCAGAGGGTGAGCCTTCCTGCTTCCCCACGCAGGAAGGAAAACAGCTGATGGAGGAGAAGACCCAGTATACAGCCCGGGTGGCCCAGAGGCTGGAAGACTTGCACCGGCTCTGGGATGAGCTTCAGGCCACTACACAGGAGAGGGCCCAGCATCTCTCAGCTGCCAGGAGCTCCTACCTGCGCTCACAGACCCACGCCGACCTCAACAAGTGGATCAGTGCTATGGAGGACCAGCTGCGGTCTGATGACCCCGGCAAGGACCTGACCAGTGTCAACCGGATGTTGGCGAAGCTGAAGGCACATGAGTGGGTTGTAGACTGGGGATGTCGGAATAGGAGATCTTGGGGAGGGAATCTGAAACCTGAAAGTAAGGACTCCTTCTCTTCCTCTTAGTGGGGCTTGAGCAAAACTGTCTCCTGGTTGATAACCCATCTCCTACCCCTTTGCAGTGGGTAAGACAGGGATTCTGGGTTAAAAAAAAAAAAAAACATGCACAGGAAGTATAGGACAGGCACCTGTGGGAAGGCTGAGTGGGGGCATCCAGAGAGACTTCCTGGGCGAGGCGGGACCTTTAAGGATGGATAGGACATGGATGATGAAGCAGACGCAGGTCTACCCAGGGGCCAAGGCTGTTACCGACACTGTCCTCTTGTGTCCCAGCGTGTGGAGGACCAAGTGAACGTGCGGAAGGAGGAGCTGGGGGAGCTGCTTGCCCAGGTGCCCTCGCTGGGAGAGGAGGCAGGAGACACAGACATGAGCATCGAGAGGCGGTTCCTGGACCTCCTAGAGCCCCTGGAGAGGAGGAAGAAGCAGCTGGAATCATCCCGAGCCAAACTGCAGATCACCAGGGACTTAGAAGATGAGACGGTGAGTTGGCCACAGAACTCACCCCCAGGGGCTGAGCAGGCAGCTGCCATCAGGATAATTGGCTGCCGCCTAGGGTGGTTCTTAGCACATGTCCGGTCCTCTCACCTCCTGATCTCAGAGCCGTTATGATAATTATATTAAATATGAAAGTAAAGCCAGTGCTTTTGGAACAGTAACTCAGTCATGGACTTTGAGACAGACAGACTTGGGTTCAAGATCCAGCTGTGTTACCTTCCACCTGGATGACCGGAAGCAAATTACTTGGAATCTCAATTCAAAATATCTAAGTGTCCCCATCTGTAAAATGGGGACAAAACCCTGACGGGGTGTGGGAAGAGAACCACGGAGACACGACAGGAGAGAGCTCTGTCTGACTCTCTCTGGGGTGAGTGCTTGGGAGAGGGTGGCCACAGTTGTCATCTGCTGAGCCCCCCTTCTGGTCTCTACAGCTCTGGGTGGAAGAGAGGCTGCCTCTGGCCCAGTCAGCCAACTATGGCACAAATCTGCAAAACGTGCAGCTATTAATGAAGAAGAATCAGGTGAGTCCTGCTTCATCTCGTTAGTGCCCCCACTTGCCCCCTCCCTGCCGCAGCCCTGCCCTATCCTGCTCTGCATAGGGCGGAAATGCCCAGCCCTGAACTTCAGAGGGCCGGCAACAGCAGGTTATTGTTCTTGTTGGTAGCTGTGGGGCCCCCAGATCCCATAAAAAGAGAGCTTTGGTGATGGCAGAGAGAATTCTAGGAAGTCCATGGCAGGGCTGGTAGAGGGGTGTCCAGATGATTTGGGATTTGGAGCCATTCAGACCCACCAGAGCATCGGGTGACTATAGGACCCTGCCCGGGGTGTCATGTGTCCCCTGTCCTCCCTGAAAGGAAGCCCATAGCTCCTGGTTTCTTTCCTAAGACTGACTTGCCCCTCTTTCAGGACTGAGCCTGGCCTGTTGGATATCCTCAGGGCAAGTAGGCCCCGTTTTTCTGCCACGTGAGAATACTCATGGGAAGCCTTTAAATTTGGCCCCTGAGCCTATTGGAGCAACATCCATTTGCTGTTCTGCTCTTTCTTAAACCTCATGGACCATTTTGGAGGCCCTGGTCAGACTCCTGGAAGTGAGCAGATGCAATACTTCCTCCTGTATCAGGAGTACAAGTATCGTGTTTTGTCTTCCAAGAAGGCCAGCTGCACGCGCTCATGGTGTCTCTGCGGCCAGCCCCTGGTCTTGGGCAGAGAGTGCTCCTCCTGCCTACTCAACTCTCTGGGTCAGGAAGTGGGGGCAGCCACGCACAAAAGCAACAAGAGCCTGGGAAGTGGTCCTGGAGAAGAGCAGTGTGTCCCAGAATGCGAGTCAGCATGGCACCTCCTTGGGGAAGAAACGCCGTGGCAGCCAGTACTTCCTCACGATAATAGCAGCTGACATCAGCACACAGAGCCCAGCAACTGGGCAAGGGTCTGAGTTACATTCAAAAAAGTGTCTGAAAAGTTCCTCAGACCGTTTGCTTCCAGTTGACATTGACCCAGTCACAAAGGCTCCAGTGTGCACAGGCAGGGTCTTGGGCTAGAAGATAGTAGGTAGGGGTTCCACTAATGCCACAACCTGTAGTTAAAGGAAGGAGACTGGGAGAAGGCAGTATCCTGGGGCCTCAGTTTCCTCAACTGTAAAACGAGCGGACATCAGTCCTTTCGACACTAAAGTCTTTGACTCTATCTGGCTTCAGTGTGATTGCCAGAAGACTCCCAGCTCCACTGAATGAAGGTCGCTATTTCAGGAAAAAGGCAAGACAAATATGAGTGGGGTTCCCCAACCAGGAAGGGAAAGACAGGCTCTTGGGAAAGCATGGCTGCCCTCGTCAAGACTTCTCCAGGCTAGACCAGCTATAGCTTAAATCTCATTTTATCGTTCCCTCTGTTGCAGTGGTTCTCAAACTTCAGTATGCACCAGACTCACCTAGAGGGCTTATTAAAACACAGTTGACCACGCTCAGTCTCAGGTCTACTGAATCAGACTCTGGGAGGAGAGCCTGGTAACTTGCATATCTATCAAGATCCTAGATGACGCCGATGCTGTTAGTGTGGGGTCCCCCTTTGAGAACCACTGCTCTGATGGTTATCCATTACAGCTAGAACCATTCCTGCAAGGGCCCACACGAATGGTTCTCGACTTTGGCTGCACCGTAGAATTACCTGGGGGACATCTAAACCTGTGGATGCTCTGTTCCTACGTCAGACCAATTAATTAAGGTCCCTGGGGATAGGGCCCTAACTGTGTGTGTTTTCCTAGATTATTCAGTGTGCACCCAGAGTTAAGAACCACTGTCCCACCTGATCTGGCTCTGGCCTTCCTCTAAAGCTCCCTTCTCACCACTCTGACCTTCCTCCATAGTATTCTAGATATTCTGGCCTCCAGATGGTCCTGGCTGGCTTCCAGCCCGGAGACTTTATGCTTTCTCTTCTGTCTTGCCTGCAACACTCATTCCCCAAACCTTTGTATAGTTACCTCCTTCTCACTGCTCATGCCTCACTTCCTGGGGATGCCATCTCCCCAGGAAGGCCCTTCCTGACTCCCCCCAGCTCAAGTAGCCACCAGCATGCCTCGGCAGACATTCTCGATCTCAGTGGGGTATCTTCCTCATAGGACCCATTATCCATATTTATTCACTTATTTCCATGCTTACCATCCACTCTGTCTATGACAGTGTAAGCCTTATAAAGGCAGGGGTTTTGTTTATCTTATTTCCACATCGTCCCTAGAGCCTAGGACGAGGCCCAGGACCTAGGAAATAACTTCATAGCTCTCTTTGGACACATGAGGTAGAAAGAATACATCGTAAGGAAGCACACTGCATGGGAGCCTGGAAAGGAATTACTTAAAAAGAGAGGGAGAGAGATACCTTTTAGGATCCCTTGCAGAGGTCACAGGATCTCAGGGAAAGTGGCACACAGAGCTGATACCATGGGTTGTTGGAATTCAGTTGCACAGACCATGAAAAACTGTCAGGATTGAGATTCCGAGTATAAAGGGTCGGAAGGTATTTCAGCAAGTTAGGTGACTTGTGGCTCTTGCTGCTTCTGTGGACTTTCAATGCTGACAGTCACTGTTGGATTGTGTGTAGGGCTCTCGCCCCTGCCCTCCGATGGTTTTCAAGGCTGCGGGGAGATTGTAGAAAGGGAGGAGATGAGGTGTGGGAGCCGAGAGCCCACATGCAAGCAGCAGCGAGGCAGGGCCTCTAGGACCCAAAAGTGAGCCACACACAGGTAATGGCCCACCAAAGAAAAAAGCCACCCTGTCACCAGAGAGAGAGGAAAATGCCCTCTCGGTGACCAAAGGCTTAAACAGCAAATAATACAGAGTTCTCAAAAGATCTGAGAAATAGAAATGAGGGGCGGACTCTGAGCAAGGAGCCACCATCAGCTGTTGTCTCCCATGGAGCCAGAGGTGCTAAAATAGGATCTCAAAGGCCACTTAGGAATCGGCAAGCTGTGCTGAGACACAGGAGGCCTAGGGAGCAGGGAGAGCCACGTCCAAAGGCCCGCACTGCCGCTCACTGTGCACGGGTTACACGGTCCGGGCCACCACCGGCCCCTCACTAGCTCCGGAGCATGCCTGAGGGACCAGAGGGGACCCTGGCTGAGCCGCTGCCTGCGGGCCGGCCCCCCACCTCACCTCCCAGCCTTTCCTGTCTGGCCGCAGACGCTGCAGAATGAGATCCTGGGCCACGCACCGCGGGTGGAGGACGTGCTACAGAGAGGGCGGCAGCTGCTGGAGGCGGCCGAGATCGACTGTCAGGACATCCAGGAGCGCCTGGGGCACCTGCAGGGTGCATGGGACATGCTGCAGGAGGCGGCGGCCGGGCGGCTGCAGCGCCTGCGGGATGCCAGCGAAGCCCAGCAGTACTACCTGGACGCGGGCGAGGCCGAGGCCTGGATCAGCGAGCAAGAGTTCTACATCATCTCCGACGAGATCCCCAAGGTCGGCCGGGCTGGGGCGCTGGTGCCAGGCTGGGAGCCAAGGCCAGGAGGAAGAGCAGGGGCGGGGCCGGCAGTGGGCAGTCACACAGCGGAAGTCCGGGTGTCTGAAGGGTCAGCTGCTATGGCAGACATCCCGCAGCTAGGTGCCCCATTTGCCAACTTAGATGTGATCGAACCCAAGATTTCCCCACCTTTTTCTTGCTGTGGCTTCTGTATAGAGGGCCTGCCAGGAGGGAGGGAGAGATGAGGTGAGCCATCTCTAAGGAAGTTTTCACAGGGTCAGAAGATCGGAGCTGGGCCTGGGAGGGTAGGCATCAGAGAAGATCAAGAGGAAGATGGGGTGTTGTTGAAGGAATCATGCACCACACTCTTGTGAGGGTCCTCCGAGCCTGGCTGCACCCCCCCACCCTGCACCCCAGTCTCAGGCACCTCTGGGAGCAAGTGCCCTGAGAGTCACTGCTTCCTAGGACGAAGAGGGCGCCATCGTGATGCTGAAGCGGCATTTGAGGCAGCAGCACGCGCTGGAGGAGTACGGGAGGAACATCAAGCAGCTGGCCACCAGGGCCCAGGGCCTCCTGTCCGCGGGCCACCCTGAGGGGTGCGTGTGCCACTGGAGTGACTTGGCCGGGTGATGGACATCAGGCTGGGGGACCCCACCAGCTGGGATCCCTTCAGGTCTAAGGGGGAAAACAGCAACAGTTGGGGGAAGAACTGGGTTGGAGACCACTGCTTTCTGGACTGCTAATTGGCCTGATTGCATCTCATGCCTTGGTTTTGCATGAGGAGCTCCAAACAGGGCCAACTAAGGACTGGTTTTCAAGAAGATCAGAAAATACAATAGCGAAACTACCCTCTCAGTGAACGAAGAGTTCCAATCTTTTGAAGAATTAGATTATGCTAAGAGACACTGGAGAGTAACTTTGCTTTTCTCTTTACGGTCCAGAAGGTAACTCAGGATCTCCCAGTGTCTCAGCAAAAATCATTATATAGGCATGAAGGTAGAAAACCTACATCCATCTAGTTGGTGGGTCTGCTGGGCCAGACCCGTCGGGCTGCTCCGCCAGGCACGGCCCGGGCCTCAGCTGCCTGCAGGGCTTCCACAGCTGTGGGGGCTTCAGCAGCCACCCCAACATCTTCCAAGAAGCCCCAGGGTTTGAGCCCCATCCCTGCTGCCCCTGGAGCTGGGCTCCCAGTGCTGTTCCATCAGCCTCCTTGGGAGGATAATGGAGGAGGTCCCTTTTATCTCCCTGAGCTTCCCGGAGTGAGGGACAATGCGGGGAGGCACCCTGTCCAGACAGGACACATTTCTGTCATCTCCTGAGGCATTCTGGTCTACAGGATGGTTCTCCCCCCACCCCACCCCCAGCACTTCCCGGGAAAACTGCTCTTGTTCCACCTAGTTCCTTCTCCAGCTTTCCCTGCCATGGGGCTGGGGAGGAGTAGATGTGCCCCTCCGAGCTGGGCTGAGAGCTCTGGGCTCTCTACCTTCGTCTCTGAGTGCTTTCTGGTTTTGAATTCCAGGGAGCAGATCATCCGACTTCAGGGGCAAGTGGACAAGCAGTACGCAGGGCTGAAGGAGGTAGCCGAAGAACGCAGGCGGAAGCTGGAGAACATGTATCACCTGTTCCAGCTGAAGAGGGAGACAGATGACTTGGAGCAGTGGATTTCAGAAAAGGAGCTGGTGGCCTCCTCCCCTGAGATGGGGCAAGACTTTGACCATGTTACTGTGAGTACTTACAGTGACTGCTCTCTCTGTCTTCCTTGAACACCAGAGACGCAGTGCAGTCAGGCCAGACACACACACGCACATGCGCGCGCGCGCACACACACACACACACACACACACACAGTGCTACACAGAGCTGGAGACACGCTGCCCCTGAGCCCAGGCTTCCCTGGGAAGGTGTGGCCCCAGGTGGTTGTGGTTCCCTTGGTATCATCTCCCTAGCCATGTGAAAGTTGCGGCTAGGGAGATGATACCACACACCCCAGCCCTAGGCCCTGATAACCACCTTTCTGTTTCCCCCATGTCCAGCTACTCCGGGACAAGTTCCGGGACTTTGCCCGTGAGACAGGGGCGATTGGGCAGGAGCGGGTGGACAACGTGAACATCATCATCGAGCAGCTCATCGACGCCGGCCACAGCGAGGCGGCCACAATTGCCGAGTGGAAGGATGGGCTAAACGAAATGTGGGCAGACCTACTGGAGCTCATTGACACGCGCATGCAGCTGCTGGCCGCCTCCTACGACCTGCACCGCTACTTCTACACGGGCACGGAGATCCTGGGCCTCATTGACGAGAAGCACCGAGAGCTGCCCGAGGATGTGGGGCTGGATGCCAGCACCGCTGAGTCCTTCCACCGGGTGCACACGGCCTTCGAGCGGGAGCTCCACCTGCTGGAACTGCAGGTGCCTTCTGTCCCCTGCTGCCCACCCCCGCCCCCTGCAGGCTCCAGGGACCTGCCATCCACCTCTTCCCCAGGGGCCCGGGGGTGTCAGCCTCTGGAATGGACACAAGCAAATTTCACCTCTTTTGAAAGGCAACAGCTTGGGGCAGAAAGGCTGGGAGCTGTGGCTTTCCGTCATTCTTTAGCTTCAGAAGTAGTTCTTCAATCTGAAACCTCACAAAAACCCAAGGCATCAAATACCTAAAAATGCTCCATGTCTGGCTGTGCCACAGCATTCCTGGCAGACACGCACACAGTGCATTTCTAGCACTCGGTACTGGTATCCGCATCACACTCTGTCCCCGACTCCAGAGCTACGTACAAACATCATCTGCTCTTTATAGATGAGGAAAGCAAGGCACAGAGCGTAAATGAGCTCCCCGGAACGTGTGGACAGTGCCACCAGGATTCAGATCCGGGCGTCCTGGCTCTAGACTGGGCTGTTCAGTCTTCCCACATGGGAGCTGGTGGGGCGGGGGTGACCCCAGGAACTGCTGAGACCCGCTCCTCCCATCACTGGGGTGGTCCCTGAGACACTGCTGCAGGCCCATAGGGCTCCACAGAACTTGGTGTGATGGAAAGGGTGAGAGCAGGGGGCCCCCGCTACTTAGGCCTCAGGAGCCTTGCAGAAGCCCCAGGAGAGACGGGCTAGCTCTGGGGTCCTGTGTCCACCCAGCAGGGCTCAGGGATAGGACACCGAGGTGGGTCGGGCCCTGGTTCACTCAGAAGAGAAGCTCCTGGGAATGTCATCCAGCTGGTGGTGGGACCTGCCCTGCAGCCCTTGGGCTTCAAGGGTGCTGCAGCCCCTGAGGGGGGCACAGCCCACTGAAGTCTCAGGAATGAGGCCTCATTGCACCAGGACCGGCCTCAGACAGGGGACCTGGGAGAGCCCCTCCCTTGGACAGGCAGCTTACAGAGAGGTTAAGAACAGGGAATCCAGTCTGCACCCCTAAGGCCACTCACTCAGGCTCACTGTACCTCAGTTTCTTCATCTCAAAAACAGGGATCACAGTAGTTCCTCTTTCATAGGGTGCCTATGAAACATGCCTGGCACATAGTTACTATTATTACAGTACTTCAGGGGAGACCAAAGGGCACAGAGTCCCTTTCACTCTTATATCCTCATCAAAACTCAAAGGATGGCTTGGGTCCATAGAGGCCAAAACAAGGAGACTTCTCCCCCAGCTTTAGTGGAAGGCTGAAGATCTTGCCTTCGAGAAGAGACCTGGGGAGGGAGACCCAGAGGAGAGAGACCCCTTGCCCAGCAGAGGCCCAAGGCACATCTTTCTGGGGAACGACGTTCAGTTTTGCCCAACCACAGGTCCAGCAGTTCCAGGATGTGGCCGGCCGCCTACAGAAGGCATATGCTGGGGAGAAAGCAGAGACCATCCAGAACAAGGAGCAAGAAGTGTCCGCCGCATGGCAAGCGCTGCTTGAAGCCTGTGCTGGCCGCCGCACCCAGCTGGTAGACACGGCAGACAAATTCCGCTTCTTCAGCATGGCCCGAGACCTCCTCTCCTGGATGGAAAGCGTCATCCGGCAGATTGAGACCCAGGAGAAACCTAGGTAAGGGGGACATCCTCAGGACAGCCCCACCCCTCAGCCCCTTTGTCCCCGAGGCTGGCAGAGCAGGCTGCTGCCCTGGGACTCCTCCTTGGGGGACCATCTTGGACTGTGGGAGCACCTGAGATTGGGTCCAGGGAGAAACAGAGTAGCTTAGCTTCTCCTGGGGGGACCAACCATTTCAGAGTAAAGGGAGCCCTAAGAGTAGCAAGAAAGACCTCTGCCATTCAGACCTGATGGCAGGGCAGTGACCACAGCTGTCAGGGAAAGTAAGCACTTCACACACCCAAAGCTGGGCAGGTCCAAGCCTATGTATCAGCCCCATGCTGGGATGCAGAGGCCATTTCCCCCAAGCTCCAGAAGGAGCTCATTGTGCATGCGAGGTGGGGGCGGGGGTAGCTCATGGCAGTGAGACCCTCGGCAGGGAGCAGCTCTCCATGGGACAGTCTCACTTGCATTGGTCACTGGCCCGTCTCCGTCCCTCTGCCCTGGAGTGCCCGTCGTGACGGCCAAGATTTTATACTTTACATCTTTATTCAGAATGCGCTTCGCATAACATACCATTTGGCCATTAACGTATCTGTTAATGAGTTTTCGCATGATCACCGGGTATGGCCCTCACCACATTCTAAGTTTAGAAGACTTTCATCACCCCAGAAAGAATCCCGGTGCCCGTTAGCAGTCATCACCCCACAATTCCCTCCTCCCCCCGAGCTCCTGGCAACCACGAGTCTGCTTTCTGTTTCTCTAGATTTGTCTGTCCTAGATTTGTTCTAGAAGGGGACTCCTACAGTACGTGGTCCTTTGGGACTGGCTCCTTTCACTTAGTACAAACCTTTTAAGGTTCATCCATGTTGTAGCGAGGATCAGAACTTCATTCCTTTTTATTGTCAAATAATATTCCCAGGCTCCTTCTGGGGTCCCCAAACCCCTGACTCATCCCCTGCCGGCTGAGCAATGGAAGACACTAGGGCATCAATGTTCCCGCTGGGGCTGGGCTGGCAGAGGACTCCCTGGCTGTCCAGAGAGAGAGGAGGAAGTGGGGTCAGACTCCTAGGCAGGGGGAAGGCGGCCCTCTGTGATCTGGACTTGGCATCAGGCAGGCCAGAGTCACCCAGAGTTTCCTTCTTCCTCAAACTCCCTCCCTGACCCTTGACCCCCCCCATCCCCCAGGGATGTCTCCTCAGTGGAACTGCTCATGAAGTATCACCAGGGCATCAAGGCAGAGATCGACACCCGGAGCAAGAACTTTAGCGCCTGCCTAGAGCTGGGGGAGTCCCTGCTGGAGAGGCAGCACCAGGCCTCGGAGGAGGTGAGAGGACAGTGGGGTGAAGGGGAGCCCCTCTCTGTCCTTGCCTGCATTCTCACTGGGCCGGACAGTTTCCTGGGAGGGAGCTGTGGGCCATGGGTTCTCTGAGGAGACTCTTTCACTCGTGGAGCATCAGGGCTGTGCAGGCGCAGGGATTGGGGCCCCATCGGCCCCAGCCAAGGCTGGCACCTTAGTAGAGGAGAGCGGGCTCGTAGCCCACCTAGCCACCCACATGTGTGCACGCTGTGGCGTTGGCAAGACCCATTTCCTAGGAGAGGCACACGTGCCTCAGAGAGGTTAAGTCACTTGCCCAAGGTGGCACAGTTGGCTAGTGGCAGGGCCAAGACTTGAAGTGAGGTTCTTGTGACCAAACCCAGCATGCTTTGCAGGACGCATTTGCACACCACCTCAGACAAGGGGAAGGTTTACTAAAAGCCTGAGCTGTTCTCCCTTCCACAGATTAGCGAGAAACTGAAGCAGGTGCTATCCAGGAGGAAGGAGATGGATGAGAAGTGGGAGGACCGCCAGGAACAGCTCCGCATGCGTGAGTACACCCAGAACTTGGGGAGGGTGCAGACTCCTCCTGAGGTGGGGGCGGGGCAGGAGTGATTTTCACCTCCTAGAGGGGAGACCCCAGAATGACACCTATAAGCAAGGTTCTGGAGCCAAGGGCCTCGAGGGTCCACACACAGGAGCCGCATAGACACGCTGCTGGCTGCCCACCTCTAACCAGCCTGCATGCCCTCTCCCTGCCTGCCCTCGGCCCCGCCTGGGTCCAGGCAGAACATGAGTGGCTCAGCTTCTGCCGGGAGGACACCACCACTGTGTGCCAGGCTGGTGTCCCTGAAGCCGGGGCGGGGGGAGGGGGTCAGTTTATGGCTCTAGCACCTCCCACGTGTTGGAACTGAGGCATGTCAGACACAGAGCTCTGTCCTCTGCAGCTGGAGACCAAGGAAAGGGAAAGTCCTACCTCTCGGGAGGGAGCTGCACGCAAGCCAGGAAGGCCTGACAGCCCCGTGGCTGCTTGGGCACGATTATGGGAGGCAGCCAAGGACTGGGAAGAGAGCATGTAGGGCAAAAGGCTGCTTGTCAAAAGGAGACTCTAAACTACATTTTTTCAAACTAGAGTTTGTTCTATTTCATGTGTTTTTCCAATATAACTATGGATGGAGATGAGGAAACCCTCCCCCACGTGGTATGGGATCAAGTGGTCTCAGGCAGTAGGTCATCACTGAGCAGGGTGTCCCTGTAGTTCAGGGACCCCTGTGAGGGCCTCCTGCCTGGCCACCAGCTCCTCGTCTGTGGAGCAGCCCACTGCTGAGTGCTAACAGGCCCTTCGTGGGCCCTGTGGGTGGGTCTGTGGCTTGTTCACCATGGCAGTACTGGAAGTGTGCCAGTTCTCGAGGGACGCCTCTGTGGCCGAAGCATGGTTGATCGCCCAGGAGCCCTACCTGGCCAGCCGGGACTTTGGACACACAGTGGATGGTGTGGAGAAGCTTATCAGGAGGCATGAGGCTTTTGAGAAGTCCACGGCCAGCTGGGCGGAGCGCTTTGCCGCCCTGGAGAAGCCCACCACGGTGAGCTGGGAATGTGCACTGGGAGGCCCCGCAGCCACACCTCAGAGGAGGGGGGACCTCAAGTCAGACACTCTGAGCTTGTTATTAGGCACACACGGACAGTGTAAAAGGCTTGGCGAGGGGCAGAGTGGGAAGGAAATAGGAGACGTAGAAAGCACTTCCGAACGCAAAAGATAAAGGCGGTAATTTCTAAAAGAACAATCACCAGGTCCGTGGGGAGCTATGTTTAGGGAAGGCTGTCTAGCAGTGAGAGCCTCTTCTCTGTGGCTACTCTGATACCCTGGGTCTTTTCTTCCCCTTAGCTTGAGCTAAAAGAACGCCAGACCCCAGACAGACCCGAAGAGGAGAGTGGGTAAGTGGGGAGGGCCAGGCGGATTTAGCAGGAGCGTTCTGCCAAGGAGGATGGGTGGGAAGGAGGAGGGAGGGTACTTTTCATCAGAAACAGGCCCCCTGACGTCTTAATAATACCTCTCACACCTAGGCCATTAGCCAGAGAAATCTGGGGTGTCTGCAGCCTAAAGGCAGAGAGGAGCTTGTTTCCCCCAAATCACGGGTGGTCTGAAGGCCTGGTGCAGGCAGAAACGCCTCCCTGCTCTGGGAGCCACTGAACACATGCTCCAGAGGCCACTCTGCCTTCAACCATGTCCATTTCTGAAGAATCTGCCATAGTGTTTCAGATTAAGCAGTTCCTTGCTGAGCGCCTGTTGCTGGGAGGCCCGGACCAGGAGAGAGTGGACATGCTCCTGGTGGGAAGAACAGGAAGCCAGGCACTGGCTTCGGGGAGGCAGTTTCTAAAGAGGGGCTGGGTCTTCCACAGGCCTCAAGAGGAAGAAGGGGAGACAGCAGGGGAGGCTCCCCGAGGTCCGCATCGCGCAGCCACCGAGAGAACGTCCCCGGTCAGTTTCCTGTCCTATTTGTCTGGTTCCTGGGAGTCCTTGCTGCCAGAGCCCTCTCATCCCTACTAGGCTCAGCCAGGGCAGAACGTGAGGACAGGCTTGTACCACCCACGCTTCCAGACTCCTCTTTCAGATCAGTCTTCTTTTTCACTTAGGTTTTCTTAATTTCTAGAATAATTCCCCTCCTTCCTTCACCCCAAAGAAACTGACATGCCAGCCCACTGACATGACTCTTTTTAGTTTGATTTTATCTAGTCTAATAAATTTTATTGTACAAATACATCACTATCTACATTAGGAGAAAGAGTTGATCCAGGGAACATTTATTTTTATATACCATCATTCTCCCATGTTCCCTCTTACTCCGTCTTTAACCCAGCATGCCCTACACACACATACACACACACACACACACACACACACACTCACATATACACAGACCATCCGATCTCACCTGCCCCAGCCACGGGCATTCAGGGCAGTGAAGGGGGGACACCCAACCCTCTAACAGATCCCTCCTTCCTACCCTGAGCCCCCTCCCCTTTGCTCCCCCCGCCCCCGGCCTAATGCCTATGGGTGGGTTTGGATGTGGAGCTGGCTCTGAAGCAGGAACAGACTTCGGGGAGCCCTGCTGGAGCAAAAGAGAGCCCCAGGGCTTCTGGGTCACAGGGCCAGTCCCCCCACCTTGTAGAAAAGGAGGGTGCAGCAGAGTCGTGGCTGATGGAAGTGTTGGGAGGATCCAAGATAGACCAGCTGCCAAAGGTGTGGGACACATGGAATAGGTCCATTAGATGAAAAGACCCAGGGTGTCCGTGCAGGGATCCTGAGGCTGTAACCCCAATTTTGGAGAAATGCCCTGGGGAGCAGCTAAGAAGAAGACAAGACTTCAGCATGTGCCTTGCATGGCTCACCAGTGCATGCGCCCCACCTGTCCAGCTGCCCACTGGAGCTTGCCTGAACCTTTAGGGAGATTGGTATTCTAGGTGGAAATCTCTGATACACCAGCCACCCCAGAAAAATGCACCTACAATGAGTATTTCCCATGCAGAATCCCCATCAGGTCTGTATCTCAGCTCTTCTCACACTTCTGAGAGTCACACACACCCCCTCCCACGCTGAGCACCCTCTGTGGCCTCCAGCCTGGCCAGAGGCCTCCCTTTCTGAGCTGCACCGGCCCTTCATGACCAGCAGAGGGCATTCCTGGGCTCCCGATGGAGGGCCTCTCCCAGAAGTGCCCTCTGAAGCGCCATCACCGCATTTGGGGTCTCGGGTGGACTTCGTCCCAGCCCCTTTTTCCCAGAGACAGCCCCTCCTGGAAGGAGTGAGAACTCTGGGGGCTGGCAGGAACAGTGGATGCTGGGGCTGGGACTGTCACACACCGCCCGTGCTTCGGCTGTCCATCCCTGTGTGTCTCCGTGCAGTGGCGTCCTGGGTCTGCGGGCTCCTTTGTGACCACCTGTGCGACTCCGTGGTTTGTGTCATGTACGTCTGTGCAAATGGAATTATGTGTGCATCAGAGCTGCCTCTGTCCAGCGCCTGAATGTCACTGAGTTTGGGGAAATAAAATCTGCTTGGACCTGAGTATCTCTGGAAGGAGGGAATGAGCCTACATTTGAGACCCTTCCCAGAGAGCCGGCCACTGCGCCAAGGGGAAAATACCTGTGTTTGGTACAGGAAGAAACCAGATGGCAAATCCAGGGAACACCAGGCCTGAGGCCTCATGGAAACAAATTCCCTGCTACTTCTCGTTTCTGAGCCCTTTGCTGGGCTTTATGAGGATCTCCAATTGGTCTTTGACCTGAGAAGAGAGGAAAAGGGGTCCCATGCAGCCTGAGACACCTTTACAGAAACCACAGGCTTCTCCTGGGAAGTGCGGGCAGTGCACTGCCCCTTCTCTCTGGCCTGGCCTAGGGCACGGTGGCTCTCCTGCTGTCCCCTGTGTGTGGTCTGGTGTGGGCACCCTGTAGAATAGAACCATGTGGTGTTGCTTTCTGTGAAACCTGTCACTAGTGCATGCTGGCTTCCTGCTTGGGGGAACGGATGGGAGTGGGCCAAGCACCTGAACCCCTGCCTAGCCGGCTACACACCACGGTGGGGGGTGGGGAGCAGCCTGCTGGCCCCAGCTCAGCCCTCCCTTCCCCGGCTGCGTGCGTGCCACTCCACGTCAGTCTTTTCCTCAAGCACATCACCATACAATGAATTGCCTCCCTCACCCCCTTTCCACATTAGAGCATGTTCTGGTAAAAAAAAAAAAAAAAATACATTCATACAGGTAAGTGTGTAAGTGTGTATGAGGCCACGCAGAAAAAACAAGGTATCACAAAAGCCAAAACTTCTGGAGTGGAAGTCAGGACTTTGGGTTCTAGTCCCTAATTCTGGGGGAGCCTTCCTGCATGATTTTAGACAAACCACCTAATCCTCCTGGGTCCCCTCACCTTTATAAAGCCCTCTCTTAGGGATTACAGAAAGTCTAGAACATTCCTGTTTGTCAGAAATGTACCAAAGTAAAGGAGAGGCTGGGAGAGGTGGGTTTCCCCTCTCTCTTCTGGTCTCATCCTTAGTTCTGAGGAGCCTGTTCGCTTGTCAGGTGCTAGTTGGTGTGAGGCTGGAGAGGGGAAAGGAGGTAAAGGGCTGGGGTATTTGCCTTTGTCCTTGTTTGGCGGGGAGAGGCAGGGTTGAGCCTCAGCTCCGGGGGAGGTCTGTGCTCTGAAGATGGCCCCAGGGTGCTGGATGGGTGCCTGGCAGCAGGCTGAGCCATCCCCCTTCCTCTTAGTGCCTGGGGCACTGTCACCCCAATCCCCCTGCCTTGCGTTTCTCCCCTTCATCCGGGGCGTGGCTCTAGAAGTGGTTCGGGAGTCTTGTTAAGCACCCTCATCTTCCAAAGCCTGAGGGCCTGAGAGTCCCTGGTTTAGTATCTGTGGTGACACATGGTTGATTTCACAGCGGACAGATGGTATCGCAGTGGGTCCAAGTCACTCCGGGCTTAAGGGTCCCCAGCCGACAGGGCTTGGATGTCTGCACTGCATGTTTCTTGGCTTTGGGATGGGAATTGGGGCCTGCGTGAGGAACTCTCCCAGTGGGGCAGCTGTGACCATGGGAAGGACATCCCTCAAAGGGACTGGTATTCCTAGGGGCTGTGACCACAAGAGCAAGTCAGTTCTCAGAGTCACGGGGTGGCATGTGAAGCTACTCCAGCGAGCGACTGCTGGGTGCTGTTGCTATCGGGCCCCTTCGTCAGCTGCCCAGGGAGAGCTCTGACCCACGTGCAGGCCACGGACGACACTCTCAGCGCACCCTTCCCAGACTGCCCACTGGTGGCTGCCCCGGGGAAGGGTGGGCGGCTCATCCAGGAGGAGGGCCGGCATTCGGGCTGCCTAGGTCCCACACCCCTCCCTTTCAGGGTCTCAGGGGTCTTCAGGGAAATGACCGGCACTTGCAGATGTGAGGGGTGTGTGCCCGGTGCCGAGCGGGCTCTGGGTCACAGCCAGGATACCTTTCAGACCATGCCTGGCTGGCTCCGGCCACTGTCGCTCCCTTGGCAGGCTGGGCAGCTCCCCTCTGAGCGGCCTCCCTGGCGAGCAGCCTGAAGCTTTACTCCGCGGCCAGAGGCTGGGCTCCGCTTCCTTGGATGGAAGGGACGTGGGTGTGTGTGGAGCAGCTGTGTTTCTTCATGCCGGAGCAAGCTTTCCCCATCTTTCCTCCCCGCCCCGTGAGGCCCAACAGAGGTGCTGCTTCAGGCGTTTGTCAGCCCAGGCGAATCACATTTGTTCATAAGGAGCAGAAGGGGCCTGGAAAGGACCCGTTTTCCCCAAACCTGGGAATGGCCCTGTCTCCCCCAGCTGCCTGAATCAGTGGTGGCGAGGCTGAGGTCTGCCTGCAGTCTGGCCCTGCACCCTGCCACTCCGGGCTCCTTCTGGACCTGTGTCCGCTGCTGGGTGTGTCCAGCTCTCTGTGCTGTGGCCACACGTGATCCTCCCGGCTGGGCTGCTCCAAAGGCTACCCCTAAATTCTTTCTTCCAAGCTGTGTTTCAGAGCATCCCAGATACTGACAGACTTGGGACGGAACCCAGTTAACACTGGAGGCATCTCAGAAATGGGGCTTGAAGCTGCCAGCTTAACCACTGGGCATCGGAGCTGGATGGGGGAGTGGGCATCGTTAATCTTTCTGAGTAGCTGGCTCAGAGTCACCATGGGATGGAGCGGCCACCAGCTTCTCGAGGGCAGAGGGACCAGAAGAGCCCACACTGCTGGCAGGAATGATGAAGACCGCTCCCAAGGAAGCCTCATTCTCCTCCCACCCATGATGGCAGTGGACCAGGTCTCCCCATCCCTGTCTGCGGGGACCCCAAACACGCCCTCTCCTTTCCCCTCACTTCACCTGGTGCCTTCCTCCACCCTCATCATCTTCCCTGCTGTGCCAGTTGTCATCTCAGGTGGATGGCTGGCCCCTGGGGTCCCATGTGGAGCCATTCTGCCCCCTCATCCCACCTCTTGTGACAGCTGCACCCCAGCCGCTCCTGCCAGCCTTCTCTCTGTAGGCATTTGTCTCTGCTCACCCTGAGTTGCCATCTCTTCATTTCTTCTTTCAACTCAACAAAGCATTTCTTTTCTTTTCTTGTAAACAACTGTCTTCTGAACTGTCTTCCCAGCCTGCCTGCCCACAGTCCTCCCCTCCTCTTTCCCAGAGGACAAGCGCCCAGACATCAGACACAAGGGGGAGCATGCAATTCTCGGCTGTAGAAGTGGCCAGCTTCCCCCACCTCGTTTCATAGCCTTGTTTTGATTGCCTCAGGCATCCAGCCATAGGTCTCCTGTGTCCCCAAGCCCCTCTTCCGGCTCCTAAAGGTGTTCTCTGACTCATCCCACATCAGCGGGCTCCGCCCATTTTGACCAAGAACTGCACCGCGTAGGTGCCCTCCTCTGGAGCGGTAGTTCCCGCCCCTCGTGCAGCAGGATTCTGTAGTTTGGGACCTTGACTTTCCACTCACTAGATGTGTGGCTGAACAAGTTACTCATCCCCCCGACCCCCACTTTCCAGAATCTATAAAATAGGGGTGGTGATGATACCTGCCTCACAGATGTGAGTATTGGGAGAGAGAATATAGGTAGAACTTCTGGCATCTAGGAGAGTATCAGCCTTTATTTTCCCTTCGTTTTCTTCTGTCCCTCACTACAGTCTTTCGTCTCTTGAGCCTTCTCCATATGAATTCTAACATCCATTGCCAGAGCCCTCCCAAACCAACCCCCCCCAGCACCTCCCCCTTGATCTGCCCAAGTATGCATTCCAGGCTCAGTCCTCGCTGTGAGATCAGATGGCAAGACCAGCACATGACAAGGTAGAATGGTGTCTTCAGCGGGGATTGGGGGGGCACCCTCATGGCCTGGTTCTCGCATCAGCATCTCCTTTAGAGAGAAGCTCCCTCACTTGTGTTACCTCGCTTGTTAATACATCTTGAGTTCACTGAGCATCTTCTAGAACCTCCAGAACACCCTGTGGTCCCAGGCCAGGTGATGTTTCTCGTGGGAGCTGGAAAGTTGGCCATCTCTGTGCTGTCTTCTGCACCGCCAGCTGGCTGGGCCTGGAAGTACACCTTCAGCTCCTTTAGTCCAGAGCAGAAATGTACCCATCTTTCTCCCCCTTCTTGAACCTCCTTTGTGGTCCTCTGCATACTTCGCCTGCCCAAGCCAGCTTCCTAGCAAGGCAGGACCCTAAAAAGTCAAGCTTACAAGACTCTGAAAAGAGGTGGCCATCCCCTGCCCATCGGGAACTGAGAGGCCTCTCCCTGCTTGACTGCAGTCCTGTGAGATCCTAAAAGCATCTCCTGTCTGTGCCTTTTCCTCCCCTGATGTCCCCAAACCACAGGCAGTGCTGCCTGTCCTCTACCCTCCTCTGACCTCACGATCCCAGCAGCCAACACACACACACCCCTCCTCTCAGATGCCCCCACTTCAGCCACCTGTTCCCCAAACGGGAGAACCTAGCTCCACATCCCTGATTCTAGCCCCCCAACCCGGGCCGTTCTCCCACAGGCAGTCACTCCCATTTATCGGCTAGACTGCCCAGCTGCTCCAGCCTGCCACCAAGAATTTCCTTCAATCCCCCTCTTTTAGCCATCCCAAGTGGCATCCCCCGGCAAGGCACCCTCAGCAGTGTGGGTGAAATCTGTGCTCCATCCTCGGGAGCTAGGAGCTAAAGCAGTGGGCCTCCTGCCTTATAGCACAAAGGACAGGAGGGAGTCTTAGATCATCTCCCCTCTCCAGGGTCTTTCAGCAGAAACTGCCTGTCTCTACAGCCACACAAGTAGCCAGCTCTGGGCCCCACTCCTCACCTAGCCACCCCTCCTCCTGTTCTGCTACCCACCCATCCCTCCCTTATAGGGTGAGGCAGACTCTTCATATCGGAGCATGGCACAGTTCCAGGGGCAGCAGGAACATGCCCCCCTAACCTCCCACCCCTCCCCCAGCTTTCTTTTAGAAAGGGGGCTGGGAAAGTTAGATCCTTCTGGCCGAAGACCCTTCTGCCCCATCTTTCTCAAACGAGGCTCCTCCCTTAGCCCCAAAGAGCAGCTCTGCCAAACACTCCTCTCACCCTCATGCTGGGCTCTTGCTCAGGCCTTGGCCTTCAGGACAGAGGGACAGAGTGGCTTTTAAATTGTCTCCACACAAACAGTCAAGAGCACAGAAGAAACCTTTGCAGACATTGGAAAACCCCATTTTCTAAAACAAGCCCGTGACCTGGCTATTTAACTTGTGACCTTGCAGGCCGTTGGCCTCTGAATGCCCCTGCTAGGGAGTGGGGGTCCGGCACTCAGGAGGAGGAAGTAGAAGAAAGGTTAAGATGAAGTTGGCAGTCCTGGAAAAATCTGCCCTTATTTTCAGAGGACAGTTCCAGAAAGGAAGGAGAATGGCAGCACAGGAAGAGTATGTGGACACAGCCCCCAATAAAACCAGTCTGCAGAGAGCAGAGGCTGAGCGAGAGAGGCACACACGGCTGCAAAGGTCTTCTCTGACTGCCCCCCCCCCACCCCTGCAGGTGCAGGGAAAGCTCTGGCCCATGACTAGGAGCAGTACAGCCAGATGGAGAGGTGGGGGATGAAAGAGGCTTCACTTTCTGCATTAATAACCCACCCCTCACCAAGTTGTACACTCAGAAGGGCGGCCTGATTGAGTCCACAGAAGCCCGAACCCAGGCTCCCAGTCTCATCCCTGCCAATCCTGCCCTTCCCCCCTGCTAGAGGATGATCCAGACAGCGCTTTGGGCCCTCTAGATCCTTGTGGCCGGTGCTAGCTCACTGCAGACATTTGAAGCTACAAGTACTACGGACGAGTTGAGTGTCAGCCAGCCACAGCTCTCGTGGGGCTCTAAGACAGGAGAAGATGAAAGACCTAAAGATGCAATTTAAAAAAAAAAAAAAAAAAAAAACCTTGCCTTCTTTAATTCTGGAGCGCATGCTCTAAATCACTTCTGATACTTATTAGCTGTGTGGCCTTGGGTAAGTCACTTAACCTCTCTGAGCATAGATTTCCTCATAGATTAAAGGTATTGGACTAGGTTAGTGGTCTTCAAACTTTTCAGTCCCATTATCCTTTCTTTAAAGAAGATCATACTGGAACCCCAACTTAAAACTGTGTATTGGGCAGTCCTAATTTGATGGAATCCGAACCTTTCTCCCAGCCATGGTGTCAGACATTGGCATTAAGCCTCTCCTTCCATTGCTTTAATACCATCTCGGGCAGTCCTCGGTCACTTACAGCTGTTAAAGAGTCTACCCAGTGTGTCTCTGTTTAAAGCTTCAATCCACTATCCAATGTTGTGTCCACTTTCTCCCATCCTCCATTTCTCTATTTCAGGTTTGAGTCATGGTCTGAAGGACCCACAATGGGGAGCACAGGGTCTCTGCCCTTCCTTGGCTTCTCCAGGCTCCACCTTCAGTTGTGGGGCAAGCAGCAGGGAGTAGCAAAGGGAGCCGTGTCTCCGGCCTGGGGCAGCCCTAGTCCTCCTGGGCTGATGCCCTTGGTCCTTCAGCCATCCAGACGCGGCCAGCTCAACGACCTGCAAGAATAGACCCTTCCCACCTGGTGCTGTAAGGTCTCCAGCAGTCAGGCCTGGAGACAGGGCTCTGACGAGCTGGCTTGTGCAAGGCTGCCTTCGTTGGTGCTCATTTGGCACACAGAAGACTCGCCCATTTGTACCCGACCCGGCGGTGGGGGGCCGGCTGCCCCTGCTGCTCCTATCTGTCCCGCCCTCTTCTGCCATAGGCACAAAGGCAGGTCACAAAGTCCTCTGCAGATGGGACCAAGTCTGCTCCCCTTCTTGTGGCCATCTGCCTCCACTGGAGGCCCCTCACTGGGCTGGGCAGGGGCCAGAGCACCCCGTGCCCCCCAGGGAAGTGTAGGGAGGTAAAAGCCACCGTACTCCCCCACCTCCCCTCCCCCCAGCCCAGGCAGGGACTCCTTTTTGTGGGAATTCTCAACATCAGCTGCTCATTAGAGAGTGTGAAAAGCTTACTCAGAACTACCACTGTGCTGCCCCCACTCTGGTGCCTGTGCTGTGAAAGCTCCTGAGGCCACGGTAGAAGGCAGCCAGGGTTAGGAGCCACTGCCCTACTCCAACCAACCCCAGTCCACTGAGGGGGCAGGACCAGTAAGCCCTGAGTGGTGACCCGGGAGGACCTAGGTTCTCCCTTCATAAGGTGGCAGGGGAGACTTAGGGCCTGTCCCCTTGGCTTTGGGGACTTAGACACAAGCAAGTACCAGCAGAATCCCCATTCAACATCATACTAGATGTTTTTCACATCTGTGTTAGCAGCACAACCCTTCATAGGAAATCTTGCCAGACGTTTAACTCAGCTGGAGGGGCTGGGGCAGCATTGGAAAGCTCCAGCATTGAAACCATCACCCAGGCCCCTCAGCTGACTCTAAGCAGCTCCATCACTGTGTTGGGGGGGAGTGGGGATGGAGCCAGAGGCATGGAAGAGCCTATGGGAGCAGACCAAGGAAAAGGTCAAGGGAAAGCCAGAAAGGAAGGAGGCTGGGGGGCGGGGGGTGCGGGGGCTCAGCCTTCCCAGTCCTGCCAAGTAGCCACCCCTGGGTCTGATCCCCTAGCAAGGTGTGCTCCTCCCATATGCCCCTGAGCAGGGGGAAGAAGAGAGCCAGTGGCCTCAGGACCTACAGCCGCCACTCCTTCCGGGGCCGCAGGAGAAATCCAGTGGGGATGAGAGGCCCGCCACCGAGCCTCTCTTTAAGGTCCTAGACACGCCTCTGAGTGAGGGTGATGAGCCTACAACGCTGCCAGCCCAGCGGGACCATGGGTACAGCGTGCAGATGGAGGGCTACCTGGGACGCAAGCATGACCTGGAGGGACCCAACAAGAAGGCATCCAACAGGTGTGTGCGGGAGGGGCCGCCTGGGGGGAGGTGTGGGCGCCTCCCAGGGACCTCTCCCCTTACAGAGCCTTGGCAACATGGGCGTTTGTAGGGGAAAGGGGGCCTTCTGCCTCTGATCTGAGAGCTCCCTTTGGGCCAGCCCAGGAGCTACTTGGCATGATGGGGAAAGTCCTGAGTTCAAATCCTATGCCCTTGTACAAGTGACTCAGCCTTTGTTTCCCCATTTGTAAAATGAGGATGAGGAGGAGACCATACCTCTGGTACAGATCCCAGGCCTAGCACAGAATAGGTTCTCAGTGAATATTAGCCGTTATTCTTATCCCAGGGCTTGGTAAGAGGTAGGTAGGTCTTGGCAGTAACAACATATCCTTGACCAAGGCCCACTTTTAACCAATTTGGGCCTGTTTCCCCAGCTGTAGAATAGGAGAGAAGAATGGAGTTGGCATACATGCCTTCCGGAGGTCCCTCCCAGTGCTGTCCTGCAGCAACTCTGTGACCCTGAGGAACTCATTCGAAGGCCACATCCTTTCCTGGCCCTGAGGCAGTTACGTCCTTGAGTTCAGTCCGTTCAGGGCTGCTGCTACCCAAGGTCCCGGGGCGGGGGGGGCGGGGGGGGCTACTTTCAGGCAGCGTTCCAGGGTTGTGGGGACACAGGGCATCATCAGGAGGTTGAAGGCAAGTGGCAGCATACAGAGCCTGGGCTGGGAGCAGGGTGGGACATGCTAAAGCTATTTAAATCCCAAAAATGAATTTGGGGGCCCAAGCACCCTGAAGAAGTTTATTATTTATACCGAGCCCACCAGAAAAGGGGAAACGAGCATTTACTGAGCACCTACAATGTGCAAGGCATCATTCGGACTGATACTGTCTTCACAATCACCCTGTGATACCAAGGTTTCTATTTCCCAGATGGAGAAACAGAATTTCAGAGAAGTCATTTGTCTGAGGCAGTATTTTACTCCAGGACCCAGCTCCTTCTCAGCAACTGCTTTACTTGGGAGTCCAAGCTCAAAGCAGGTAGTGAGGGCTGCGGGAAAGATCGGAGCTTTCCTGGAGGATCTTTCTCTGCGTGTCAGAAACCTGGGCCCCATGAAAAGGCTCTATAGCCTGCACGTCTAGTACAGGTCAAGTTCTGTCCTTGAACTTGCAGTTTTTCCTCCCTATGAGCCCAACAAGCTCTCCACCTTCCTGCCCTCCAAGGGGAGGAGGAAAAGCTGACCGTTGCCCTGTTCCCAGCATTCATTCCTGTGAAGAGTGAATAGGTACTGTGTTTCCCATTAGTCAGTCAAGGATCTCAGGTCAGCCTACCCGTAAGCTTATAAGCTTGTCACCAAACATCAGCTGAGTCTTGATTTGCACAAACGTGTTTCTTTAAAAAGTGCTTGTATAGTATACTGGGCAGATCTCCTCAATAAAACGAAAAATAATCAGAACAAAATGCTGCTCTGCTCCCTTCAGTTCTGTGGTGAGAATCACATATGCTCATGGGTGCAGAAGGGCTTTGAAAGTTAAGGTTACAGTGTTGGTCCTAGACTCACTAATCCTACTCTTAGAAATGTACCTCAAGTGCTCGCTTCGGCAAAACATATACTAAAATTGGAAAGAAATGTACCTCAAGGTAAGACCCAAGTTATAGCAAAGATTTATGCATGAATGTTTATCACATTGCTGCTTAAACTGCACTGTTTAAATCTCCAGTAATTGTAAGACCCACCAATAAAGGGGTTCTATATAGAATGGGATACCCTATTATTTCCTAAAATTAATTCCTAAAATTGTTTTTAGGAAAGAGTTGAAGGATATGTGAAAATATTCATGATATATTAATCTTTTTTTTAGGTTTATTTTAGAGAGCAAGCAGGCATGGGGGGGCGGGCAGAAGGAAAGGGAGAGAATCTCCAGCAGACTCCCCTGGGCACGGAGCCCGGCACAGGGCTCGATCTCAGGACCCTGAGATCATGACGTTAGCCCAAACCAAGAGTTAGATGCTCAACTGACTGAGCTACCCAGGTGCTCTGATACAGTGTGAATCTTAAAAGCAGGATTTGAGAAAAATAAAAGCAGACTATGAAACTGAATATACACTATAACCCATTTTCATTAAACATGTGAATAGGAGAAAATGTGAATAGAAAGACTAGAAGAAAATACATAAAATGTTGACAATAGCTAACTTTCAGTAGTGGAATTACATACAGATGATTTCCATTTCCTTTTCTAACTGTAAAATGTGTTACTATTTATTGGGGCAAAAATGGTATCATTAAAAAAAAAGGCAAAGCTGTAAGAACTGCTTACGGGGGTGTCGCACCCGGACACGCGTGACCGGCCAGCCGGCATCTCCACAGGTCGTGGAACAACCTGTACTGCGTGCTCCGGAACAGCGAGCTGACCTTCTACAAGGACGCCAAGAACCTGGCACTGGGGGTGCCCTACCACGGGGAGGAACCCCTGGCCCTGAGACATGCCATCTGTGAGATCGCGGCCAACTACAAGAAGAAGAAGCATGTCTTCAAGCTGCGGTGAGGCCCCTCCCGTCCAGGGCCCCTTCCGTAGCAGCTCAGTTTGGCAGCAGCAGCTGGACGGGAGCCTGGGGGAGACCAGCTCCTCACCTAAGTTGCCCCTCAGGAATCTTTCAAACCACAGAGGCTTAGCTTAGAGTCCAGATGTTCACCTCTCTCAGCAGGTTGCTGCCTGTGAGGGTTCTGGTCCTGGGGAGGCTCCGGATTCTGGCTCCTCTCCAGGCAGAGGTGGCCACCTAGCAGGAAACCCTCTTTTGTCCTAGGCTGAGCAATGGCAGTGAGTGGCTCTTCCACGGCAAGGACGAGGTAAGTGCACGGTGGCCTCGCCCAGACCCCTGCTGCCCAAGGAGCAGAGGTCCCCCTCCCACCAGCAGTCCTGGGGCATGCCCCTCCCTGGTGGCCCATGGCCCTCCTGCCCTGCAGGAGGAGATGCTGTCCTGGCTGCAGGGCGTGAGCACCGCCATCAACGAATCCCAGAGCATCCGCATCAAGGCACAGAGCTTGCCCCTGCCCTCGGTCACCGGCCCCGACGCCAGCCTTGGCAAGAAAGACAAGGAGAAGAGATTCAGCTTCTTCCCCAAAAAGAAGTAGCCTCTCTGGCGCCCCGCCGGCGGGACCGGGCCGTGTAGGGACTGGCGGGGCGCCTGAGGCCTCAGCCCGGGCCCAGTCCTCCCCTGCCCCTGCCTGCGCCTGCCTGTTCCAACTGCGACCACGGCTGGCTGGAATCCCCGCCTCCGCCGGCTCCTGCCCGCCTCTGCTCCCGTGCAGCCCAGGCTCCCGCTCAGGGCCAGGAGCCCCTGGGGCAGGAAACGGTTTCCCAGGCGCCCGCCCTCCTCTCCTGCCTGCCCCCTCCTCCCGACGGAGGGCCCTCTGGCCCTCAAGCACCACAAAAACTGGAGAAGACAGAGGAGGTTCCTCAGATGCTGCCCACTCCCAAAGCAGGCCTTGCTTGGGGCCGCCTCCCATTTGGTCACGGCCAGGAAGGGGACAGGGAAATGCCTGAGCTGCCCCTTAGGGGCATGAGGAAGGAGCTTCAGGTAGGCACCCAGGGCACTAGCTCTAGCTGAAGGGCTGCTGGGGACCCCAGAGACACAAGGGGCCTCGTCCCCACGGGGCTTCCCTGGAACTGGGACTCACACCTCAGGGGCCACCATATCCCTTCCACCTTCTTGCTCTCACCAAAAAAAAAAAAAAAAAATGGGTGGGGGGCACCTACCAAGGTTGATGGGTCCTAAATGTAAGGGCCTCCACTGCCTCCGGGGCCCTCTGCTACCACCACAGGCGGTGAAAGGGAGCAAGAGCTCTCAAGCTGGTCCTCTTAGAACAACAGCGCAGCACAGGGCTCCCAGGTGAAGGAGGCAGACAGACCTTGACATTGCCCAAGGCTCTGCCTCTCCACTCTGGGATCCTCCCCAACTCCCAGCCAAACCAGCACTGTCCAACTCAGACCCAGGGTCCCTTAGGGACAGTACAGTTCCCCAGACCGAAGATGGATAGCCAGCATCTGCAGTGAAGCAGCCCAAAGCCAAAGGCTCAATGTCCTGACTGTAGCTGGTACCATCTGAGGGTAGTGGCTGAACAGACAGTGAAGTTCATGACCTATCACTCTGGGTGGCAAACAGAACCGCAACCTGGGTACTACCACCCACATCACACCACCGCTGGGAAACTACGACAAATGCCGGGGGCCTGGGCCATGAAGGTACAGCACCCCTTGCTCAGCTTCTCCTGAGGTCCTTATCAAGTCACATGGGTACAAAGGCCACCAAACGTCTAAGACCCCCTTCCCCAAGCCCAGCCGAAAGGAGCCCTGTGCACGATTTCCCCAGGGAGAGCCTCCCCCCACCCCGCCTTCCCCATGCTGTGAAGGCCCAACTTCTGGGGGAAAGAGGGCACTCGTTCCCACAAAGATCTCCCCTACCACTCTGAAAGCAATACAGCTCCAACCCAGCATCTTCACTGGGCTTAGGTCCAAAAGAGGGGTCAAACTGGGGGCAGCAGGTGTTTCCCCCTGAAGAGACCCTAAGTCCCTGGGGCCTCAGCTGCTGCCCTATCACTTTCCCTATGAGGAGCTTCGGGCACAGGGAGATGATTCCTCTGGAAGGGGGGTGAGGTCCCGGTTGCAACCACAGGGGTAGGCACCCCGAGTTATTAGGCCTTCCCAGGAGCCCTTCTTGCAGGCACAGCTTAGAGATCAGAACCACCCTGTCAAAGGGTAGCGAACTAACTTCAAACAAGAACAGCAAGAGGGAAGTTCTCCACGGGAGCCTGACATCCGCAGATCAGGGGGGTCTCACCTTTGTAGCCAGGGTCTGCCCTTGGCCTCTATGCATCTAATCCTACATCCCTCTTAGCATCTACAGGGAAGCTAGTATATACCAATCACCAGCCTCTTTCTCCCTCTGGGGAAATTGAGGCAGGAGGCCGTGCGGTGACTACACTCACCTGGTAACGAAGGCCTCTGGAGCATCTGAGGGCATGTCGTGCTCCAAGGCAAACAGCACGTTCCTCACTGCAGAGCAGGTAGTGGCAACCATCTTCCTCAACCCTTTCCCCAATCTTTAGGGAGACAAGGCGCCCCCCGCCCCCGCGCCTTCCTTCCATGCGTGCCAAAGTAGCAACTGAGGTGAGGAATTTCCAGCAAGTAATCCCACAGCTCAAAGACTGAAAGGGCCCCAAAGGAAGAGGTAGGATCCCACCACCCCAGGACTCCGAGACTGGGCAATGGCAGCCAGCTGCATGTGACCCACCGGCTCTTGCCAGCGCCCCAGGCATCCCTCCCCCATCACGCAGGCCCCGAGACACTCACCCAACAGCCCTGAAGCTACAGGAGCCCGGCTTGGGGAGATTGTGCCACAGGGGGTGAAGTTCCTGTGCCCCTGACAAGGGTTTTCCCCTCCTTACATTTTCTACTTTGCAATCTTTTAACAGTATTCCCAAACTAGGTTGACACGCTCCAGTCCACACCAGCATAACAGGCTTCCTCCCCAGGGCAGCTTAGAGGAAGCTCCTTCTGGGTATGGTCGGGTGGTCCTCCTTCCTTCTCTCCTCCTCCTTCGTCCGCTGGCCCCTCATGGTTGGTTGAGGGTGGGGGGAGGGCAGTATGGAAGGTCTCCAGGCATCCCCTCAGCCCCCACAACTAGCACCCATAACTGGAAGCTTGTGGAAGGCTCAACGTCCCCACCACACCACTTCTCTTTCCTGCCTATCGGAGGGCAGCTAGGGTTCCCAAGGTTGGTCCTGGATCTCGCTGGCCGCCCTTTAGCAGGAGTGGGCAAGGATCCAGAGGACCATACGGCCTGGTCCCTTGGACAAGCAAGCTCAGGGAGGACACAAGGGAGGAGGCAGCTCCACAAGACTGCAACCCTGTTGGGCACAGACCACACAATCTGGTGCTGGCCCTGGGGCCAGCTGGGCCTTGTCCTCCACCTGCTCAAATGTGCTTCCACCAATCAGAGAAAACCCATTTACTAGTTTTTCTAATAAATCAATAACGCTCCATCTTTCTCTGTTACTTATTTGACTGATTTTGTTTCCCTCTGAATTGGACCAAGGAAGGGTGGCTGAGTGAGCAAGGGCAGGGAGGGACCACCATGGAGACAGAGAGAGAGCCAGTCTCTGGTTGGTCCCCGAAGCGTCTCGTGCCCAGGCCCAACTGCTGTGCCTCACCACAGACCCTGACAGAAGCTCGCTCGTTCATACAGTCAACCACCTTGAGGGCCTGCAGCAAGCCCTTCCCCACAGAGCTCTTGGCCTTCGCTGGACATCGGAATCATTAGAGGTGCCATGCCCGAGATTCATCTGGGCGGGGTGGATTTCTTTCGGTCTAGGTGGATGACACGGGCATCACCACTTTTCAAAAGGCTCCATGGACGACTCTCAATGGGAGCGAGTGAGAACCAGTGAGCTGGTTCTAGGCTCCCAATCATACCAAGATGGTTAAGGATCACCTGGGGAAAAGTATTCACTACAACTTCCCAGGCCCTACCCTCTGAAAAGTTTGAGTCAGGGAGTTTCAGAAGCAGTGCATGATCCATTTTTTCCAAATCGCAGATGAGGGGAAAAAAGCAAGAGTTCAGGTGACCCAGCTAATTAACGGCAGGGCTGGGACCAGAACCTGGGTGTCCCCTCACCTCAGTACCTTTCTGGCTCCTGAGCATCAAACCCCAAGCCTGGTAGGAGCCAACTATCCCCAGGACCAGTAGCAGTGGTCACAGAACATTCAGGACAGCAGGTAGCTCTGCCCCATCTGCTTCTGCCTAGGAGAGGCCTCCCCTGGCTCCCACTCTCCCCCTGACCTCTTCAGACTCTGCACAACCGCCTTCAGGTTGAGTCTGTACTGCAAGATCAGAAGCTCACGGAGCCCTGACCCAGCAGATCAGTGGAACACTTGCCTACAGAAACAGGGCCAAACAAGGCTGGTCCACCACAGAGAAAGGGCAGAAAACCCAATCAGAAATCGGCAGGCACTCCCAGTCCTTTTGAGAAAAGGCACTTTGAGAATAGGATGAAAACGGAGGCTCCGTCCCCAGAAAAATGCATTTGCTCTCCTCACGTGACGTTGCAAGCCACCGCAAGACAGGTCTAGGCTCCAAATTTAGAATCCTTGTCTCCTATGATGTCTCCTGGGAACTAGAGAGGGAGCGAAAAGGCACCAGACATTGGAAATTTCTGCCCATTAGAAACATGTTCATTTCCTCACCTTTTTTAGGCCAACATTGGTCCCTGAGGAAAAGAGCTTAAGGCTGGCACGATGCTATTTCCCCACCCTGCAGGACACCAGGCCGGGGCAGGCAGAGATCAGGTTCCCTCCCGCACACCCCGCTGCCCCAGCCTCCCCTGTAAGCACCCTGCTGCCTTATGCGTCGCGAGCACAACTGATGCAGGAGGGAATGTGGCAGCAGCCACCACACAGCCCGCCTCCCTGAGGCATCCCTGGCCTCAGTCAGCAACCCTCCCACCCCCACCCCCCCACCACCGAGGCCCAGTGAGGAGCACACACAGGTTGGTTGGTGAGCAACGTTATTGCACCGTTGGCAAATAATGAAATGTATGTACATGAGCGACAACCACAGGGTCAGCAAGACAACCTACAAAAGTACCTGAACAGAGTCCATTACATTCTTCACGGGAGAGGAATCAACAACCGGAGAACACACACTCACAGACATGTGTACAAATGCACCACAGAATGGGAAACAATAAATTATGGGCCTTATTCCTGCCTGGATCCTAAGAAAAGGCACAACTAAAGAGCAAAGCCTCCCCAGGCCACTTCCACAGCTCCCCTGGGTGGGCTCCTCAGCCTGGCAGTGGTCAGCCCGACACTGGAGGCCGGAGCACGGCTTACTCCCCTGGGAAGAGGAGAGCTTAAATATTTGGCTTCTTACTAGACAAGAACTATATACAAGGGAAGTGGCCGCACGGGCCTGGGTGGGTAGCAGGGCTAGCTGGCCCTATGAAAGTCATCACGAGCCCCGGGAAGCACCGGGCCACTCCCAGCAGGTGAAGGCACTGGCTGAGCACACCAGCCCATTCTTTCAGGGGCTTGTGTGAGCCTGAGGAGCCCAGGCTTGTGGGCAAGCCCAGCAAGGTTCCTCCGCTTCCCTCCGCTGCACAGCTCCTCCCTCTCCCAGGACTCAGAGTCAGCCTATGGAGTTCAAGGCCTGGAATTTCTCCCGCAGGTTTCTCACTCTGCCCTGTTGGCCTGGGTCTGCTGGGTCCCTGGGACCCTCTTCCTTTTGCCAATACTCTGGACTCCTGGAAATTCCAGACTCCTGGAAATCCAGGCCCTGTCCCACTGCGGCTACTTGTGTGTGTGGTCCCTGCCCACTGCCCTCCTCCAGCCCTCCAACGGGGCAGGGCAGGGGCGCTTTCTCCATGACAATCACCCGCCGGTTGTTCTCCAGGGTGAGGTCCGCCGTGACATACAGGGCCTCCTCTCCAACCGGCCTGCTTTGGGGCAACCTCCCAGGAGGCTCAGGCTGGGTGGCCTCTGGGCCCCCCTGGCCCCTCCTGGCACCCACGCTGCAGCAGCGGCCCACTCTGCCTGCCAGAGGGGGCTCCACCATGTTCTCGGGCGCCGAGCGGCTGCGGTTGACAGGTGGGCCGCGGTGCCGGCTGCCCTCAGCCTGGAATGCCTCGTCGTGGGAGGCATACTTGGAGCAGAGCTCTCGGACATCAGGCCAGGTGAAGGTCTCAGTGTCAAAGGGGCTGAGGGGGCTTCGAGAGGAAGGCCGGGCCCCAGGCGAGGTGGTCCTCGGGCTGGCAATAGTGGGGCTGAAGGAGAAATGCTGAGGAGAGCCAGGCTTGGGCGGGCTGTGCTCCTGGGCCACCATCTGCTCATTGTTGAGGAGGGACAGCACCGGCTTTCTCTTACCTATGAAGAGAGAGTAAATGGACAGAGTGACCGGGCGGGGAGGGAGAGGGCAAGCGACGACTCTGCACTGCTTTCTGCTCATGCTCCAGGCAAGGCTGCTTACTGGGGTCTTGGTTGTGAGGGGAAAGAAATCATTCACCATCCACGGCCCCTTTATCCAAGGGCAATGGGTGGGGGGGGGGGGGGTGCCTGGGTGGCTCCATTGGTTAAGCATCTGCCTTTGGCTCAGGTCATGATCCCAGGGTCCTGGGAGCGAGTCCTGCACTGGGCTCCCTGCTCAGTGGGGAGCCTGCTTCTCCCACTGCCTCTGCTCTGCTTATACTCTGTCAGATAATCAAATCTTAAAAAAAAAAAAAAAAAAAAAGGCGGGGGGTGGGCAATGGGAATAATGAAAAAAAGCCAGTGAACAGAGTCAGGAGTCAAAGGAAAAGATGAGAGCCTCTACTATCCTGGAATCGAGGGCCCGTGGCCATATTTCCTCCCAAGGTCCCTGCTCCACAAGTAGGGCTCAGGAAGGGCCGTGAAGAGGCTCAACCAGGGCCACACGCTCGGCCTTGAGCGTTGGACTAACTGCCCGGGCTCACGCCACTTGTGTGTGGAGTCCAGTCCCCTCTTTGGTCATGGTTCTACAGGGGCCACCTTCCCCCAGGAGCCAACCTGTTCCTAAAAGGCTCTTCCACCCCAGACTTGCAGGAAGGACCCACTCCCCACCCGCGTAGTTGTACCTCTGCTGCCTGAGGGTGCTCCCACCTCCTCCTGCAGGCAAGGAATGGTGGGAGCTGCCTTTCCCCACTGGAGAGGAGGCCTGGCTGTCACAGACTTGCTCTTGATGCGGAGGCTGTACTGGCGGGCCAGCTGGTAGACCTTGTTCTTGACTCGCTCGCTCATGGGGCCATCCATCACGTGGGAGAGCTGTACAATGCGGGGGTGCAGCGGGGTCACCAGCTCCCCCTGGACGCTGCTGCTCAGCTCCTTCACCAGCTCCTTCAGCTCCCGGGCCAGGTGGGCCGGGCTGGGCTGCTCCGTGGGGGAGGCGCTCTCAGGGGAGGCGGTGGCTGACTCCTCAGTGATGGCCCCTAGCTCGTGCTCCTCCAGGATAAAGAGGGGCTCGTGCAGGTCAAAACCATTGGCCTGACCTTGGCCAGGCCCCTGAAGAGAGCTCTCCCTGGAAGATTCCATTCCCTCCCAGATCTTTACGATTTCTGAAGACGGCCGGAACTCAGCATCTGTGATAGGAGCTGATTCCCCAGCACTAGCCTGGCCAGGTCCCGGGAGGTCGCACAGAGCCCACGAAGGCGGCTGGGAGCCCACCTGCCTCTTATGCCCCGGCAGAGTCATGGGCTCTGGGTCTGGCCTGGGAAGGCTGTTGAATCTGGAAACAGAGTTTCTCACCAGCCCCTTGGGGATGTAGGAGAGGCTCTCCCGGCGCCGGACACTAAAGCCTGCATCACGGTGCTCTGCACTTTCATAGTAGCTCTTGATTTTGTCCAGCAACAGCCGGTCTCGGGTGGAGAGGGTCGACGCCTTCCTCTTGCACGAAGGCCTATCGGGCTCTGCTGGGCAGCCTGGGCTCGGGGGCTCCATCCCATTGACTGAAGGGCCACTGTCCGTGGCCACTCCCGCAGTGCTGTCCACCTCAGGGGGCAGGTGCAAGCTGAGGGCGTCCGTGGTGCTGCCGGGCCGGGCCAGGCCCTTCTCGCTGCCCTCGAGGCTGAGCACACTGCTGCTGCGGCTCGCCAGCCTTGGGCTCCCGAAGCCACTGGCCTTGCCGTCCTCCAGTGCCAGGCTGCTCCGCCGAGAGAAGCTGCTGGCGAAGCGCTCGGCAATGACGCTGGCCTGGTCCAGCACAGAGGGCGGCAGGAGGCTCTCGGTGTCCGGTGTGGGCCCCATGTCCTCCTCCTCCTCACTGCTCAGAGCCTTAAGGTCCTCGGTGCTCTCGGCCACCATGAAGCCCACCACGTCACCCGGGGGGTCCAGCCCCAGTAGCTCCTGGTGGGCACTAAGCTGTGTTTCCAGGACTTCTGGAGACTCCGTGTCTGAGGGCACCTCCTCAATGCTGGGAACTTCCATGGCGACAAATACTTCCTGCTCCAGCTCAGGCTCAGGGTCTGGTTCAACCTGGGACAACAGAGCTCCTATGAGCCAAAACCCTCCCTCATGAGACCCAGAGAAAGGGACAGCACGACCTGCTCAAAGCCCAGTGAGAGGGCATGCAGTTTAGGACCAAAGGCAATGAGAATGAGCACAACTCGAGAGTGGGAGAGGAATGTGCTGAGGTCTCTCAGTCATCATTCAGCTAACGGCCTTGGGTTGTTTTAAAAAAAAAAAAAAAAAAGGCAAGGAAAATTCTAGAACACGGATGGGATAGAGCAGTGGCACCTCTCAGTGACAGGCTGCCTGGGAGCTACAGGGACAAAGTGGGAGCACACGGCACAGGGTATCCCTACTGGAGAGGCAGCTTTCTAAAGCCCTAGAGGCACATGGAGGCTATTCTGTGTGTGTGAATGGCTATTCTGTGTTCAGACCCAACTACCCCGAGGGGCCAGGACATCCTGTGTGGATGAGGGTCCAGAGGGCAACAGGACCACACGCCAGAGTCCCGTCGGAGCGGGTGAAGACAGGGACTTGGCTCCTCCCAGCCGGCCTCTGGCCCCAGGCACAACGCTGCTGATGCCCAGCAGACAGGGAAGGAAGGAAGAAGCAAACTTCAGAACCTCCTCCTGACCACCCTGAAGGATCTGCACCGTGAAACCAGCCAATACAGGCAGCTTCCCAGAGGGGCCTTGAGGAAGAAGGGCAGACACTCCACATTCAGAGGAACCAGACCCAATCCCAACTGTTCTAGTCCAGAGTCTGCAAAGCAGGACCCATGGTCAAGGCCTGCACTTCCCAACACAGCAGCTGCTGGCCACAAACGGCTTCTGAGCACCTGAAATGTGGCTAGTCCAAACTGAGAACAGCTATAAGGGTAACACACACACCAGACCGCAAAAACATCATACACAATATAAAACGTCCTTAATAGCTTCTTCCGTTGCTTCCATTGCTTATTATATGAAATTACAGTTAACATTCAATAATTAAATAATCTGTTAACATGGCTGCTAGAAAACTGAGTTATACGTGTGGCTTGTTTCCTATTATCATAGGACACCACCACCCCAGACTCCAATCCAATGTCAGGTTCCTCAGACCTGCCCGGGTTGGTAGGCCTGCCCTGGGGTCAAGGCCTCCTACACTTTTTCTTGTAACTTTGGGAAAACAAAGGTTATGGGTTCCATCCACACACAGCATGTGGCAGGAAGTGAAATGTGAGCTTCTAAATCACAGACTGGTCTGAGTTCAGCTTTGCCCCTCAGAAGGGACCCAACACCAGGCATGTCACTCAACTTCTCTGAGCCTCTTTCTACCTGAGCTGCTGAGGGGAACAGAAGAAATAAAACATCGGACGTGGAGGAAGTGGCCAGTAGATGTCAGTACCCGGCAGGGGGCGGTGCTCAGGCGTGAGTCCACTGTCTGTCCAGCTGGCGGGAGCAGGGCCATACGCCCTATACAAGGAGGCCTGGCTGGAGGGACCTAAGATCTGATCACTTCTGCTAACAGGACCCTTGACAAGAGACTGCTTCTTGTCAAAAAGGGTCTTCTTTTTCTAATTCACAGAAAGGCTACCTACTCACCCCACCGTAGGCCCAGAGGCCAGACCGGCTTCCTAAAGGGGCTGAGAGTGTGGGGGGATCCCTGTCCCCATGGGCCCAAAAATCGAGCCCAGGACCAGCAAGCCCCACCTGCAGACCTGTGCTCTGGGCTCTCCTGCACGGGCCCTCCTGCCTGCCGGCCGCTCACCTCTGGCCGGGGAGAAGTGGACTCGAAGCTCATGCACTTCTCAGCACTTGTCGGAGACCGGCCGCTGGACCTTCTACAGCTCTGGGGGCCTTCGGACTCCCTACGCCCCTTCTCCTGAAGCAAACAGAGGGCCATCATCAGCTCCTGGGACAACTGGGAGCTCATCCCTTCTGCAGCCCCACAAGAGCAAACCTTCTGAGCCCCAAGGGGTCTGGGCCACACTGAGAGCCAGCCTGAGACCTGAGCCTGAACAGCCGGGTCTGGGGGATCCAGAACTCCCCACCAGGTGTGCAGCCTCCAAAAAGCCCAACCCGCTGGCTTCTCCCCTTCCCCGCCGCCCCCACCCCGTTAGTCATGCTCACTGGGTAGGACACTAGCTCACGCCCAGAACCAGAATAGCACATGCCAAGGGCTCACCAGGGCGTGACAGCAGGCAAGGGTTAGGTGCTGATGGCAGGAGTGAGGGAACAGGACAGAGGGGGTGGGAGGGCAGGGGAGAGAACTCCCGGATGGGCATGCACTGGCCAGGGAACATGCAAGGAGGAAGGGAGATCAAAGAGACACCTCACCATAGCGCCCCGGGAGAAAAGTAAAGCGTTGGCCCGATAGTGCCAGCAGTGGAGGGCGGCCAGCAGCGAGCTGGCAAAGTCGGCTACCTGCTCCGCCACTGCCAGGCTCTCCTCCTCCTCCTCCTCCTCCTCCTCTGAGCCTGGGGGCTCCAGCCCGGCCCCCTTCTCGCTGCCTTCATGCCCTGCCAGGTCCTCCAGAGACACCTGAAAGGCCCGCTGCTCCTCCTCCTCCTCCTCCTCCTCCTCCTCCTCCTCCTCCTCCACCACCACCTCCTCCTCTTCCTCCTCCTCCTCCTGCTCCCGGGCAGCCCCTTCAGCCTCCGGCTGCACACCCTGAGCACGAGGAGGCCGCCCAAAGTCCAGGAGAGCACCGGCACTGCCTGCATGCTGTTCAGAGCAGGAGACCCCCTCGTGACCGGCCTCCACGCAAGCCCCCTCCTCCCGCCAGCAGCTGGGGGTGCGGAGGCTTTACATGGGGAAAGCCACACCTTAAGACCCAAACCCTGGTCTCCACCAGAGCAGAGGGAGGACAGAGGTAGGCGTCCTCAAGGTGGGAGGCTGGGACCTGGGAAAGCTGGGTCAGACACTCAAGACCCAGAGAGGCCTGCCTACCCCAGAGAAAGAAAATGTAGAAGATCCAAGGTGGGCCAGCACCAGGGTCCCATTCCAGGAAAAGGGTACAGAAGGGTCCCCAGGGCAAGGGCCATGGCTTATCCATCTCTGGGACTCTTGTGACAGAGCCCAGCACACAGTAGTGGCCTGACAGGTATTTGTCCACTGCACGAAGACGAAGCTGAAGGGGCCAGGGCGCTGACCTGGCAGTCCCACCCCCCTCTGGCAGGCCAGTTCTCTTCGCCCACGGGCCTTACCTTCATTCCTGCTGCTCTGGCTGCACCCGCCACGGCCAGGTCCCAGCACACAGGCAAGGGGGTGGGGAGAACAGATCGGTAAGTAGGAGAAGGAGCCTCTTTACAGAGACCAGGAGCCCCCCAAGGAAGGCTGCCCTGGGGCTCCTATACCCAGAACCCACACCTGGTCTCCTGGGCTTTCAAAGGAATGACTGCCAGAGCAGAGGCCCTGGGGGAAGAGCAGCACAGGTCTGTCCCCCTCACGGACTGTCACCCAAGGACAGGGTACTAGAAGTATACAGGAAGGAGAGCTCAGTGCCCTCACCAGACAGCAAGGGGTGAGGCCCACCTCCAGGGAGGAAGAGAGGCAGGGACCCTTCCAAACTGTCCTCAATACCCAGAAGGTTACCCATGTCACCTCCCTGCCCTGACCCTAGAACCTGGCAGGAATGGCTGGCCATGTTCACACTCACCTTTCTCACTGAGTTGCCTGAGCAGATGTCTGGTTGGCTCTGAGAAGGAAAGTGAACGGACAGTCAGTGCAGGCCTGGAAACAGCTGTGTCTGGCCCTGGTCCCATGCTCACAGCCGCACCGCCACCAGCAGCTCAAAGTCCACTCCAGCCTGGGGCCCCCCCTCCCTCCTACCTTCCCCACAGGGAGGCAGGGCCCGGGCCACCTCCATCCAGCAACAGAGACCTGCGCCATGACTGCCGCCCCCCCAGGAACAGCCCCGCCCACAATCCCTGCATCAGTGCATCTCACCCAGGGCCCCAGGTTCTGGAGCTGCAGTCCCAAGCTGCCTCCTTCAGACCGACTCACCGCATCCTCGGAGATCTGAGCTCTACCTCAAGCCCCACCCTCCCTGCAACAAGCCCATGAGCACAACAGCTACACCCAAGGCCAAGCCCCCTTGCAGCAGCCCGGCTAGAAAGCAGAGGTCGCACCCGACTTCCTACGGCCATTAAGGCCTGGCTCCACGAAGCCTCGCTGCCTGTTGGGGAGTGTGGCCCGGAGGAACGAGGGCTGACCAGGCTCTGGGAACAAGATACAAAACACACCCATTAGGCTGATGGTGTCACCAATTTGTATCCCAGCCTTTCTGGAAACAGACCTGAGAGAGGCAGGTAGGAGAGGACATGTGTCCAGGGACCTCTCCACAGAGCCGTGACCTTACCCCACAAGGTTCTTGCCCAGCTGGTGTTAACTGGGAAGCCCACGGTACACTCGGAGGCAAAGGAAAATCTTACAGGGGAGCACACTGCACATTTCTTCTACCGAGACACGTGTATCTGCGCACACCATCTGTACAACCTAAGTACGCTGTGAATCCGAGAGCTTTTAAAGTGAGAAACACAAAATGCCCTACTCGTCCATCTTAAAACTTGTAATCAAGACTACTTAACAAGTGACAAGTAGCTAGGGCACCTGGGTGGCTCAGTCATTAAGCGTCTGCCTTTGGCTCGGGTCATCCTAGCGTCCTGGGATCGACCCCGCCTCAGGGTCCCTGCTCCTCGGGAAGCCTGCGTCTCCCTCTCCCGCTTCCCCTGCTTGTATTCCCTCTCTCACTGTCTCTCTCTCTCTCTGTCAAATAAATAAAATCTTTAAAAAAAAAAAGTGATAAGCAGGGACAGCAGCACCTTAATTATCTAGAGCATACCGCTCTGCCCATCTCAGCTCTCTGGGAAGAGGAGGCCCGGAGGCAGAGCAGGGGACTCCAAGCTGTCACTGCAGGGCTCACAAGGGGCCCTGTCTCCCTCTCAGCAACTTGCTGGCCTTTTTTTTTTTTTTAACTTTCTTTTAAAAAATAATCTCTAAACCCAACACAGCGCTTGAACTCATGACCCCAATATCAAGAGTCGCATGCTCCTCTGACTGAGCCAGGGAGGCACCCCTTGCTGGCCGGTCCTTACCCATACTTCTCACAAGTTCAATCGACTGCTTTCAAACAAGCAGGGAGAAGAACCGCTCCAGGCAAGGACACTGTGACAGACAAGAACCAACGCTGCCAGGTAAGAGGGGACAGCTTCCAGGTAAGGCGGGGGGACACCTGCCGTGTAAGGGGGATACCACACCTCGGGTGCGTGGCCGCCATGGCGACCCCCAGCCCCAAGCAGGGCACACGCCCAACAGATGCTGTCGCATTAGTGCCGGAAAAGGAGAAGTTCCACAGTGGTTGGCATCCTCTACCTTAAGAAGCTGCAGAGGATGAAGCACATTTTAGAGAGACGTTTGTTTCACAATGGTTAAGACTAAAGTACGAAAACAAGCAAGCGGAACCCGACTCCTTCACAGGCTAAAATCTCAGTTCAGCAGAAACTGAGCTCTGAAACAACTCACTGCCTGCGTGCCATGACAGCCACGGTGTGGACGCTGACGTCATGACAGGCGGCACCGCAGTTCCTACCACCACCAGCAGCTCTTCCATGTGCCAGAAGCTTCCAATGCAAAGCCACATGACAAGGTAGAGGGGAATGCTAGAAAGACAGGAAGAGCATCTCAGAAGAAAGGAAAATGAAGAGGGCCAGAAATCTATAAAGTAACACCCCCAGTCGGGGCCTTTTCACACATGGTGTCATAAAACATTTACGACCGTCACAAATCTGCCTAGGGTTCAAGATCCACGGGGGGTAATACCAAACAAAACAAAATTACAAAATCTTTCCAGAGACCACTTGGCTCTATCTTCCAATATATGACACAATCCCCAGAGTTGTTCAGGGGACCTATGGGTCACAGCCAAAGCCCAATGCACCCTGGAGATCCACGCCAGGACAGTGCTCCAGTCACTCCCGGATCTTCTCTCCAGGGGCTTCTGAGACACTTCTCACTCCAACTCCCACCTCATCTGTGTTCGCCAGGGGCCCAGTGGAAGCTACATCTGTCCCTGGGCCTCGGACTGAAGAGCAGAGTACAGACAGACAGACACAGAAAACACAAAGCCACTATTATCACCCCCAGAGCTAAGAATAAAAGCAAGGTTTTCTCTTCTTCAACAGACAATTCATTCCAATAAATCCAAGTACACCGTACCAAGCCCAGTCATGGAAGAAAACCCAGCAGAGGAAAATGGAACTCTTCCCTGAGACCCAAAGTAAATATTTCCTGTCTGGATTTGGTGCCACTTGACGTCTAACTCATTTTTCCCCACGTCCTGCATCTGCTCTGCTCCAGAACTGGGCTGGGGATCCCCCATGACATCTGAGCGTCGCTCCTGGCTGAGTCCCAGGTTCCTGAGTGACAAAGGAGCAAAGTTTTGGTCCCAGGAAAGCTAAGAGCGAGCACGGAGGCCTGAGTGAACAAGCATTCCCAGGGCCCTGGAAAAGGTGGGCTGCCCAGCCCTGGTGGGCAAGAGGGGCCTGAACAAAAGTGCCTGGTGGAGGGAGGGGAGGGGACAGGACGTGCCACGTGGGCCTGGTGACCCTCCCTCCTGCCCTTTCCCAGGATGCCCATGGAGGGGAGAGTCAGCCCCAAATGCTGCTGCAGACAGTCCCCCTCCTGGTCAAGAGTCCTGTGAGGAAGCCGCTCTGCCCACAGCGCCCTTCCCTTACCAGACTGCCGGCGCCCCTGTCGCGCATGGGTGGACACCTCATCCTGGGAAGACCAGGCCTTCTTCAGGCGCTCTGGGCTACAGCGGTACCGAGTGGGATCTGCACACGAGACGGACAATCAGCCTGGGCCTGGACTTGACCACACCTGACCACACCTTTGCTGCCTGCCCCAGCTCCAGGGGTCAGAAGCCTCCAGAGCTCCCCACTCTTACATCTTCCATTCGGAAATGGTAGGCAGTGGGAGTCCCACCTGCCAGCCAAGATTACGCCCCTGGTCTTGCAGTAGACCCCTAGCCCTTGACAGAAAGAGCTTCCCCATTCTCCCTGCCCCCTGGAACGGAAGTCTCAGGCAGAGCTTCCCACGGATCTAGAGATGTGCCCAAGTAAGGAGAAAGCAGGCAGAAAGGGTACACTTACAGTAGGAATCCATTTCCAAGATGGCTTCCTTGGCCTAGAAGGAAAGGAAACACACCCAGTTACTACGTTCTACATTCATGCCTCTCTTGGCCCACCGACTAGCTCTTGCTGCACTGGGACACCCCCCAGGGCTGTGCCGAAGCCCACGGCGCCCACTGCACTGACCCCCGGTGTCCAGTAAAGCCAACGTCCTCCAGGGATGAGGCACTGGTGGGACCCCAGAGCTGGCTGAGGAACACCCTTTCCCTGCACCCCATCAAGGGGTAGGTGGGGCACCCCAGGAACTCACCTTCTGCGGGATGGTGGTGTGGTGATTCTCCAGGATGAGCCTCTTGATGTGGTGAGTCCAGCTCCGTTTCTCCTCTGCTGTTTTGGCCTGAAAAGACCCAAGGGAGAGGGAACCAGGGTTACGACCACAAGCCTGAAGCCATCCGCCATGGGCCAAGCTTCCATCAGGGGGGCCGAGGCAGAAAGGTGGCCTGTGCTGGGACCTGTGAAGTTACCTGGACTCTTCCACAAAAACCCAAGAGATGCCCACAGGGATCCCCACCTTACAGAGGGAGACCAGGAGGCCCCACATCTACGCGAGCCAAGGTGGTGGGTGTGTCCCTAGCCCAAGCCCCCCTGACCCGGCCCTCACCTGGATGTTGTACTGTTGCTTGCTGTGCTTGTAGTGGGTGACAGTGAAGCACAGGGAGTCTCTGGTGCTTTCGATCAGCATCAGGGAGGAGCACTGGGGCAGAGGGAGAGCACAGTCAAGCACAGGAAGGGGCAGGGGCTGACCTGGGGTCCCAGCCCCTTGAGACCACAGAGGCAGGCAGGGAGAGTAATCTCAGAAGGATGGGGCTACATCCACTCCAACCCAGGGCCCATGCGGGGGTCAAGAAACGGAGCTTGCGGGTGCCTGACAGGCTCGGACATTACAACCCGAGACTCTTGATCTCAGGGGTGTAAGTCTGAACCTCATACTGGGTGGACAGATTACTTAAAATCTTTAAAAAAAAAAAAAAAAGGAAAGAATGGAGCCTAGCCCACTGCGAGGGGGTAAAGGGTAAGAGAGCCAAAGGACAGAGGCCGTGAGAGCAGCCTGGTTACCGGGATATGACCCTTGTAGACAAAGTGATCGCCGCGCTTCTTGGTGATGAGCAGCGCTTTGTCAAAGAGGAAGAAGGTCCTCTCGTTGCGCACGCGGTGTACGCGGAACGTGCCCTCCAGGACGAGCTCCCCATAGATGGTCAGGTCTGGCCCCTTCCAGTTGATGAGCAGCGACTGAATCTCCTACAGCAGAGAAGCCCCGACCCCCAGAGTCAGGCTGCTCATGACCCTCTGGGAGCAACACAGAGCCCCAGAAACTCCTACAGACACAGCCACCCGGCACACGCAGCCACAGGCGCCCCGCCCCCCCCCCCAAGCCCAGCGAGCCAGGAAGCCCACCCTCGGCATCCCCCAGCCTGCCGGTCCCTCTGGCGACCAGCCCCGGAGCACCTGGAGCCGGACCGCATGCTCGTGCCTCCTCTTCATGTCATTGATGTACCAGGCCACGCAGGTCATGGTGTCAATGGCATCCTCCACCACCTCGAAGCCATCCTCTTCTTCATCAAAATGTTTGGCAATTTCCTGCGCGGAAGACAGGCACGTAGGCAGCCCAGGCTCAGGCCTGCATCCCCCCGACCCCATGCACCCCCCCATCCACCCCCAAGGCATGAAGACCGCAGGGCTACCTGCAGCAGCAGGTGGTACTTGAGGATGCGCTGCACAGGCTTCAGCAAGTAGGAGCCCAGGGGCAGAGAGTGCTGGAGGAGCTCCTGCTGCTCCCGGAAGAACTTGGCCTGCTGCTTGTCCCGCATGCACTCGGTCAGCGCGGCCACTGAGCTGGGAGTGCAGGGGAAGCAGCCGTCACTACCTGGGAAGGCTTGCATGGGGATGTGGGGTGCTCCAGGCCCACAGAGTAACTCCGCCTCCCCTCTCCACCCCAATTACTCACTTGGGGTAGTTGTTGCAATACTGCGTGTAGATATCAAACTCTTGACTCTAAGAGGAGACCAAACAAAGACGGTGATTTCTGGGAGCCTCCCATTTGACTCTAAACCTGGGTATAGCAAAGACATGGCCCTGACTACCCCCATCCCCGTGAGCACACTCTGCCCCCATCCCTGAACACCTGCAGACCCATCCTGGGACCCATCTGTCTGGGCCATCCCATTCATCTAGCAGCTGCTGGCTCTAGGCCTTCCCATTTGAGGCAGGGCACCTTGCACTTCCCCTGGACAGAGGCCTCCAGGACTCACACACCCTCTTAAGCTGGGCACTGTTGTGCCTCAGAGCCCCCAGCAAGGCAGGACAAGAGGCAAGGACCCAGCAGCCCCTCTCACCCTTTCCACAAAGCAGCTGGCCACAGCCACAGGGTCACTGTTGCAGCTGTCCAGGTCTCGGAGTAGCTGGCTGGGGGACGGGAGAGTGCTCATCAGACCCCGGACGGCGCACAGCCTCCACTGCTTCCCACATGCCCCTCCCCGGCCTCCCAGTGCCCAGATACACAGCCAGCCCCCGGTGTCATGCCACAGAGTCGGGGCGTCCATCCTCAGAGTGAGCCCCGCCCAGGCCAACAACCACACAAAGTATCAGGCACTGCCGCAAAGATGGGGAGCAAAGGACCCCCACATGCTCAGCAAGCAAGAAAAAGACAGGGGACCCCAGTACCCACCTCGGGAGGGGAGACAGCTCCTCTGCAGGCAGAAGGAGTCAAACACACAAAGGCAGAGATTAAAGGGAGAATGGGAGAGAGGGGGGACTCCCAAAGTAACCAAAAGCTCCCAGTTCAAAAGGATGCAGGAAAGAGAGAGAAAGAGGGTGAGTCCTAGTACCCCCGGAACTTAGATGGGGCACTAGGGGAAACCCTAAACACACTGCTCCCCTGATGCCTCCCCTGTTGAACCACCACTGGCCAGGCCTAGTCACCCCACGCCTGCCCTCCCGGACTCTGCATCCAGGCCAGCAGGAAGCCCCTCTGGCCCCCATTAAAGGGCCCAGGGTAAGGTTCCTCCTGTCTACTGATGCTGTCCCCTCAGCCACTGCCCCTCCCAACCAAGGTCCCTTCCCTGGGGAATCTATGGGTCCAGGCAGCACACGCCAGAGCCTCGAGGAGGCACTGTGCCCTGAAGCAGCCCCTCACCGGGCCACGCTCAGCCTCCCCCATCACATTCTGTCTGGACTGTCATTCTCTTAACGGGTCAGATCACCCTCAGGGAGACCTGACTTTCCATGGGGTCAGCAGGAAGAGGAGGAAGAAATGAAGAGGTGTGCAAGCGGGGGTAAAGATGCGAGAGACAGAGGGGCCACAAAGGTACAGAGGGAAGAGCATCATCACATGCCAGAGGCCAGCAGTTCCCCGAGGGGGCACATGTCCCACACGCCCTCTCCCACAGGGAGCTAACTAACCCCCTATACAGGGATGGACCACCATTACCCACCCTAGTGATCAGGCCCCAGGCTCCCATGTCACAGCCCAGGAGACTACAAACATCCAGGGCTCCTCCTCGGGCCTCCAGGCCCACGTGGGCCTCACAGGCAGAACATGGTGTGTGTTAGGCCCATTCCATACCTGTTCAGTGCATAAATATTTTCTATGTTCCCAAAGAGGGCGCTGACTTGTTCTGGTTTCAGCAGCCCAGGTGTGTCGATGATCTTCAAGAGGTAGTCCTGTGTGGAGGGAGGCATCAGAACCCAGTCCATCCTGGCGCAGTCCTGTCCCCCCCCCCAGCCACACCTGTCCTCCATTGACAACAGTGTTCTGTCCTCCACTGACAACACTGGGACTTCACAGACACTGCCCACTGTACTGGGCTGGACAGCCCTCCCTCCAAAATCAATATCCATTCAGAACCTCAGAAGGTCACCTGATTTGGAAATAGGGTCTCTGCAGATATAATTAGTCAAGGATCTCAGGACAAGAGAATACTGGATTTAGGGTGGGCCCTCAATCCTATGACAGGTGTCCTTTTAAGAGGAAAGGACACAGATGACAGGGAGAAGGCGGCAATGGGAAGATGGAGGCAGAAGTCAGGACAGAACATCTACAGGCCAAGGAAATCCAAGTATTGGCAGCAACCACCTGGTAGAAGCCAGGAGAGAGGCATGGAATGCATTCTCCCCTCAGACCTTCCAGAAAGACCCAATCCTGCCAACATCTTGATTTCCAATTTCTGGCTTCCTAAACCAACACAGAAGAAACCTCTGCGTTTTAGCCCCGAGCTTGTGCTAATTTGTTACAGTGGAAACAAACACGCCTCTCTCACCAAGAACAGAGTGCTTCCTCAGCGGCAGCCACCCAGCCACCTGCCCGGGCCCCGCAGGGTGAAGCACAATGTCCTGGCCCCGCGAGGCGGGTGCATCTTCATCTCACAGAGGAACCCGAGGCTCAGGCCTCACACAAGTGCCTGAGACCCCACAGCCAGGAAACAGCAGCGCAGGGATCCGGACACAGATGGGCAACATCCGGGCCAGTTTCCTCCCTGGGTTCCGTGTCTGTGAGCACAGCGGTCCCTGGCCCTCCCCACCAACTGAGGGTCTGCAAGAGGTCCTGGCCCCAGCTCCTCATCGGACCCAAAGTCGTGAAGCAGCACAAGCAGTCTGAGGTTACCCCCCACCCGCCACCCCAGAGCAGGGACATGAGGCCTCCCCACTGCTCCAAGGGAAGGCGGCTTCTTCTCACACGTCAGTCAGGGAGAATTTTCCCTCCAGGGGTGGAAGCGGGCTCCCAAGCGAGGTGGGCCACCCAGAGCAGGAGGCCAGCCCCACGGCGGCCCCGGCACCACAGCCATGGACATGGAGGGCCTCACCTCCACAATGCTGCGCAGGTCCTGCACATACATCCGCTCCGTCTCCACGATCTCCCGCACCACGCGGCCCAGGTAACTGAGCTTGTGAGCTGGGGCTGCCGGGGCCCGTCCACCAAATGGGGACAGCGGCCCCCTCCCGCTCAGCCAGCCGCTGGAGCTGGTGTTGCCGTTGGGGGGATGCCGGCCGCGCGGGGAGCCCGCCCCGTTCTCGGCCGACGCCTCAGAGCCACTGGGCTCCTCCATGGCCCCACGGCTGTCACGGGAGGAGCCCGATGAGGACGTGCTCGAGGTCAGGCTCACTGGTCGCTCCTGGCTGCCATCCTGGCAGAGGGAGGCAGAGACGGGCATCCTGGCATCGCTGCCTGGTGAGGGCACTCCAGGGAGGTTCTGGGCAGAACAGACAAAGAATTAGATCTCAGAATCATCACAGAAACAGAAAGTAAAACGGTGGCTACTGGGGGAGGAGGGAATGGGGAGTTTGTATTTAACAGGTACAGAGTTTCCATTTTGCAAGATAAGAGAAGTCCTGGACGATGGTAGTGATAGGGGAGCAACGATGTGAATGTACGTAATACCACGAACCACCATACACTTAAAAATGGTTAAGGGGCCCCTGGGTGGCTCAGTGGGTTAAGCCTCTGCCTTCAGCTCGGGTCATGATCTCAGGGTCCTGGGATCGAGCCCCACATCGGGCTCTCTGTTCAGCAGGGAGACTGCTTCTCCCTCTCTCTCTGCCTGACTCTCTGCCTACTTGTGATCTCTCTCTGTCAAATAAATAAATAAAATCTTAAAAAAAAAAAAATGGTTAAGGGGCCCCTGGGTGGCTCAGTGGGTTAGAGCCTCTGCTTTCGGCTGGGGTCATGATCCCAGGGTCCTGGGATTAAGCCCCACGTCGGGCTCTCTGCTCAGCGGGGAGCCTGCTTCTTCCTCTCTCTGCCTGCCTCTGCCTACTTGTGATCTCTGTCTGTCAAATAAATGAAAAAACCTTAAAAAAATGGTTAAAACTGAAATTTTATGTTTGTGTATTTCACCACAGTTTTTTTTTTTAAAGATTTTATTTATTTATTTGACAGACAGAGATCACAAGTAGGCAGAGAGGCAGGCAGAGAGAGAGGGGCGGAAGCAGGCTCCCTGCTGAGCAGAGAGCCCGATGTGGGGCTCGATCCCAGGACCCTGGGATCATGCCCTGAGCTGAAGGCAGAGGTTTAACCCACTGAGCCACCCAGGCGCCCCTCACCACAGTTTTAAACACAACAGCTGTGAATGTTGAGAAAGTCCCTTCCGTTGGACTCCACAAGTGTGCACAAGGATGTCCAAGTTACATCCCTTCCTGACTCCAACAGCTCTGGCATTCTCAGGAAGAAAGGGTGTCCGCATCCAAGGACAATAAAGGGCTCAGAAACCCGAGCCCCAGGAGAACAGAGAGGACGTCTCCACCAGAGCAGCCATCAGGGTGCCTTCGGAAGAAACCCGAAGCCCAGCCCCGCTGCTCTGGCAAAGCAGTCAGCCTCTCAGAACCTACACTGGGGCCATGTCCCCAGGGATGCAGTGACCTGCCACAGTGACGGGTCTCAGTGTGGTGCCCGGCACGGGGCAAGGGCTCCATAAACCATCGAGACAGTGATGATAACAACTGTCAAAAAGCACTTCCCAAGGGCTCACTTGTTGGGGCCTGTGCTGGGGTCACCAGCAGGGACAGCAGAAGACTTTGCTCCTAGGATCTAGGATGACACACGTGCCAGAGAGTAAAATTCTCCTCAGGATTATGCCATCTCTGGGGGCACCAGCAGCTGCACCACAAACAGAAACCTTCTAGATACTGACAGGGGAGACAGAGGAGAGTCTAAAGGCTCCAGACCCCCAGCACCTGGTACAGGCCCTGACTCACCCCAGCTCCCAGGGCACAGGAAATGCCCCAAGGTTGAGCCACTGATGAGTTTCTCTAAACTCCCTTTAGCACAGTGAGGTCAGGTAGCACAGGAGGCAGGAAACTGCTCCCAGGTAAGGCAAACACAGACTCAGGTGGACTTTGGTCCCTGAGCAGATGGGGCTGCTCACAGGGAGGCCACCTAGAAAACCCTGCAGCAGTAAGTCTGGGAGGGGCTAAGGCCTCAGGAAAGGACAGGAACACTGGACCCCAACCCCAGAAGACCATGCTCACAACACCACTTTCCAGAATGTTTATCTCACTGCTGTTTGCACAAGGAACAGACTTCCAGAGTATCACCCTCACTTGCACTGCCCCAAAGCCTTCCACCCCTAGTTCTAGGGCTCAGAAATTGCTAGACCACAGGCTAGAGCTACAAGAAGGATCTAGGTGCCATCACTCCGGGAATCTTGAATTTCCCCCTGCTTTTCTGTGCCTCTGCCCAAACCTGGAACCAGTGCCCTGGCTGTGCCAGCACCCCTGGGCCCTGGGCCCTGCCTTTTGCAAATATTCTCTCTGCCTATTACTCCCAAGTCCCCATGCACCACACCCCCCACTCCATCTATCCCAAGCCATACTCGCCCCCAACCCCTGTCACTTATGCCCAATCCTTAGGTTTTAGATTAGAAGCCAGCCTCCTTCTAGAAACCTCCCCAGAAAACAAACCTGGACGCCCCCTTCTACATACTCTTACAGCACCCCAGGATTACCCCCACCACTCCCTGTGTGACTGTGACTAGTTTGAGATCCCCTGCCCTAGACTGTAAGTGACCTAGGCTCAGGGGCCGTAGCGGTGACCTGGCAAATGGACAATGGCAAACAAACTGGCACCTCTACTGAGCTCAAGTCAAGAGGCTAGCAGGACCAGCTAGCTGCCACTGCACCCTGCCACTGCAGCTCTGTGTGTGGCCACAGTGACCTACAGGAGCCTCTCCAGTTGCAGAGAAGGACACAAGGGGCAGCACTAAAGCCAATCCCGCCTTCTCCCTCCCTTCCAGGTGCAACAAAGGAGAATTAACAGGCTCATCTTGGTGAAACCCTGAGCATCTCAGACCAGAGCCCCTTAAGGAAATGCAGCACTGTTGCTGTTCCCTCCCTGCTCAAAAGAGCCTTTAAAATTAACCAGCTGGGCCCTTCTACAGAACCAGCCTACAGCTTAAAGCTCTGTCATTTCAGCACAAAGAATGACAAAGATCCAAACTCCACCCAAGTCCTTAACCCCCAGGGCCATGGGACTCTGGAGTCCTTCAAAGCCTGCTGCAGTCATCCCTCCCAACCCCCCACCGGCTGGCTGTCCCATCCCCCCAGCACCCCCCCCCCCACAGCTGTCAGTCGCAGCTGGAACAATGGGGCAGAAACTTAAGACCTAAGACCTTTCCCAGATCAAACCTGGGGTCAGTCAGCCCCTATGGGGATGCTAAGTCCCAGATGGATTTCACAGCTGGCCAAGTCAGTTTTAAAAAACCCCTCACCACTCCCCCCACACTCTCAGGGGGGCCTTCTGAGGGTCACTCTTCAGGGACCCCCATTGCCCTATGAATCCTGAAACAAAACGAGAGCATCTCTTCTCCTTGGAGAAATCTCCTCTGGTGGAATGCAGCCGTCTCCCTGCAAAGCAAGCTCACGTCGTCAAAGGAGCACCCATGCCAGCAGCAACTCCCATGCCCAGAAGCAGACCCCTCTGTGCCCAGCAGTCCCCACCTCCATGCCCAGCAGCCCCCTGCAGCTGAAACGAAGCATACCAGCCGAGTGCTGCAGGGTTCTAACTGCCATGACACAGCAAGTCACTTTCATCTCCTAGCAGCTCTATGAACTCAGTACTATCACCACCCCATTTTACAGATACAGAAACCTGAGGCCACAAAAGCAGCATGTGGTAGAGCCTGGATGTGTACTTGGGTGCACAGGCCCCAGTGTTCCCGCTCCCCTGCCTGCTGTCTCCCTAACCGATTTCACACAAGCCAGGACCAGAGGCAAACGATTAGTCACAGGCCTGGATGCTATGGCCTTGCCTCAGCCTAAGCCATAGGGGACTTATTAAGTTTTCAAAGATCACAGCTTTTAACATGATACTTCATTTTACCCTATGACGGCTGTGGAGACAGTAAAGGAATGAAAGTAAAGATTCCTTATAGCCATTTCTAGACCTGCTACTCTGTGACATCTGGCAATTTACCCTCCTGCTGGAACAACATGGTAAAATACAGATTCCAGGTCAAAGGATCGCAGGTCATGGAAAAGGGAAAAAGCATGAGGTCACTGAGGTCACCAGGACCGGACTATAATTCCCTGCATGAGACAAGCTCTGCAGGGATCAGGAGACCCAGGACCACAAGGCTCTCTAGGACAAGAGAATTCCTGGAAAAGAATGCAAAGACTCAAAAAGGGAGGATGACAAGCATGTGGAGCAAGGAGAGCAAACAAGGCAGAATCGGGGGGGGGGGGGGGGTTCCTGTTAGCAGAGCCATCACACTCAATCTGAGTGCATTCTGGTCCTAAAAGCCTGAGCCCAGCCATTACTATGCGTGTAGTTCAGACTCCCAGAGAGACAGCACCTGCACCTGCCCACATGCCCAAGCCAGAGGCAACCTTTCCTTCCTCTCCACTGAGTATCACCCCAAACTGCAAGGTTCACCTCAAAGCCACGATTGGAACTCGGGTCTTCAGACTCATCCAGAAGACACAGTCTGGCTGGGGAAGTGGGAGCCTAAAGGAGACAGGCAGAGAGCGGCCAAACCCTCAAGCCAGATGCCCACGCCTTCCTCCTCCTACCGCACCCAGTCTCCAGTTTCCCGAAGTCTCCCCCAGCCATGACCTCTTCCATCTCTCAAAATGAGTCAGTCCAATCATCAGTCAGTGAATCAGTCTTCTAGAAAACTTGGTATCTCCAGTCCCAAACCTGTGATGGTCCCCCAAGCCCTCCTTTTTGATGGACCCAAGAAGTAGCTCAGATAAACATGGGGGGGGGGGCGGGCAGGAGAGGAAGGATTCTTTTTTTTTTTTTTTTTTTTTAACTCTATATATGAACACAATCCGCACCCTTCCTCTGCCCACACCTCCCCAGGTTATCGGCCTTCCCTTCTGAGTACCTTCCCCGAATGTCCCCAGGCAGAGAGGCAGGCTGCAGCATGCCCCTTGGATTCCCAGCACAGATGACAAGGGTCAAGTCCCACATCCTTCTCCTCCTCATGAGGCCTCAGCACCATGCCCCAACCTAACCTTCTGCTTCTAACAGACAAAAAATGACAAAACCCATCATTAGCCCTCATGTTCTGTCCTCAGGCCTCTGGTCACTGAGGCAAAAGGATCCTGCTCCCCAACCCCCAACTTGAGAAAAAATGGTCCTGGGGTGCCTGGGTGACTCTGTTGGTTAAGTGGCCAACTCCTGATCTCAGCTTAGGTCTTGATCTCAGGGTCGTGAGTTCAAGCCCCAAGTGGGCTCCATGCCCAGTGTGGAGCCTACCAAAAAAAAAAAAAAAAAGGAAGGGAAGGGAAGGAACAAAGAAAGAAAAGATGGTCCTACGGGGCACTCACCTGGAACCCTCCGGAGAACCTCTCCTTTTCTGGCCCTGGGGAATCCCCAGGACTCAGCAACATTCCCTTCTGGTCCTCCTTCCCTGGCCAGCGGGCTGCTGAGGAGAAGGCAGGTGAAGGAGGGGGGCACTCGCTGGACAACCCTCTGTGTGGGCCAACTCTGTAGACGCCCCAGAAAACAGGTTGCTTCAGAGAGGCTGGCTCCAGGTGTGGAGGAGGCTGATGTCATCCTTTCACCTTCCGCCCCTCACCCCCACCCGAGCAGCGGAAGCCTGACACACCTGTCCTAGAGGCAGGCAGGGAAAGAGCAGGGGGCTCTCCCAGAGGCAACTAACTGCTCCAATACCCGTCAGCCCTGCACACCTCCCCAGGGGCTCCTTTCATCTCTCAACTGCACCTCCTACCCAGTCCAAAGGCTCTCCAAACCTGGCCAGCCAGTCGCCTTGGACCTTCCCCAGAAGGATGGCCCCCGAGTTCCCTGTTAGGATGTCCACAGAGAGGGTACCAGAAGGAAGCAACAGGAGAGCTACAGCCTCTTCAGACAAGCACGGCAGGAGCAAGGGGAACAGCTGCAGAGATCTCACACCGGGGCGCAGAGTTCACTCAGCTGTGCTGTCACCCACAGCCCAGCACCGCCCCATGCCTGGCTCTTGCCTGGCTCTTCCTGCGGCTCCCCCTCCACCACAGGTGGGGGGAGGGGGGGGACCACCTTTCACCACAGCCCCAGGGGCTCTCGGTGGGACAGGAGGACCCCTGAGAGGGTCTGGCTCACTGTCCCTTGCCGGAGCAGCTTCCTCACTCGGGCCCCTCCCACCCTCCCCCGGAGACTCAGGGGCTCTAAGCACCCTAAGGCAGGACAAGGGAAGGCTCCCTGGGGAGTGACTGTGTTCGATATGTTCCATGTGAGCAACATGACTGTCACAGAGGCAGTGTCATCAGGGTTTCTGGGCCACAAACCCAGGCCAGCTGGCTCAAAGTCATTTCCCCTCACGAATTTATATTCCCTTGTGAATTCCTTTTCCCACCACCCCAGAACAGCAGGGGCCACCAAGCGTGGCTGGGTCTTTGAAGCAGGACTTCAGCTGTTGGGAAGGAAAGGGATTGTGGCTGCCAATGGAGCCTTCCCACCTGAATTCTGGGAGGAAGTCTGGGCCTACAGACTAAAGTCCAGAAAACTTCCTCAGCCTGGCCGTGGAAGGGAAGGAAAGGCCCTGGCATCTCGTCTCAGTGGGAGGACCACCCACCCACACCTCACTAACCCCACCGCCTCCTAGCCCCGAAATTTTCTCATGGGGTTTCTCAGAGCTGGGATGTGTCCCAGATCGTCTCTCCCTACACAAATTCGGTCAGATAACCTCCTTCAGAAAGGCCTCCTCAACCACTTCTGGAGCATCCAACACACATACTACTGTAGACTTCACCCCCTCCAACCCTCCCCCAAAGAATAAGCACACCTTAATCGTCCCTGGATATAAAGATCCTATGGCTGTTGTTTTATATGACAAAAGAGACTGTGCAGATGTGATCAAGTCAAGGATCTTGGGATGGGGAGACTACCCCTAGGTTCCCTGGGTGAGCCTGATGCAATCCCAAGGGTCCTTACAAGAGGGATACAGGAGTCAGAAGTTCATGTAACAACAAAAGCAGAGGGACAGAAAGAGGCTGCAGCTTTGCAGATAGAGGAAAGGGACCATCAGCAAAGGATCTGGACGGCTTCCGAAGGCTGGGAAGGGAGAGGAAACAAATCCTGGAGCCTCCAGAAGGAACAGAGCCACGTGGATCCAGATTCAGTTCTGACTTCCAGAACTATAAGACAGCAAATATATGTTGTTTCAAGCCACGAAGCTTGTGGGGTTTGTTACAGCAGCCAGAGGACACTAATACACACTTCTCTTAACTCTAGTGACCCTGAGTACCACTTCAAGTGCTGGTCCTTGGAGTTTCATATGTGCATGCTTTTCTTCCGGACTAGACAGTGAGAGTCAGTGGGGCTGGGCCTGCGCTCCTGTGCCCTTCCTTCACCCCTGCCCCCGAGAGCAACATACACAGAGGTGCTCAATAAACACCTGCAGAAGGTCTGCAGGACTGTGCAGCAGCACCTTTCACTGGTCCCACGGTCTGGTGAAAGAGAAACAGTGGTCAAAACCAAGGGCTGGGCCAGATCCTCCCAGACTAACGCGTTTCCACATTAGTCACTACCAGGAGGTTTCCAGTCTGCCAAGAGGTACCCAGGAACAGGGACTGCTCATTCACCCTAGCAATCCTGTCCTACTTGGCCCCGGACAAGGGACTAGAGCAGAGGCATAACTGCCTTGCTGTCAAGCCACATACCAAGTGACCAGCCACAAAAAACTGAGAGGAAGGGAAAAGTGGTCAAGGAATCCACTTTGGAATTTATAGAAGAGACTATAAGGGCCCCCAACAAATAGCCCAGGAAAAGCTGTCTACCGGCATGTTTCATATGCATACATACTAAAGGCCAATGAGAGCAATTACTATCGCTTACAGCCATGGTAAGTCAATAGAAATAACACAATGTCCCCAGAAGATGGAGCAGCTAAAGCCAGGGCTAGAAATCACAGACAAATTCGGTGTTCCTGGAGGCCCCACCTCTCTCACCACTACACAAAAAGGCCCTGGGACCTCCACTCCTTACCAGCAAACTTCAGGAACCTCTCCCTGCAAATCAGCCATCTTGTCCCTGTGGTGGGGCCAGGGCAGGAGCTGCTGGTTTTGGGGCCTCTCAGCTGGAGTGGGGGCGGGGAGGAAACTCGAGCCAACGCCTTCAACAGTTGCAGCATTTACTGTTGCATCACGTTCAAAGGCCCTGGAGAATCTCGGCAGGAAGCAAGTGGGAACAGAGGGGTCCCACCAGGACCCTCTAAGTCCCTAGCAGAGGAGGAGAGAGAAGCACACACACGTGAGCCCAGGAGTCTGCAAAGCAGAGGTTATGCACACTAAACGGTTCCACAGCCAGGCAGATCTGGTCTAAAACCCAAGGACTCCACCTGACTGGCCCTGTGTGGCCTTGGGCAAGCCACCTCACCTCCCGGAGCTTCAAGTTCCTCATCTGCGAAATGAGAACAAAAGCACCCACCTGACTGGTCCCCAAAACGGAGAGGATGCGACCCAAGATCTGCCACACAGTAAAGCCACCCTAAGTGGCAGAATGACAATGACGGAGAAGTTATTATTTGCTCCACAAGCACTGGGACAAGTGCCTTTTTTTTTTTTCTGATTTGTGCCTATAATTTTTACCCACATCTCATATGAAGAATAAAGATAAAAGTTCAACTTGGTGAACTAGCATGACCTAATCCTCCCCCACCAAGCCATCCAACATGTACAATCCCAACGCTGACTCGAACCATGATCTTACACGGGAAAATATCAAGCAATTCAGCTGGAAAGGCAGAGTCTGGTATCCATGGCCAACAGAAGGGCAAAGCAGAAGATGAAGTCTGAGTGAGTCAGAGCCCTTTGTTGCAGCAGGCAGGCCACATTCCTCAGGACTCCATAGGGAAAGACAACGTGTCCTGCTAGGAGCTGAAGAGGAACAGAAAGACAGAGGACAACAGGGGCAAGCAGGAACAGAACGACAGGAAATGGAAGGTGGCAAAGGCACAAATAAGTGACCAGTGACAACCATCCTCGACACTGGCCCTTGTGTTTTAAAGAAAAAACAAAATCCAGCTGCAAAGTGGATATGTGAAGAACCAGGATATAAGACAAAAACTCAAGGTACTGGGAAAAGCCTTGCTGCTCACCCATTTCCTGAATCACAGGGAATATCAAAGAAGGCAGGGAGCGGCACAAATGACAAAGTGAGCATGAGTGAGCCCTGGGACTCCAGGCAGCGCTGCCCCAACCCCGCCCCAGCTCTGCTGTTCAGCAGCGGGGGGGATGAAGGAGCGAGGCAGTGAGCCGTCTGCGCCACAGCAGACGAGCGCACCCACCCTCTCGTGTAGGGAGAACAGTCCCTGCCCTGCCTAGGCCGTGAGCTGCAGAATTCACTGGACAAGTATTTTCAAGCACTCACTTTGCACAAAGACCCTCTGGCAGCCTTGTGGGAGATAGAGATGAATCACACACAGAGCTCGCACTCTTGAAGGTTGATCCTCTCTCTAGAGAAGCAAGACAAGTGCCCCAATAACAAAAGGAGTAGAGAGTGGAGTCGTGGGCAGTCTGGGGGTTCAAGGCTGCCTCCAGTTTGGCAATTCGTTCCACGCTTCTGAGCATGATGCTAGGCCCTGGGGATAATGAAATGAGTAAGACATTGTCCCTGTCTTTGAGGAACCGAATTCTAGAAGGAAAAAGAGCCCTATAAACAAATTCTCCACCAGGCAATGCCTTCAGTACTGTACAGAGGTAAAAATACAGGAACTGTGCTGGCAGAAGAGGGAATAGCTGGTACTACCTGGGGCATCTGGGCAGCTTTAAAGGAGGTGAGGCCTCAGCTGAGCCTTGAATGATGAATAAGCTTATATTTGCCAAGTGATGAAGAAATGGGAGGGTCCCAGGGGCAAAGGCAGCAGCATGGGAGAGTTCAGTCCTAAAAGGCCCAGGACCTCCCAAGGACCCAGGGTAGCTGGCAGCAAGAGGCCAGCCTGGAAGGCATCGGACAGACTAGAGAACGCACGGGCGGTAGTTCTGTGGGAAGGACACGCCAGAGCCACACCTGGAAGAACAACTACCAACCACGGAGACTCTCGGACTGAGAGCTGAGGTGTGAGAATGGGCCCCAGGAAAGCACAAACCACACATGGCTTTGGCACCAGGTGTCTGTAGAGCCAAAGAAGTGTTCGGGAAGAATCCAGAGGCCCAAGAAGGTGCTCACTGTTCAGAGAGAGCATCAGGGAGGAGAAAGAGAGAATGACAAGACCTATGCCAACCCTTGTGCAGCGGCAGGGGGAGCAACGAGGATCCAAGAAAAGGTGAAGAAACAAAGCTCCGTGTAAATCACATGCTTCTGAAAGCAGGAAGAGAACACCGACTGTAGAAAACTGAGATCTGGGGGCTTCGCTGGAAGAAAATGTCCCACTCGGATTCCAGGCCAAAGGCTAGGGGTTGGTCAGAATACATCTCACCACCTGAGGGTTTCCTCCTTTCCCCCAAATTCTCACTTTCCCTCCCCAAGCAAATCAGAATTAGGGGACAAGGCTGCCAACAAGGCGGCAACACAATTTCTCCCAAACACAATTTCCTCTCTAATTCCAAGCATGACCATCTAGACCCAGAAAAGTGCATTCGTTCACGTGAGCAACCCCCTTTTGTGAACTGCTGCCATCCGTCAAACCACCCTGGCCTGCCCCACTTCTTGGGCATTACCCCAAAAGTGCACTGATGAACCCCCACCCCAATATTTTCCCCAGATGCTGATCTCGGGCCTGGTGCCTGATCCAGAGAGGTCAGACAGACTTCACAGACTTCCGCAAGTGTCGACTCTCAAAGGCACCAGCCCTTCACATAGCAAGGTCCCATACACTTCCCCTCACAGAACCCTCTCCCAGAGCCCAAGGCAGCCCCTTCTCCTCTCCGCCCCACAGCACCTGCCTCTACCCCCCAGGGCCCTCACCTTCCCCTCTAAGGGGCCTCAACCAAGGAGGCCCAAAAAACTCATCCAACCAGTTCCCAGGCGTGAGGAAAGGAGATTTGTCCCTCAGCTGAGAAGTTAGGAGGCCAGAACACAGTCTGAAGGGGTGGCTGTCACCAAACCCCAGGTTCTCGGGTGAGGGGATGCACATCGTGTGGAGCAGCACAGCCCAGGCAGCCCGCTCCCGCTCCTGGAAAAGCAAGGCCTTGCTTCAAGGTAAAAAAAAACCCAGCCAAGACAGGGCAGCAACCTGGCCCCCACTCTCCCCGCTCCTGTGGCCCTGAGCTCCGGAAGTGGTGGTGGTGGGCACAGTCCCTGCCCAGCAGTGTCCATCTGGGATGAAACAGGGTCGGGAGAACTTCCTTTCACTTGCTGTCCTGCCACCACTTGATTTTATCCAAACTAACCACCCTCTGTGGATTCTGGGAAAAAGAAACTTCAGGAAGAAAGTTGGAGATTAACTCTGCTTTTCCCAGCGTGTATGCGCTTTGGTGCTGGGTCCCTCCAACAGCAGCCCCTTCTCTAAACCACCCAACGCTGCATGTTCAGAAATCAGAAGGGCCTCCGAAACCCCAGCAGATTTGCCCGCAGTCTTCTCTAAAAAGGAACACAGGATTGTCTCACTCTTGCTTAGCCACAACTGACCAATCCACTAGAAGAAACCAGGGCAAGAGAGGAGGAAAAACAACAACAGGTCTCCTATACCTGCATCCATGGGGTTCCTCAGTTTCTGAACCCCCAAGGGAGAAACCTACCTTTTGCCCCCAAACCTGTGGCTGGCCAGGTTTCACGGGGGAGTTTATAAAGGCCCGGAGGCCCAGAGCTCAGAGTCCTCATCAGGCCCCCTTGTACTCCCCAGCCTGGCCTCGGCAGGGTACCTACCGCTTTCCTCAAAAGGGCTCCCATTGGAGCACAGAGCACCGGGAGGGCCACCTGGGGCCTGGCAGCCGAGCAGTTAACAGGCTTGGGGCAAGCAGCAAGCTGCCACCAACAGCCTCAGGAATTAAAGTGCCCGCCGCCTCCTGCAAAACCTCTTCAATAAATGTCCTATTCAGAACCACTTCCGCGTGTGGGTCCTACTTGCTGCATTTCTTTCATTCCTGATTCCTGGGAGGACTCTGACGGAGGAAATGAGGCTTCTCTCCCTCATTCAGCAGATCCCCCTGAGCGAGGACCCCCATCACATCTGGCAGGTAAGCACTGCCCCACTGAGGACATGCAAATCTCTGAGCCATTAAACACAAGGGGACACTGACTGCAGGAAGTCAAACCCCGAAGACACTTGAACAAAGCCAGATCATTCACCAGCACAACAATACTCCATTTATGTGGCTCCTCCCCCACCCCAGGTCCTCAAAGCTGAAGGATATTAACCCTTGTCCTTACAAGAGCGAGGAGCCGAGGGCAGGGGCAGGTGGGCAGCAGGCAGTTCACAGATCAGGAAACAGAGGTACCAGTGGCTCCCAAAATGCCAGCCTAGAATCCCAACTAGCATGTCATCAGGCTGCACCAGGCCCTGTGCTCAACACAGTCCCTACGGAATCTCCTTCCAACAACCCCAAGGTCCAGAGCTATGTGCTCACTTACCCAAGGGCCAACAGGGATGTAGGAGGGACAGCCAGGGTTTCCTGGAATTCCAGGGCCTTAAAAGAGGCAGATGGCACTCCCTTAGCCCACTTTGTACCAACGCCCTCGGGCACTTTAAGTTTTACAAATAACACTTTGCTCAGAACAAGTTCTCCCACTGTGGGGCAATCTAAGAGGGCAAAATGGAGACACCTGGGAATTTATAACTCCCTTTTAGAAGCTTCTAGAAGGAATGGCTTATGTGCCCATTGAGGGTGGCCCAACGACTGGTGCACAGGCTGCCTCTCTCCACCCTGTCACTGCGAGGGATACTCATCCTCACAGCAGCTCCATGACAGGCAAGTCCCTAAAGAGTCTTCTGTGAATGCTCTCTCTTCTTAACTCAGTTACAGCCTCCTATAGCTAAGAACCAGATCTTGTTGTACCTTTTTGCCTCCATGTCTTCTGATACTCAAATGCCTATTGCTGACTTGGGGAGCTGTGCAAACACAGAAAAAGGCCAAAATAAAGCACACGGGGTGGATGGTATTTTCTGAGCTCTTATGGGACAAAAAGACAACCCCAGTGGAGGCCCAGAAAAAGGTTTGGGAACAGCCAAGCTGTTCACCTCTTCTTGACTGCCTGGTCAGACCCAGCCCATCTGAGGGCTGTAGAATTGAGGCTGAGATGACTTCCATCTGCAAGCAGGATTACTCAAACCCCTAACATTTACTGGCAGTATAAGCCACGTGCCCAGTCGTAGGAACACAGCAATAGCTAAGACAAACCCTTGCATCAGGAGCTTACCTTCCAGGGGGGGAAGGACATAAAAAAGGTAGACAAATGACTAAGATATTTCTGGATAGCGATAAGTGTCATAAAGAAGATAAAGCAGAGAAAAGAGTAGGGCTTTCTCTCTAATAAATAAAAATAAAATCTTTTAAAAAATGATGGAGGGGCGCCTGGTGGCTCAGTGGGTTAAGCCTCTGCCTTCAGCTCAGGTCATGATCTTGAGGTCCTGGGATGGAGTCCTGCTCCCTGCTCAGCGGGACTGTTTATCCCTCGCCCTCTGATCGTCCCCTTGCTCGGATGCACTCCCCAGCTCTCTCAAAAATATAAAAATAAATGTTTAAAAAAAAAAAAAAAAGGAACAAGTTGGGGGATGGGGTGTTATTTGGTCAAGAGGTCCAGGAAGACTCTGAGGAAGTAACTCTTTTTTTAATTTTTTTATTAACATATAATGTATTATTAGCCCCAGGGGTAGAGGTCTGTGAATTGCCAGGTTTACACACTTCACAGCACTCACCATAGCACATACCCTCCCCAATGTCCATAATGTCCATACCCTCCCCACCACCCTCTCCTGACCCCCCCTCCCCCCAGCAACCCTCAGTTTGTTTTGTGAGATTAAGAGTCTCTTATGGTTTATCTCCCTCCCGATCCCATCTTGTTTCATTTATTCTTTTCCTACCCCCCTAACCACCCCCCCACGTTGCCTCTCAACTTTGAGGAAGTAACTCTTGAGCAGAGTCCTGTTTAAGAAGCAGGCAGACATGCAAAGTTCTGGAAGAGCCTTCCAACAATCCTTTCCTCTACTCTGCCTCAGCCACCCACCCACCCCTTTTATGTCCTAGATCTCATCATCACCAGTAAGTGCAGATTTCCAAAACACCTTACTTTTAAGCATCCCACTCTTTGCAACCACTGAAGAGGAGCTGAGTATAAACATTAATAACCATACAACAAAATAAGCCAACACAAGGGAGTAAAAAGATGGAACAAGCTGTTACTCCAAGAGCTAAAAAAAAAAAAAAAATCTGGGCACCCGAGTGGCTGAGACAGTGGAGCACATGACTTGGTTCCAGCTCAGGTCATGACCTCATGGGTCGTGGGATCAAGCCTCTGTAGAGCTCTATGTTCAATAGGGAGTCTGCTTGAAGATCCTCTCCCTCTGCCCCTCCTCCTGTCTCTCTCAAACAAATAAATCTTAAAATAAAGAAATAAATAAATTTCCCAATAAAGAAAAGCCCAGGACTAGATAGCCCCATTGGTGAATTCTACCAAATACTTAAAGGAATTAATACCAATCCTTTACAAACTCTTCCAAAAACAGAAGAGGAAGGAACACTTCCCAACTTATTCTATGGGGCCGTATTACCCTGCAATCAAGACCAGACAAGATATCACAAGAAAAAAGTACAGTCTAAAATCCCTAATAAAGATGCAAAGAATCCCCAGCAAAATACTAACAAATAGAAACCAGTAATACATAAAAAGGAATATACACTATGACCATATGGATTTATCCCAGAAATACAAGACTGGATTAACATCCAAACATCAATTAACAGAATTCAAGACATTAATAAAGTACAAAACCACCTGATAATCTCAGTAGACCCAGAAGAAACATTTGACAAAATCTGATACCTTTCCACAATAAAAACATTTCGACAAACTAGGAAGAGAAGGGAACATTCCAATCCTTATAAAGAGGATCTACAAAAAACCTGCAGGAGGTCCCTGGGTGGCTCAGTCATTAAGCATCTGCCTTGCGCTCAGGTCATGATCCCGGCATCCTGCGAAGTAGCCCCGCATTGGGCACCCTGCTCCCTGCTCGGCGGGAAGCATGCTTCTCCCTCTCCCACTAGCCCCGCTTGTATTCCCTTTCTTTCTCCCTCTCTGTCAAATAAATAAAATCTTAAAACAAAAACAAAAACAAAAACAAAAAAACTAAGTATTTCATACTTTTTTTTTTTTTTTTTTTGGTACTTCATACTTAATGGAGAAAGGCTGAATGCCTTTCCCCTAAGATCAGGAGCAAAACAAGGATGTCTCCTCATGCCATTTCTATTCAACACTGTACTACAGTTCTAGCCAGGGCAATTAAGCAAGAAAAAAACATAAAAGACATTCAGATTGAAAAGGAAGAAGCAAAACTATCTCTATTCACAGATGACATAATCTTATATACAGAAAACCCTAGGAATTCACTATAAAACCACTCGTCCTAATGAAAGAGTTCAGCAACATGGCAGGATACAAGATCAACACAAAAATCAGTTTTATTCCTACCCACTGGCAGTGAACAATCCAAAAATGAAATTAACAAAGAAAACAATACCATTTATAAGAGCAGCAAAAAGCATAAAATACTTTGGAATACATTTAACAAGAGCAGTGTGAGACTTCTATACTGGAAACCACAAAACACTGTTGAAAGAATTAAAGATTTTAATCAACGGAACAAAATTTCATGTTCTCATCCATCAGAACACTTAACATCGTTAAACTAGCAGTATTCACCAAATCAATCTACCAGCTAACACCATCTCTGTGAAAATCTCAGCCAGGTTTTTTTTTTTACAGAAACTGACAAGCTGATCCTAAAATTTCTGTGGAAAAGCAAGAGACCCAGAATAAACAAAACAATCTTGCAAAAGACCAAAGTTGGAAAACTCACAGTTCCTGATTTCAAAACTAACTAGGAAGCTGTACTTCGTAAGACCGTGTTGTGCTGGCATAAAGGCAGACATCTAGATTAACAGAACAGAATTGAGAGTACAGAAATAAAACCTCACATTTACAGCCAACTGATTTTCATCAAAGGTACCAAGATGATTCAACAGGGAAAGATCAGACTTTCAAGAAATGGTACTAGGACAACTGGATATTCACATGCAAAAGAATGAATGTGGACGTCTAGGTCACACCATATGCAAAAATCAAGGCAAAATGTATCATGGACCTAAAGGTGAGATCTAAAACTATAAAACTCTTCCAAGAAAACCTAGGAGTAAATCTTGGTGAATCTGAGTGAGCAATAGCTTCTTTTAAAATCACACGGACCGAAACAAGTAGATAGACTATATCAAAATTAAAAACCAGTGTTACGAAGGGCACTATCAAGAAAGTAAAAAAGTGAAAAGACAAATCAAAAATGGGAGAAAGTAGCTATAAATCATATATCCGACAACACACTTACAGCCAGAATATCTGAGGAACTTTTACAACAACAACAATAATAATAAAACTCAATTTTAAAAATGGGCAAAGATTTGAATAGGGGTGCCTGGGTGGCTCAGTGGGTTAAACCTCTGTCTTCGGCTCAAGTCATGATCCCAGGGTCCTGGGATCGAGCCCCTCATTGGGCTCCTTGCTAGGCAGGGAGTCAGCTTCTCCCTCTCCCTATGCTGCTCCCTCTGCTGTGCTTAGTCTCTCAAATCAACAAATAAAATCTGTAAAAAAAAAAAAAAAAAAAAAAGAGTCCATACAAAAAGCTGTACATAACCATTCACAGAAGCATTATTTGTAATAGCCAAAATGTGGAAACAGCTCAAATGCCCATCAACTGATGAAAGATAAACAAGGGGCACGGGGGTGGCTCGGGGGTTAAAGCCTCTGCCTTCTGCTCGGGTCATGATCCCAGGGTCCTGGGATCGAGCCCCGCATCGGGCTCTCTGCTCAGCAGTGAGCCTGCTTCCTCCTCTCTCTGACTGCCTCTCTGCAGTTTATCCATACGATGGATTATTGGGCAATAAAGAAAAAGGAGGGTCTGATTACATTCCACAACATGCATGACTCGAAAACACCATAAGGGAAAGAAGTCATAATAAACTACGTATTTATGAACTCATTTATGTGAAATATCCAGAAGAAGCAAATGCACAGAGAGAAAGTAGATGTGTGGTTGCATGGGGATGGGAGATGGGAAGAACAGGAAATGACTGCTAAGGGGCATAGGGTTTCTTTTGGGGAATATAAAAATGTTTTAGGATCAGTTCGTGGTAATGGCTGCAGGACTCTGTGAATATACTAAAAACCACTAAACACTTTACATGGATGAATTTTAAGATACATGAAATATATCTCAAAGATATAAATCAATCAAATCTGAAAAGTAGTAAGTCAGTGGGAAAAGTATAGACTATTCAATAACTGATCCTAGAAAATCTGGCTATTCCTCTGGAAAAAACCTTACAGGGGTGGGTGGTTCTCCACTTTGGCTAGACATAAAAGTCACCTGGAGCATTTCATAACCTAGCCTGGGTCCCACCCCGAGATAATTTTTATTTTATTGGTCTGATCGGAGGTGAGACTCAGACATCAGTCCTTTCTTTCTTACAGCTCTTTGTAAAACTTTAGTGTGGAGCCAGAGTTGAGATCCAGTTTCATATAAAGAAAATACACTGCAGGTGGAATTTAAAAAGTAACCATGAGAAGCGAAACTTAAATTTAAAAGAAAATATTTTAATATATTTATAAAATCACAATAGGAAAAGATTCCTTGAACAAGAGACAGAAAGTACAAAGAAAAGATAGGTAAATCTGACATTAAAATTAAAACTTCCTTATTAAAAAAATGACATTCATTAATAGTTATGATAACCTACAGTGCTATAATGAATATACCCTACCAAAGAGCAGTTATTCAACATATATAATTCCTATAAATCAAAAAAAAAGGCAATAGCAATTACAGTTTTTTTTTTTTTTTTTAATTTGAGAGAGAACGAGTGCACGCCAGAAGGAGCACTCACAGACAAAAGAGCCCAAGAGCAGGGAGGGGGAGAGGGAGAGATTCTCAACCAAACTCCTTGTGGCCAGATGCAGGCCAATCTCACAAACACTGAGATCATGACAGGAGCCAAAATCAAGTCAGACGTTTAACATACTGAGCTGCCCAGGCATCCCAAGGCAATGGCAACTGATACGCTGGGTAAAGTACACCAGAATCTATAGCATGTGGGGGCAGGGGAACTGGGGGACTGCAGAGCACACGTGGGAAACTTTTCACTCTGTTCTCTTTTGGAGTTTGAATCATGTAGATGTATTACTCACTTAAAAACAAAAAAAAAATTTTAATGTAAAGGGCAAAGACAGAATAACATGACTGGCCAAAAAAACAAGAGAAGTGCTCACCCCTACCTGTAATCCAAGTGTTAATTTTAAAAACCCTTACTTTAAATAATTTTTAAATACCATTTCATACCTACCAGACTTAAAGACACAGTCCAAAAGTTAGTGAAACAGGAGTTCTCATATTTCTGGTGAGAACGTAACTTAGCTCCAAACCATTCTGGTACACTGTTTCACAGTGTCTTGAAAAGCACAACTTATTGCCAACACACAGGGCAAAGACTGGTGCCCAGATGTTCAACGTGGTATTATTTACAGTGGTGCAAAAATGGACGTCCATCAGTAAGGGAACTGTGATAAAATTATACAATACGTGCCACACAACAGTTAAATGAATGAGATTTAAACACATCAACATGGATAAATCTAGATAACAATGTTGAAATAAAAAATCCAAGATCAAGAAAACCACACTGAACGTGATGCTATTTATAGTCAAAATAAAAACAACCCAATACCATACATTACTTATAGACAACAGTAAAAAGTATAAAAACATGCAAAGGTATAATAAACAATATATTTAGGAGAATGTCTCTTCTGGGGAGGGAGGCCAGAGAAAGGTTTCCCCAAGAAAAAGGAAGCTTCCGTTGCACGCATAACATTCTATCTCGATGGTAAATGAGAGAGGCAAATATGATACCATGACCATTTGCTGGGACTGGATAGTGGGAACAGGGAGTCAGGCCGGGGTACCTAGGCAGGGGCGGATCCCAGGCTCCCGGAGACTGACCCAACAACCAGCACCAAGACTGCACACCAAAGCACTCTACGGCAGCATCCCGGACCAGAACAAAGGAACAAAGCTCCTGATGCAAAGAGGCCTGTGATGTCTGAAACTGCAGCTCCTCCCTGTTATTTTCTGGCCTCCGAAAGTGCTGTGCAGCACCCAGGGAAATGCTTAAAATGCAAATGGACTGAAAGCATTCCTGTTTCTCCTAAGGCAAGTGCCCCTGGGTGGGGCCATAACACAGTAAACCGCCCTGGCTGGATGCCCGTGGAGACTGCTGTCCAAAAAGCCACATTTTTAAGAGAGTTTTGAACCAGGCTTCAGTAAAGCTGAGTGCCTGTACCCGGGGGTCATTCAAAAGTTCAAATCTCATTCCTGCCAAGTCTTGGCGAGGGATCCTGGACCGATTTCCAACCTCGGGTGGACTACGCTTCCTTATCTGTGGTTGGGGGTGACACCACTTATTTTGCCTTGTTGAGAGGAACAGTGATACTAGTATCTGAGTATCAGCATTTTTTAAACTTTTCATCAATCTGGTTGGGAATCTTTTAAAAAACACAGTAAGGGCTTCCTTGCATGCCTTCCTCAACAGTCAAGGGAGCATAATTTAACCTTTTCTGGATGACTCAAGGTCACAATTACAGCAAAGCATCAATTATGAAAATGATGACCCCCTCCCCCCCAGGGCCCAGGGCCCAGGTGTGCCAGGCCATTCCTCCTAAATGAGAGACCCTGGCTTCCGCCAGCACTGGCCCTCCCTGCTATTCTGACCTCTGTCCACTCTCACTGCCGACTTTCCACAACTCGGGGGTCATTTTTCCTCTCTCTGCTCACCTCTTCACTCTTTCCTTTGCTGCTTCCTTTCAGCTGCTGGCTCAGAAAGAGGATGGCATAACGTACATATAAAAGTTAAAGAGTCTGAGGGAGCTGGGCTGAATAATAATGTAGGAATCTGGCTGCTCTGAGGCTCACTGGCTAGATGCAGGTAAGCGAGGCTGCAGAGAGGACAGGTCCTAAAGAGCATAAGAGGTGACCCCCACTACTGTCTTCAATGGCATAATATGGGACCTAGTATGGGACGAACTATCCTCAAAACTGTAAGTACACCCTCCTGTCTGCAGGACAGCAGAGCCCACAGCGCACCTGGCAGGACTGGACCTAGTGATCCCAGCAGCCTTGCCCTCCTCCAGGGTGCAGAAATCCAGAGCTGCCTGCCCCTCTACCATAGCAGCCCACCACGGGTTAACTTTCATAACTCTCCTAGGCGTCTTTAGACAGGAATAGAACATTTGTGAAGACTGAAGATTTCTTGAATTCCTAAGGTTTTACCACACAGTAGGGTTTCACTTATACGAAAAATATTTATTGGTAGGGGCGCCTGGGTGGCTCAGTCAGTTGAGTATCTGCCTTCAGCTCAGGTCATGATCTTGGGGTCATGGGATCAAGTTCCATGTTGGGCTCCCTGCTCAGTGGGGAGCCTGCTTTTCCCTCTCCCCTCCCCACCCCCACTCATGTTCTCTCTTTCTCTCTCTCTAATAAATAAACAAATCTTAAAAAAAAATATTTACCAGAATCCTACTATGCAGCAAGCACTGGGGATGTAGCATCGTGCGGGACAGAAAGAGGCTGCATGAATACTGGTTCCCTTTTCCTGCCAACAAACACTTGCCAACTATTGCTCCAGAACCTCCAATGTATACACACAAACACACACGGACACGCACAGTCCTGCAGCCGGGACAGTAGAAGATAATGTGTTTTTAAGAGCTTCTGGGGCTTGTAGGACCCATCTCTCCTCTTGAGATCCTGTTACCACAGTAAGAACTAGACCTCACTCCTCTCGTACCTCTCCCTGCATTCTCAGCCAGACCCCAGCAATAATCAGCAACTTCAAGGACTCTCAGACTGGGTTTTCCAAAGACTGCATGGACAGCCACCACTGAGCCCGACAGAACCTTTGTGCAGGTCCTGTGTCCAGCCCCACAATCTGCTCAGCAGGAAAGAAGTTTAAGGCCCTTACAAATCCATTCCCTCAGCTTAAAACAGAGAGCCCTCCCCAAAGGCCTGTAAGAGAACTGTAAAAAGCCTGGCTCTCCCCTTGCCTACGTTCCCAAATGGCCACAGCCCACCGGGAGGGGCCTAACCCTCACCACTGCCTTCTCTCCCCCTACCCCCCAACCAGCTCCCACAGAACGAAAGCCAGAGCCAAGGAGACCACCGAGCCCAGATCACTGTCAGGCCGGGACCTCAGCACAAGCTGCTCACAGCCTTTTTGATTACACTTCATACAGCTCTCTGTGCCACAGGAACAAAGATGAAGCCAGCACAGTTCCTGCCCTCAGACAGCTTCCAATCAAAATAATGAGCACACAGCGGGGGCCCAGTTAACCAGGACCAGCCATCATTCCCCCCAGCTAACTCCCAGGGGGACTGCCACGCGTCTCCAGGTGCACCTCCTTCTGATCATGTGGTAGTGGACCCTGCCCAGGTTTCCTCCTCCTCTAACTACGGAAACCCAAAAACAAAAATGCCTGGGGCTGTTCAGGGCCATCTATCTTTGCAACTTCCTCTGAGGCCAGATTATAACTAGCTTTATGCAGTCTCTAGGCACCAGCTGGCAGGCCCAGAAAGTTCCTTTACCACAGGGCCTGCCTGGCTGTCCTGCCTGTGCCACGGGGCCTGCAGGGGGTGTGGTCTGGCTGATGACCACTTCCCTAGGCCTCACCCTCCACAGCCCATCCCTGCTTCCTGAGCCAGGGCAGGGCCCCCAGGAAACCGCTCACCACAGCTTTGACAGCAGTCTTAGAGCCGGCCCCTCCCTTTGAGGGCAGTGGTTCCAGCGGAGAAAAGAGACTCCGCAGACTGGCTGGGTGGACGCAGCGGGAGCTGAGCGGTTAGAGTCCGGGCAGAACCCAAGATAAGGCTCCATCAGAATCCTCCTGCCCCCCATGCAATTTCCCCAGCCCTCCCCTCCCTCTCTCTCATCTCCCCTACCCTTTTCCCTCCCTCTCAGACCATAACTTATCTACAGAAGGCTGGGAGAGGGGCAGATAGCCTTCCCAGCTGTGAGGCTGCCTGGAGAGGCCAGGGACCGTGCTCTGATTCATCAGGTTGGTTAGACGCTGGGGGAATTCCAGAGCAAGGGAAGGCCAGGGCTGCCCCCAGTTCAGCCTGTCCTGGGGAAAGCAGCACACACCTGGGAGCCTGTCATCCTCAGCCCAACCAATGGAAATCTAGGATACAGCAGAAAAGTCTAACAGGAAAGTCTGCACTAACCAGAATTTGTTTTTATCTCCCTCCAATTCCTCACCCCTGCCCAACACTTGAAAGGCAAAAGCCTTTCATCCTAAGTCCTTAGCAATGGCATGAACTATCTCGGGCTACCCCAACCCCGCACAATTTGGTTGGAGAAATAATACGACTATCATTTACTGAACACCTCTGCAGACTTTGCTGAGCGTTTAACACACATTCTCATTGTTCATTCTCACACAATACCATACGTGGTAGGTATGATGACTAACTCCATTTTATACGAGAAAAACACAGGCTCAGAGGAGTTCAGCACCAAGGAGCTAGCAAGCTGCAAAGCCAGAATTCAAACCCAGGTGCACCCAATTCCAAATCCTGCCCCTCAATCCCACAGTGGGTTGCTCTAACTGGGAGTCAAGCAAAGGCGGTAAGAGATGAAGGGAAATTCTTCCCTCAGGCATTATCTCCAATATCCCTTGCTCAGGCGGCTTCCCAGGACACTCCATCCAAAATGCCAACTCACTCCCTCCATGGCAATGCACATCCACCTCCTTCCCTATCACATGTCTCTACTTATCACTGACATTCTTTCTTTTTGTTGTTGTTGTTGTTTTTTTACTGACATGCTTTCTATTTCATTTTCTATCTTGCTCACTGTCAGCCTCCCCCACTATAAGTCAGTTCCCGGTCAATATTTGTATATTTTGTTCACTGCATCTATATTCATATATAGTAGGCGCCAAATAAATGTTGAATGAATGAATACTTAAAAATAGAAGAAGCGTAATTGTAGGAAGAAAAAAAGGGACAATCCAACCATTCAGGGAAAGAAGGAGAGATGAGAAAAGAAAGTGAGAGTGCATGGCCAGGAGCAAGTTAGCAGCCCTAAGAGGAGCCCAACAGGAGGCAATGAGGGTCTGCCAGGTCCCCTGTGGATTCCAGTAGAACCTTCCTGCACAGGAGTGACTTCCAGCTGCCAAGCCTCCAGCCTGAGGGCTTCTGCTGGGGAGGGTGCGCAGGCAGCTCTGGAACAAAGGCCTATGGACACGCAGCTGGCCAGAGCCAACACAGAGCAGAGGGGCCGGGGCCAGAGGGGCTGCCTGGGGTAAGGGGGAGGGAGGCCAATGAGTCGCTGAAGAGAGCCTCAGTGCAGCTGCAAAGGCAACACCCGCCCCCAAAGCCCAGAGTCCCCTCAACCCCAATACAACAGAGAATAACTAGATAGCTCCACAATTAACCCTCCAAAGTCAGCAGCCCAGCGCCCTCCTTCACAAGGTTCTGAGAGGGGGTGGAGGTGAAGGGGCAAGCCACATCTGGAACACAGTCCCTTTTCCCCTCTAGCGCCAGTCATCCCTCAGGCCACGGCCTTTGGCCTCCTCCGGTGTAAACACAGTGACCCTGGGTTAGCTGTGGATTTGGTAAGCCAAATGTTTACTCTGGAGCTGAGATATCGCAGGCCACAGATGTAAACCTCCACCATAGGACCCTGGTATTTACCATCTCCTGTGGCACACAGGGGACATATCCGGTAAACTTTAAAGCTCTCGAGAGCCCCTCTAGCCACAGTGAGCTCTTTATTCTGTATAAGAGTTTATGGAGCACTTTCTACATGTCTGCTTTATTCGATCCTTACCACAACCTCTATAAGGAAGAGAACACAAGTACCCTGCTTTAATCACGTGGAAACTGAGTCTGAAAGATATGTGATTTGCCCAGGTCATGTTGGAGAAAGCAGGGATTAGCCAGAGCATGAAATCTGAGTTCTAGTCCCTGTTTGGCCAACAGGGATCAGGCTCAAATCACCTCACATCTCTGGTCTCTGCTTCCTTCATGTGTAGCGTAGGCTAATGAGAGGCACCTTCCAGCACTAGCCACTCTACCAATCTTTGATGGTATGCAGTAGAGCCAGGATTAAAATTCAAGCAAAATCCTGTGCTGGACTTCCAGGCCAGTGCTCTTTCCACTTTTCTGATAGGCCACATCTAATAAAACAACCCTTAAACCACTCCCTCTGCTTCTAGGACTTGGTTTACCCCATGTTGACTCCCTGCCCTATCCCCAGAGCAAGATACCAGGGAGCCAAGGGGTTGTCCAGCCCCCAGAGAAGGGAACAGGTTCAGCAAAAGCAGCAGGAGCACTTAACATGGCTTTGGAGGAAGAGATGAGGCACCCCGGGATCACAGGAAGGGGTGAATGACAGAAGGGGTACACCTTCCTTTGGTTCTTACTGTCTAGGTTTTCTGCTGGAAGGTTGGAATGAAGTCATTCCTAGCTTAAGTCAATGAGGATTCCACTCCCAGTCCACCAAGGGAGGTGCTGGAAAAGCACTCTCCTTAAAAGAAGCAGGCGATGTCATTACTCTCCCTACTGATTATTTAAGCAAGCTCGATGTGACTGGATTGCATGAAGAGGCAGGTCTAGGGAGACCCTAAGAACCCAGTCTAGGGTTCCATGTAGGACAATGCAGTCTGAGTTGCCTCCCCAGGGGCCCTGGAGAAGACAGCCTCCTCCATCTGCCCACAGTTTAGCAAGTGGCCTAGAGGATAAAACTCTTACCGAGGCCACAAACACCGCGCCTCCCCCCCCCCCCCCCGCCCAGGCCACACCTCTCCAGCCTCCTACCATTACATTTCCCACTCCGTTCTCTTTGTTTTCAAAAGCAGCGCCGAAGAGTAAAAGGAGCTACCTAAAAATATCTTGAAATTTCAAGTTTGCACTTCTCCTCCTAGCTTTCCAAACCAAAGGGCTGAGAATGGGGAGAAAACCAAACAGATTTCAGGAGTGGGAGAGGTCGAGGCCGACAGTGGCAGGCAGTGGTCTCTATGCCTTCGGCTCCCGACATTCCCTTTCTGGTACCCACTCTAACCCTTCCAGGACAGGAGCTGAGATTCTCAAGAACGAGCACTGTGGAGTACCAACCCGGAACAAGCTGCAGGCGCCCGTTGGGCTCCCAGGACCAGAGGCTGAGGTCCTTCCCCAGAAGAGTCCACCCGGCCCAAGTCCCACAGTCCCAGGCTAGGGCCAGCCCTCCCGCGCCCGAGCATGCAGGGGGAGCGGGCGGGCGCAGCCTCGCGGGCTTCCCGGCTTTCAAACGGAGTTTCCCGGAGCCACCTGGCGCGGTCGCTCCTTTTGGTTCCGGGGTGCGGACTACAGGACAGAAAAGGTCTCGGTGTACGAGCCTCCCGCGCTCCGGTCCTCTGCTGGGGGAGAGGGGGAGGTCGCCCTGGAAGGCGCCAACGCAGCCCCGGGCCCTCCTCAGCCGTCCCGAGTCCTCACCCCGCGGGGGGCTGGGGCGAGGGACCGGGAGGGTGGGGGACCTCGGAGGGGCTCTAGGCGCTGCCACTGGCCGAGGGAGAGGGGAGAAGCGAGGGCCACTCACCGCGCGGTCGCCGGCCCGCCGGGTCCCGCACGCTGGGCGCGCGAGGCTGCCCAGGTGCGGCCGCGACGCAGGCGCGAGTTTGAAAGTCGCTCTCCGCAGGGGCCGAGGCTGCCGGCCGCTCCCGCCCACGGTCCGGCCCCTCCGCGGCCGGGGTTGCGGCCAGCTGCTGACGCGGCCCCCCGGGACCCCAGCCCGCGCGCGCCTTCTCAGTGCCGGGCAGGAAGTCGGGGCCGGGCGAGCGGGGCCGGAGCTGCGGAGGGAGGGGAGGGAGGGGAGAGCGGGCGGGAGGGGCGGGCCAGGAATTTTTCCAGTGGGTGGAGACTCGGGCCGGCCGCTGGAATCCAGCAATTGGTGGCTCCGCGGGGACCCGGAGAACCTTCGCGACGCGGCGAGCCGGAGCCCGGGGTGAAGGGGAGCGGGCGCCGCTAATGATTAACGCCCTCGGGTGGGGCGAGCCCGCCGCCCCGACGGTGACCGTCCCGCCCCACGCAAGCCGCTCCCCGGCCGCCTAGATGTTCGCAGATACAAAGACGCACGTGGTGGGGGTCATGCCGGTGTCACAGCCAAACAGCCCCCGTTGTGCGGATAGGAAAGGGGGCTTAGGAAGACATTAGTTGCGATCGGCTTTGGGGGGGGGGGGGCCTCAAGCCTACCAGAGCAGGTCACCTTGGCTTTTCTGAGTCAGAAAGGCACGTCACGAATTCCTCGCCGCAACTCGGTCCCTGTGATCCATTCCAAATGTAAATCCCGGCCTCGGGGAAGCTGAGGAGATGAAGAAACCGGTAACTTGGCGGAAGTCCACTAAAAGGCTGCTAGGTGGATAAAACAAGATGCAGAAACCTGTGTAATAGAGAACCTGTCTCTTGTTTTTACGTCTGTATGTAATCCTATGGCCATGGAAAGGTACACACCTGGAAGGGGGTCACGGACACTCAGTAAGGACTTGAGCAAGATCATAAATTTTAAAACGCAAAATAATTCATCAGTAAAGATGGAAAAAAGATGCTGTCTGTTCCAGCACAAGGCAAGAGAGAAGGCCAGGGTGGGGCCCCAGAAGAGATCCCACTGCTTAGACATTATCACCTGGGGAGGAGGAATGGGACACTGATATCGAATCACTGGGTTCTGTGTAGACAAGTGTGTATAGTAAACGGCAAATAGAGTTCTTGTTAAAAAAGAACACAAGCTTAAAAAAAAAAAAGTCTGCTCCAGGCGAATGCAAACTCCAGGTGATTTACGGGGAGGGGAGGGGAGCAAACTCCAGGTGATTTACAGGGAGGGGAGGGGAGGAGAGGGACTGGAGCGGAAGGAAATGGCTTTCAGGTGACTTTGAAACTGGATCCCGGCGGAGGGTGGGGTGAAGATTGAGGGGCTCCTGGCTCCCGACTGCCGGGGAAAAAGTTAAGTGGAAACGGGACCCACATTCCTCGGGGAGGGAGGGTCGGCTCCAACCTTGCAGAGCCCTACGTTCGCCTCCCGGGAAGGTGAAAGCCGAGACTGCGGAAGGAGTTTGGGGGTAAACAGCCGCCGCGGCTCCACCAGATATAGTCAGCCAGGGTTCCTCGCTGAAGAGAAAAGTGAGAAGCCCCAAGTCCCTTCCTGCCTTGGGGCTGGGGGTGGGGGAGGCAGTCCTTCCTCATACTTCCACCTTTCTTTGAGCCTGATTTCTTCTCTGATCACCTGAATCCTATCAATCCCGTTCTGTCCACCTCAAATTCCAGGTTCCAAAGAAGCCCCTTGACTTATCTAAGCCATTACTGAGGGCACCCCTCACACCTCAGGCAGGGAATAGTGCCAATGACAGTAATAATAACTCATTTGGTGGATGCTTACCATGTGTAGGGCCCAGTGCTATGCTATTTACATTGTCTCCCTCTATCCTCACAGTTACCTTGTGAGCTAGTCAGTATCCTTATCCCCATTTTACGGATCCGATAACTGAGGATCAGAAGGTAACTAGCAACTTAACCAAGATTACATAACCAGAAAAAACAGACCCTGACCAGATCCCAGATAGGTCTAACATCTGAGTGCTTACTATCTGCTAACCATCATTCTAAGTCCTTTGTACAAACAGTTGTGGTCACAGAAGAAACAGAGGCAAGGTCACACAGCTAGTGTGTGATAGACCCGGGCAAAGCTGATCTTCGTCACCATCTTATTCTGCGTTCTTTTTGACACCTGTTATATTCAGTTCAGCTCATTATAATGCCTTGCATTGCTTCTAATTGTTTTAATGTACATAACCTATTTCCTAAAAATATTTTAATCTTTCCTTATGGCAGAAGTCATATAGGAAGCATTCTGTAAAGCAATTCAGGTGAAATAACCCAAACAGTTTGAAATCATATCTCACCTCTAAGGAAAAAAACCTGTGTCTGGGCCCAGGCTCCAGCGATCAGAACCTCTCTCCTTCCTGCCCCTTCCAATCCTTGCTTTAGTGTCTGCACTCTCCCTGCTATAAAATTATTTATTATTATAATAATACCTTATGCTCCAGTAATGTCTTTAATCCAAGATCTCAAAGTGTTTTTTTTTTTTAAAGATTTTATTTATTTATTTGACAGACAGATCACAAGTAGGCAGACAGAGAGAAGGGAGGAAGCAGGCTCCCTGCTGAGCAGAGAGCCCGATGCGGGGCTCGATCCCAGGACACTGGGATCATGACCTGAGCCGAAGGCAGAGGCTTTAACCCACTGAGCCACCCAGGCGCCCCTAAGATCTCAAAGTGTTTTAAAAAATACAGATTAATTCATCTTCACAGTACCCCCACTGAGATGGGCAGATGGAGGTATTCTCCCCCATTTTTATGGGTGAGAAAACCAGGACAGCACAGAGAATTGAAATGACTCACTATGGAAATCAGTGGAAGGGTTTCTTCTCCCAGCCCTTGCACTCCTCCTTCCTAACTCTTGGCTGCCAACATCTGCATCAAAATTTCAAATCCCAGAGACAAAGACCATTGAGTTTTCACAATAAAGGACATTTCCAAACTGTCATTTCAGCTGCTCTATTGTGGTAGGCCTCAGGAGAGGGAGGGGATGTAAAGACTGCCAAGGTCCTGAGGCTCTGTGCTTCCAGCCCCGAGAAGGAACCCCGGCTGACTGGAATGGGGGAGGAAGTCCTCCTCCAAGGTGACCTAAAAAGCCCAAACAAGGGGCGCCTGGGTGGCTCAGTGGGTTAAAGCCTCTGCCTTCGGCTCAGGTCATGATCTCAGGGTCCTGGGATCGAGCCCCGTGTCGGGCTGTCTGCTCAGCAGGAAGCCTGCTTCCCTTCCTCTCTCTCTGCCTGCCTCTCTGCCTACTTGTGATCTCTGTCTGTCAAGTGAATAAACAAAATCTTTAAAAAAAAAAAAAAAAAGGCCCAAACAAGCTTTAATGTCTCAAAGCTTCCAGAGTTTCAAGTGGCATTTTAGTTATATATCTCAAAGTGTGCGCCACAGCAACAAGAGAATAAACAAACTAAATGTCATCAAAATCTAAAACTTTTATGCCTCAAGGGGCATCAAGAAAGTAAAAAAAAAAAAAGAAAGAAAATTGTTGCAAATCATGTATCTGATAAGAGATTTTATCTAGAATGTGTAAAGGATCCCTACAAGCAAATAACCCAAATAAAAAAGCAACCCAATTTAAAACTGAGCAAAAAATCTAAACAGACATTTATCCAAAGATATACAGATGGCCAATAAGTATATGAAAAGATGCTCAACAACCTTAGCCACCATAGAAATGCAAAAAAAAAAAAAAAAAAAAAAGAGGGGCACCTGCCTAGCTCACTCAGTGGAGCATGTGACTCGTGATCTATGGGGTCATGAGTTCAAGCCCCATGTTGGGTGTGGAGCCTACTTAAAAAAAATAAAAAGTAGGGGCACCTGGGTGGCTCAGTGGGTTAAAGCCTCTGCCTTCGGCTCGGGTCATGGTCTCAGGGTCCTGGGATCGAGCCCCGCATCGGGCTCTCTGCTGAGCAGGGAGCCTGCTTCCTGCCTGCCTCTCTGCCTACTTGTGATCTCTCTCTCTGTCAAATAAGTAAATAAAATATTTTTTAAAAATAAAAAGTAAAAAAAAAACCTTTTTAAAATGAGGGTGCCTGGGAGGCTCAGTCCTTTAAACCTATTTAAGGTTTTCTCTCTCCTTCTCTCTCTCCGTCTGCCCCTCCCCACCTCAAAAAAAATTTTTTTTAAATGAATCTCATTGTATACTGTAAGGATGGCTAAAATCAAAAATTTATAATAATTAGTGTTAATGAGGTTGTGGAGGAATTAGAACTCTCATACATAAAAGATTAAACCCAGTGAACATATGACTCAGCAATTCCATTCCCAGGTGTGTGTGTGTGTGTGTGTGTGTGTGTGTGTGTGTCCAAGAGAACTGAAAATATCTGTCCACACAAAACCTTGTACAGGAGTGTTCACAGCATCATTATTCATAATAACTAGAAAGTAGGCACAACCCAAATGTCCACCAGTTAATGATGAATGGATAAACAAAATGTATATCTCCACAATGGAATATTCAGTCATAAAAGGAATGAGGTACTGATTGAGGCTACACCATAGATGAACTTTGAAGTCATTATGCTAAGTGAAAGAAGTCAGCCATAAAGGACCACATGTGTCCATGTATATGAACAGTCCAAAATATGCAAATCTATACAGACCAAGTCCATTTGTGCCTGCTTTAGAGCTGGGGTTGGGGTGGTGGGAAGTTGGAGGAGATGGGGAGTGACTGCTAATGGGTTCGGGGTTATTTTTAGGAGTGCTGTAGACACTAAAAATGAGTAAGGGTGGAGACCAAGTGGCCGAGTGGTTAAGGCGATGGACTGCTAAAAATGAGTAATGGACAGAAGGGGTCAGGTGGGGAGAGATAGGTAGGGGGCTACGTGATCGGGCGCACCAAAAATCCCAGAAATGCTGAGGCGTAAGGGAACCAGAGATAAGGCAATAGAACCAGACCACTTCGTTTGCCTTAAACATCAGAGATGAGGTATTCAAAGGAGAAGTAATCATGGTGCTATCAGTGGTGACGTCAAGATTTCAGTTCCCTGGTCAGTCTTCTATAAAAGACCGACCATAAAAAACCTCAGTGGTAATCCACTCGGGAGGGACCCCTCCTGAGTGCTTTTTTTCTTTCCTTCCTGTTCTCACCTTCACTTAATAAACTTCCACTTCATTTCACCCTTTTGTGTCCTCGAGAGTCATTCTCCGACTCCGAGACAAGGACCCTGTAACCCTACAACAAAATAGTGATTATACTCAAAAAAATGAGAAAAAAAAAACCAAAAACCAAAAAACAACACACATGGAATTTTATATTTTAAGTGGGTGAACTGTGTCTATCTCAATAAAGCTGTTAATTTATTTTTTTTAATTGTGAACTACTACCACCTGTTCCAAAATTACCAGACTGCTTGTTATCAGAATCTATCAGAATCCTGTCAGAATCTTTGGTGGGCAGGCCCCCCGCTATGCATTCCCCCAGAACGCACTGAAGTTCAGCTTAACACCGTGCTTTACAAGACTGTGATTCAGAGCCTTGTGGCTTCAGGCTTCCTGAAATGAATGAAATGGAAGGTCTGTAAGGCGCTCTGAGAGGTCAAAGCTTGGGGGTTGGGAGGGTGGGAAAATAGAAATCCCCTTCCTGAAGTTCTTTATCAATGGCTTCTTTCCCCCAGCCTAAACCCCATAGTGTCAAAAAAAAATAAATAAATAAAATATCTGATATCAGAAGGGGGACGCCTTCAGCTCAGGTCATGATCCCTGGGTCCTAGGATTGAGTCCCGCATCTGGCTCCTTGCTCAGCAGGGAGCCCACTTCTCCTCCTGCTTGTGCTCACTCACTCTCTTTCTGGCAAATAAACAAACAAAATCTTAAAAAGAAAAAAAAAGTAAGAAAGGGGAAGAAGGTATGGGGGAAGGGAGAGGAAAACTACCCCCCCACACTCCTTAATACCTTCAGGCTCCCAGCCACTGCTGTGAGGAGCTCTTAAAGGAAATGAGCTGTTTGTTTGAGTTTGTGTCTGCAACAGAAACATTTGCCAATCACTTGTGGTTTTTAAAGAACAAGGGAGCCTCATGTGAACCATTTCTGGAGATCCACTTACATCCACCTCTGCTATCGGCAGATAAAGGGGCTGTAAGGCAGCATTTACAACACCTGAGGCCAGAGACTAGGCACTAAGACATCAGCCTTTAATGGTCTAGGTATTGGTTAATACAGTGACGGTCCCTTCTTGGACTTCTGGCCTTTGGGCCAGACATTTTTCTATTTACAACGCTGCCTGTAGATAAAGTATAAACGTGGAAAGTCAAGCCTTCCCCAGCTTATTGCTAAAGCAAAAGATTTTCTGGGGAGAGTTCAGGAACTATTAGCTGATACGGTATTGTGAGTTGTCCGTGTACTTCTTTTTCTATGTTGTTAATATCCCATAAGACTTTTTGCTTCTGAGATTTTCAGACCTGGGTATTCATAAGAAACACCTAGGAAGTTTCTGACTCGCAGCTGAAGCCTACCCCAGGAATCTGCTTTTTAACAGTAAATGATTCAGATGCAAGGGAGACCCATAGACCACACTTGGGTAAATAGTGGTCTGAATTCTGCCTTTTGTCTTTTCCCCTACTGGTGCTTCCTCTTCCTCCCCTGAAACTTAGGACTCAAAACAGAAGCCCTGCAAACCCAGTGCTCCAAAGATGAAAGGGTACGGCTTTTAAGACCTCATGATGTTGGAACAAATCAAGCTCTTAGATTTAATAGATGAAAGGGTTCTACCTTGATTCATGTGAAATGCTTAACCTTCCACACCTTGGTGACAAGTAGGGCGGGGTGCACCTCCCAAGTACTAGACTGTAACACTCAGAAAACAAATTAATAAGAGCTTAATTAGGAGGTAATTGCCCAGTTACTTGCAGATGGAGGCAGTTCTTCCTGACTGTAATTTTGGTTGTTGATGTTTTCCTCCTAGACAGGGACCTATAATAGGTAGATTCAGCCCTGGCTTCCCCAGAGCATCCTGCTCAAAGAGTACAGAGTAGTTGTTGTTCCAAGAAACCAGTGGGGCCCAGATTGGCATACTCTTTCTCTTTTCTTTCTTTCCTTCCTTCCTTCCTATTTTATTTTTTAAAGATTTATGTATTGGGAGGAGGGGCAGGGGAAAGGGAGAAAGAGTCCTATTTTTTTTTTAAGAATTTATTTATTTATTAGAGCAAGCGAGAGAACAGCAGAGGGAGAGGGAGAAGCAGGCTCCCTGCTGAGCAAGGAGCCAGATGTGGGGCTCAATCCCAGGACCCTGGGATCATGACCTGAGTGGAAGGCAGATGCTTAACCAACTGAGCCACCTGGCATACCCTTTCTTTGGTTTCTGCGCCAGACCCTACAGGAAACATGGTAATAACCAGATGGGGCAACTGGGACCCAGTCCATCCGTTTTCCTAAGTCACCAGCATCTCCTCCAGGAGAAATGAGGAATTGACCCAGGGGGAGAAGGAATAACTGTTCCTCCACCCAAGCAGTGAGCAGGCTCATGGAGCCCACGCAGTCCTATCCTGTTCTCGGCTGCCAGGCAATCCCATGGAGACTTCACCTCCCTTCACAGGTGGTGCTTTGTGGCGGTCACCCGGGTCCACTCTTCACTCCAATGCTACAGAACTGCATTCTTCTCAGAGGACTGCCAGGGTTTCTTCCAATCCTGAAAATCTTGGATTCCATCATCTTAAGGAATCCCAAGCTGATCATTCAGCTACAAGCTCTCTTATCTCTTTACCTCCAAGCTTGACCAGGGAGACAAGTCTGATTTCACAACCTCTGACTCCATAACCCAAATGCCCTTATCTCGGGCCTGTGGCCGTCCTCAGCCTGCTAGGAAGATTATGGGGCTAGCTCTGTGCCAGGAGCAGTGTTCAGTGCTCCACGAGTATTCTCATTCCATCCTCCCAACAATCCTTGGAGGCAAGTAATTGTTCTCTCCCATTTTACAGGTGAGAACATCAAGGCTCAGAGAGGTCAATCACATGTCCCAGGTTATGTAGCTCCTAATGGTAGAGCCGAAACATCTTCCCAGGCCCCTCTGCAGCCTGAACTTATCCTCTTAACTGGCAGCCTGCCACCAAAATACCCAACCCGGTTCCCAAGGAGCCACTAGACTCCAGCAGATGGGAGCAACTTAAGGAATTCAACCCAAGAAAAGAAATGTCCCCTCCCTGTTCTGCCCAACCAAACTGCTGCAAATTACCTCACTACTGACTGAAAAGCCTACTAGGTTCACAAGTGAGTCCCAGACTTGTTCAAGGGGCTGGTAAATCAAGTGATGGGGAGAGAAGGAGGAATGTGGTTCAGGGTCATAAAGAGGATGAGAAGGGGGAAAAATGCAAAAATCTCTAAGGACTTGTGACATCTCAAGCAAACCAGCCATAAAAGGGAAAGCAGGACATCTGCCTGGCAAAAACAGTCTCTGGAGCCCTAATCATGGCCCTGCCACCTGTTCCCTAGGAATCACTGGGCTGCTGGAACTCAGAGAACATCCTGTCCTGCTTGCCCCTGGAGAGACGGGGAACAGAGCTGAAGTTTACCAAGAGCTGCTGAAGGGAGTGGGGAGTCGGGTCCCTGCTGGGCTCAGAGACTCTTGCAGAACTGTCTCTAGAACCTGCCTCCACCCCAGCTGCACTGCCTGCCACCCGTCCTTACAGTGGAACTTGGGGTCCCTATGACAACACTCCCTCTGCCCTCCCCCACCCCCCAGCTCACCTCCATCCCTGTGGCCTCATGGCAGGACAACTTCCCAGGTATCCAGACCAGACATGGAGGCTTTGCAGACCCTCTGCAAGCACGGTGATTAAAAGCACAAGCTTTGGGACGCCTGAGTGGCTCAGTGGGTTGAACTGCTGCCTTCAGCTCAGGTCATGATCCTAGGTCCTGGGATCGAGTCCCACATCGGGCTCCTTGCTTGATGGGGAGCCTGCTTCTCTCTCTGCCTCTGCCTGCCACTCTGCCTGCTTGTGCGTGCGCGCGCTCTCTCTCTCTCTGATAAATAAATAAATAAAATCTTAAAAAAAAAAAAAAAAGAAGCACAAGCTTCGGAGTCAATAGACCTGCACACTCGATATTTAGTCAAGCCATTAACCTCACAGGGCCTCAGTTTCCTCATCTGAAAATGGGGTGAGTAGTGATACCTATCTCACAGGGTGTTTTCCAGGAATTCGTAAGAAAATATTTGTAAGGAACACATAGATCCTCTTCCGCCCGCAGAAAGAGGTGGCTTCTAATGCTATTTGGACTTCTGCTTCTAAGGGTTAATTCCCCCAAGCACCACGTCAACACCCTGGTTTCACTAATGCCCTGTCAAGTCAAAGAATCTTACAACTGTTAGAGACTAGAAGTCACCTGAGGTAAGTATTGTTTCCTTATGTAGTTTTCATACCTTGCTCTGAGAATGAAATAATATCAGGAAAGTATTTAGCACATGCCTGGGATATAGTAAGTGCTTAGTAGATGTTAGGGTTTGTGCTAGTTAATGTTCTGTGTCAACTTGACTGGATCATATGATGCCCAGACATCTGGTTAAATGTTATTTCTGGGTGTGTCTATGAGAGTGTTTCCAGAAGAGACTAGCATCTGAATGGGTCGGCTGAGTAAAGTGGGTTGCCCTCCCCGGGGGTGGGGGAACCTCCTTCAGATGATTATAATGGCTTTAATATTGGCAAACCCTGGGGGTCAGCTGTTGGGGTAGGATGCTTGGGAAATAGCCAAATACCATTCAGACCCTAGTCAGGTGGAAAATGTAATCTCTGGCTGCGTTAAAATGGATCCGGAATGAGACGATGCAGTGGAGTGAGGACACTAGTCTCTCCCAGGGGGCCTCTGAGCCAGTTCTAAAGGTGCTTCCAGAGAGGAGCTGATGCCCACTCTGCCTTTCCCCCACCTGTGCCCACCCTCCAGGGGTGCTCTGCTCTCCCAGGACAGAGAAGTTGAGAGAAGTCTGAGGCCCAGAGTCACTTCTAGTCTCCACCAGCCCATGTGACCTAGGGATACTTCCCTGGGATGTTCAGCCATCAAACAAAGATCTACATTCTCACCTCCTCTCCATTTCCTTCCCAGGCTCCTCCTCTCCCTCCATCCTCACTCCCTGAGGTGGAAAAGAATTTTTTGGTAGACCACAGAGCTTACTGGGGGATGTAACCCCCCACCCCCCCTCCTCCTGGGCATTTAAGTGGAGTGCTTATTTCCCACTGAGGAGAGCTGCACACAGACCTGACTCCTGTAGCTCTCACACTTGTTTCCACAAGTTTCTCACCCACAGACATTCATCGCAGTTCTGTTATGTGTCAGCCATTATGCTGGCTCTTGTCAAGGACATGAAAGCATCAGACCCCATCTCTGACCTCAGCCAGGTGGGAAAGGGTGACAAACTCTAAACATTTAACAGTAAAATCTTTAAAGTGCCATTCTAGACAATGAAAGCAGACATGGTACAAGACAGTTGGCAACTTTTGGATAATTCTAATTGGTACTAAAAGCCAGAGGGCAGAGAGCTTACTGTAGTCTAGAGGCCAGAGTAGTCAGGAAAGACTTCTTGGAGGAGGCGGCCTCTGACCAGAGTCTTGAGAGAATGAGTGGATTTGGGGGAGCTGAAGAGGAGAGGAAATATGAGGGAGAGAAGATAGTGCTGGGAAGGCAAAACTCTGGTCAAGGTTGGTCTGTGTGTGGCGCTGGTATACATGTGAGTTTTCTCTGGTTCACTGGTATTCCAGGCTAGTCATTCTTCCCAGGTGTCTTGGCAAAGACTTGAACTTTATCATCAAGCAGGGGGTTCTCCTTCCAAATATTCAGATCTAATGACTCTGTATGAGTTAGATTTATTTGAGTTGCAAGTGACAGAAACTCAACATAAAACTAACTTAAGCAGAGAGAGCTTTGTCTCTTAGAACTGGAAAATCCAGGTATGGAGGCACATTAGTTAGCTAGAGTACTAAGGCATAGCTGCCTCTAAGTGATCTAATACTATCTCAGGGCTCTGTTTTCTCTCCCTTGTTCTACTCTACTCAGAACCACCTTATAGGCTGGCTCTCACAGGGAGGCAGAGAAAATGGCTGCCAGTCACCTAAGATTCATATTCTCTGAACTTATCAACACCAATGGAAAGAGTAGAAGTTTCCCTCCTACTCCCTCTTCAGAGTCCCCGATCAGCATCCCTGATGAAGGAGGTAGAAGAGGTTCACTGACAGAGTCCCAAAGTTGTCTGTCATGTGGAGGGATACCTGTGCTGTGGGGTAGACCCAAAGACTAAAAGACTAAATATAGGACTGGCCTGGGGAGGCAGGCAAGGCTGTGTTGCATTATTCTGGAGGACCCCATTCCCTGCTATGGACTCCCAGATAGACACATGTCCCCAGTTCTTCCCAACCCTAATAGCCAGGCTCTTTCTGTAGGGAAACAAATGGTTAATTGCTAGGAATGGTTAACAGCTACCCAATGGTTGTTTTTTTTTTTTTAAAGGTTTTATTTATTTATTTGACAGACAGAGACCACAGGTAGGCAGAGGCAGGCAGAGAGAGAGTGGGTGAAGCAGGCTCCCTGCTGAGCAGAGAGCCCGATGCGGGGCTCGATTCCAGGACGCTGGGATCATGACCTGAGCCGAAGGCAGAGGCTTAAACCACTGAGCCACCCAGGTGCCCCAACAGCTACCCAATGGTTAACAAATGGTTAACAGCTACCCATCACAAGACACTGGGGCAGGGTTAGTAACTGGATAAACATCCAAAGGGATGTAGCTATCTTAGGGGTGGGACCTAGCTCCAAAGACTGGGTTAGGCTGGTATACCCTTACACCGTGGAAAAGTCCTGAAATGGATCAGGTGGTGAGCAGAACGGAATCCTCACTGCAGGCCAGAACTCACTTAAAGGGCTTGGGTGGTGTTTTCAGGGCAGTAGGGGTCATACTAGGAAGAGCAAGGACCCAGTAGGTGTCCTACTCAAGAAGAGCAATATTTCAGACTGGACTCAGTACTGAGCGGACACTGAAGGCATTTCCACCCTGCTCATTGTCTGCTCTTGAGTTCTCAGTAGGCAGCACGCTGGGGGGCCCCAGGGCAAGGGAGCAGCAGCTATGCATCCCTCCAGAGCAGAATCGCAGAGGGAAAAAGAGAGCGGAGGCTTAGGGCCATGCTGGCCAAAAGACCTTTCTATGTGGATGCAAATATTCTATAACTGCAGTTTCCCCCACGGGAGCCACAGACGGCTGCTGAGCATGTACATGTGGCTAGCACAACCAAGAGACTGAATTTTTCGTTTTATTTAATTGAAATGAATTTAAATTTCAATGGCCACATGTGGCTATTGGTTATGTATTCAATACTAAGTCTTAGAGAACATCCTTCCTCCATGCACCTCCAGGGCTTGGAAGGGGAAAAGGCAGGATAAGTTCAAATGGAACATCCCAGTCAACCATCTACGTCAGGCAAGGCAGATGGTACAGAACTGGGAAATGAAGAAGACCCCTGGTGTCAACCTCCTTCCTAGACACAGACATCAGTTGCCTGAACTCTGGCAACTGTCCCCCATCCCCTCCCTCTGAGAGCCACTGCCTCTGAAAAGAACCTCACAAAAGGTCATCTGAGGCTACCAGGTGGCTCCAAACCCACAGTCCAGTGAGGAAGGAAATAACTTCCACACCTTGCCATAGCCTCAAAGGGAACACCCTCCCACCATTGATACGGGAGACCCTGTATCCCAATAGTCTTCCTAGATACTTTCCTATGGAAAGTATCTCACGCTGTGCCTAAGGACCCCGTAAATGGGCAGATCTCTAAGGGATCTCAGTTCCACATGTGTTGACTGAATGCCTCCCAGATCATCAGAGGAAAAGCTGAACTTAAATAATTTCCTGTCCAAGAACAATCTGTCACCTAGCACAGTGGGAAACCGTCCAAGCCAGCCAGCAGAGTTACACAGCCCCACCCACAGCCTCCAGCCTAGAAAGAGGTCTGCGCTATCAGGACCATCAGGGACTAGGTGAAGGAGTCCTGACCAACCCAGAAGAGACCTAAACCAGCCCTGCAAATGAATACCAAGCCACGGGCCCAAGACCAAAAGACAAAAGTAAGCTTGTGGGAAAGGCAGCCAGTCAGTCAAGTGGAGACTATCTTCCCATTGAACACCCATTGCAGCTGCGCAGAGCTACCAGAAGCCAGGCCTGGCCCTGGGTAGATTCAGCAGGGCTGCAAGAGCCCAGGCAGAGCAGGGTGGTCGGCAGAGCAGACTGTGTGCCACGCTTCCGCCAAGCTGGCTCCTTTCTGTGCACTTTCCATGCTATTCCATGAATTGGCTTGCTCTGGCCCAGGAGAGACTTAAATAAATTCGGGGCCTTCTCCGACCATCATTTCCACATCTATTTGAGGTGTCCTTTTTAAAAAATAAATTAAGCTCATGTGCATGTTCATTGCAACATTATTTGCAATACCCAAGCGGTGGAAGTAACTCAAATGTTCATCCTTAAAAAAATGGATGAAGAAAAAGTGGTCTATATATAAATGGAATATTATTCGACAGTAAAAAAAAAAAAAGAAGGAAATAGAGTTACATGCTACAACATGGATGAAACTTGAGGACATTATGCTAAGTAAAATGAGACAAATTTGCATGATTCCACTTATATGAGGTATCTAAAGTAGTAAACTCACAGAAACAGAAAGTAGCATGGTGGTTGCCAGGGACCGTGCAGCAGGAAAAATGAAGAGTTGTTTGATGGGTAGTGTTAGTTCTATAAGATGAAAAAGTTCTAGAGATTTGTTGCACAACAATGGGAATATGGTGAACACGTAACAGTGGTTAAGATGGTAAATTCTGGTCATGTGTTTTTTGCACAATTAAAAATTTTGAAATAAATAATAAATAAAGGTTTTTATGTATTGTCTTATCCTACATTGTCCTACATGCCGTTAGGGAAAACACGGAAAACTGAGGTTTTTCTTGTAAGTTTTGTGAAAGTAAGGCCTGACCATAACTGAAATGTGACCTAATAGGGATTATAGAGAAAAAAAACAGATCCTTGCCCCACTCTGGGCTCCCCCACCCCCACTCCCTCCCTTCCAGAGGCAGCCAGTTTTAGACTTTTCTGCTTCTAGATGGTCATCAACCTAACACTACATAGTTTGCTGCAAAACTTTCTCTGTCGACTTCAGTGGTGACTCCGGACTGAGAAACGGGAGGACTTAGCTCCTAACCCAACCCTCACCTTCTTCCCCAATCCTCCCGGGTTTAGTCATTACAGACAGCTGTCAGTTCCTCTGTTGGTTATCTTTGTAACTGTAAACAATGTGCTTAAAGCTCGCCTGGTTTCTTATTGGGTCCATGTTCAACACCCCCTTGCTCAGCTAAATGAGCTCCTTACCCATCTTCCCACAGAGATGTCCCCTTCTACCCCCGACTTCTGCCAGCTGTATTTCTGTTATGGTTGATGGCCTCTAATTCCATCTTTCTTTCTCACCGTAGATTAATACTAGAAGTTAACAGTAACCCATAATGCTCACAGAATTGTGACTTTGTGGGTGTGGTTCTCTCCGTGCGCTAAGGCTACACTTGCTACTGCGTGGGACCACTCCTGCCGAGGGCTCAGAATATGCAGGATTCCCACACTTAAGCAAATGTTTCCTTTTGACAGATTCCTCCCAGTTAAAACAACAATGAAATCAGGGCAGAGATTATGGAGTTTACCATCAGAGACAAGCGAACTGTTGCCAATATGGGAAGGTCCCCTGTGATCCACCCAAATAAAATCTTCCCACCAGCCCGACTGCATCGCCTGTGTAATTAGCAATTCCCTCCTTTGTGAGAAGCGAAGTCCTCACGGTGGTGTCATCTACTATGCAAATATTTCTGGGAGGGCTACCAAGTTAAGTGGCTGACACCTCGGTGTAATCTAGTTTATCAGATAGCCGCTTTCCTGTGTGTCAGGAAGGGCGAGCCTGCTTTGGCCCCGATAAGGACAGCCCCAGGGAGCTGCCATGGCCTAAGCATGCCCTCCCTGGAAACCCGAGTGGGTGACAGCTGGGCTCTCCCCACTTTATAGTCCCCACTCTCACCAGTGACCCAAGCAACTTTCTCAGGCTCGGGAGGCCGATGTCAGCGGTGGAGAAGCCTGAGGCACCTCCCAAGCCAGCCCACAGGCCTCCACCTGCCCAGAGCCAGGGAGAGAAAGGAGGGACAGATAGAAAGATAACCAGCACAGAAGGCAGAGGCACTGGGGTGGTTCCAGAGAAAAGCTGAAGGGGCTTCTGGAAAGAAGTCAAGGGGTGCCCCTGCCTGTCTCAGAATTCTGGGGTTGGCCTAAAAGAGGAATATTCTTTTACTCCCTGTTTTACAGTCACAGCTGGTGTGTGAATTATTTTCTTTGTATCTATCTCCACCATACAGTCAGCCTCCCTGAATGCAGGGCCTGCCTGCCTTGCACCCCTAGTCCCCAGCACAGTTCCCCGCAGGCTGTGTGTGTCCAGTAGGCAGGCGCTGTTGCTGAAGCCACAGGCAAATGCAGGAGCGCTAGGCTCTTTGGTTTGCAAATGCCCTTCTCTTCAGCAGATCTAGAACTGCTCCTTCACTGTCATTCGGCCTCCAGGCCTCCAGGCCTTCAGGCCGTGTTAGCTCACTACCTGTGAATTGAGCCCAACAGAAAGGCTGGAAATGGAAAGGAGAGGATTGCCTCTATCACCAAAGCAAGGGTCTTCTGGGTTGTTCTAGGGCTTGCCTGTAGGGCTCAGACTTCTTGCAGCCTGAGGCTGCCTATGTAAGAGGAGGAGTGACCCATAGGCCTAGAAAAGCAGCTTTTTGATGTCTAATATTTACAGTATTAATGGGTAGCCTCAGACCTGTGGGAAATGACATCTATACGAGATTTTTCGCTGCAGCTTTGAAATAGCAAGACTGGAAACTGCCTGAATGTCTCATCCGTTGAGAAGTGGTTAAATAAATGATGGTACCTCCATATGGTAGAATTCAGTGCAGCCGTAAAACGGGGAGGAAGCCCTTTAGTACTGACATAAAACATTCTCTAGGATAGATTGGGTGATTTTTTTGTTTTTGTTTTCAATTTATTTATTTATTTGAGAGAGAAAGTGAATGGGTGAGTGGGGGAAGGGACAGAGGGAGAGACTATCCAAGCAGACTCCCTGCAGAGCACAGAGCCAGATGTGAGGGTTGATCCCACAACCCTGAGATCATGACCTGAGCTGAAATCAAGAGTCAGTCAAATGACTGAGCCACCCAAGTGCCCCTCACCAAGGCACAGAACAGTGTGTACAGTACATATCATTCATGGAAAAAAGGAAGAACAGTAATATATGCATATATAGTTACTCATGATATTAAAATCTTTCCAGAATGAAACATAAGAATTTTATAACACTGGTTGGGGGAAAGGAGGCCAGGTGGCTTAGGAACAGTATAGAAGGGAAACATCACTGTATACCCTTTTCTGTCTTTTGAATTTTAAATCATGTAACTGTTATTATTTTTAAATGTAAATGCAATTAAAATTTTTGAATAAACAATAACAAATGCCTCTTGAATGCCAGGCTGTATCTTTCAAACTCATTTTCTAGTTTTAGCACAACTCTGTGAAATGCATAACATAATCTCTATTTTCCAAATAAGAAAATTGAGAATTGGAGAAATAAAGCAAGTACCTCAGTTCCCGTGGACATACAACACTGGAGCTGGGGTTTAACCAGAAACTCAGGCAGGCTTCTGGTCGGTCCCCTGTGCCTCCATCTCAGGGCCCAACACTTCCTGTCTGTTCTCATTCTCCTAGCAATGGGTGCTTTACCCCAGGGGGCCCATTTATAAGACCCCTAAGGAGCCAGCTCAAGGAAGGCCCTCCTTAGCCATGGCAGAGTCCTAAGCAGGGAGGTTCTAGGAGCCTGTGTGAGGCTGTGTGTGTGTGTATGTGTGTGAATGTGTATGAGCATGTGTGTAAAACAGTATTATGGGTGTGTGTGTGTGAGCATGTGTGAATGTGTGCACATGTGAGCAGGCAAACCATGTGAGTGTATGAGTGTGTGACTTGTAAAGTGTTGGGGTATGAACATGTGTATGAGCGATTGTACTGAAGCCCGTGGAGCCCTGACCAAGGGGAAACCAGTCACTGAGGTGGGCAGGAAGCTGAGACGACAGAAAGTTGAATGGGGGCCTATGTGGGGAGTGGGAAGAGGCAGGGGGGCATGGGCTGGACACGGATGAAGATGTGGGGAGAGCCTGGGAGAGAAGGCCCCATGGCAGCCAGCCGGGGGCTACAAGGGCCTCTCCACGCGTGGGGGCTGAAAGACCTCCTCGGCATCACTCAAGCCAAGGACCCAGGAAGCAACATCCCTAGCCCAGCATTCCTTTTCCCTGGCCCCACCTAACAGGGTGAGACCCAGTAAGGGAAGGCAATAAGTGGGCTGGACAGAAGGGTCCACATCGTGGCTGGCAGGTTGCCTCCCTCTGCCCTCCGTGCTCCATAAGCTGTCACTCCCACGCCCAAAGCTAGAGCTGCAGAGACAGAGATTGGCCCCCTACCTCCACCCTAATCAGACTGCTGGGAGGGCCTGAGGCCCAGTGGGGGGAGGGGGAGGGGGGGTCTGGGAAGGGTAGAAGGATTGGAGGGGAAAGGGGGCTATTTTGAGAACAGTCTTGGTGTGGCTGTGTGCAAACTGCTGGGCTCAGAGGGCAGAGTGGCTGCTCTGCCAGCCGTTTCCTCTCTGTCCCGCCAGAGCACCTGGCACCCTCCCATGCCTCGCCTGGGCCACATGGGCCACCAATGCCACTGGGTCCAGATGTGAATGTGACCGTTCAGCCTCTGTCCACTCTGTCCTGACCATTGCTGCCACTGTGTGCGTTGTGTACACTGTGTGAGCAAGCAAAAGGGGGTCCTGACAAGAGATCTTCTTGCCCTTGGGGCTGAGGGAAACATCACCTCCTTTTAATTCTCTTTAAAAAAGCCTGGGTCACCAGGGAACTGAGTGGGGAAGGGCACTGCTATGGGTTGAATTATGATTCCCCAAAAGATGTTGAAATCCTAACCCCCAGTACCGGTGAATGGGACTTTATTTGGAAATAAGGTCTTTGCAGATGATCAAATTAAAATGAGGTCAGGAGGACGGGCTCAAATCCAGCACAAAAGACATGCTGAAAATCAGGGGAGACTGGGATACAGAGGCAGACAGGCACTCAGTGAGGACACCACGTGAGGGTCTGGCAGACACGGGACCATCCGCCTACAGGCCAAGGAGCACGAAAGATTGCCAGCAAACTACCAGAAACTAGGCAAGAGGCACGGAACAGATTCTCCTTCCAGCCTTCAAAAGGAACCAACCCTATCAACATCTTGATCTCAGACTTCTAGCCTCCAGAACCGTGACACAATACATGTCTGTTGTTCTAGGCCACCCAGTTTTGGGTACTTTGTTACAGCAGCCCAGGGAAGCAAGGACTGGCACAATCCTACCATGGCCAAACACGTGTACCTAAGCTCAGTCAGCACGGAGTCTGATTCCCCGCTGTGCCATTTACTCATTTTGCCGCTTTGGTGAAGACACTCCAGTCCTCTGAGCCTTCATTTCTGACACTTAACGTGGGACTGGAAAGAGCACGGCCCACCCGGAGCTGCCATAAAAATCTGGGTGCCAGGGGAGGGCTGCTACTGCTCTGAGGAACACACTTGGTTTTCAGGGTCTTTGTCAAAATTCTTGACGACAAAATTACCTCCCAAACAGAGAAAGTCACATTTGCGGAGAGCCGGCTGTACCAGGCACAATGCCGTGTGCGTTCCAGAATAAGCTAAATTTGAGCACTCAAAGGCTTGGAAGTGTGAGCTGTGGGTTCAGGGAAGGGCCTCCCGGAGGAGCTGGAGCCTGAGGGGCCGAGTCTGACACGGAGGCAAAGCAAGAGCCTCAAGAGGAAGGACCCCTCCCCTGACCCCCTCCCCAGCCTCTGGCCAACCCACTGGAGTGGGGAGGTGTGGGGTGGGGGATGTGCAGACCACAGACATCACCACCCCCCCTCCAGAGCCCGAGTCACCCGACCGCAATAATGAGCCTTTCTGCCCCAGTGGAGACAGAAGGCATTGTGTGCGGGCGCCCCAGCCTGAGCTGCGCCCCTCAGAAAGGCAGGCTTGTCTCAGGCAACCTCCGCGGCCTGGGGCTGCCATCCTGAACGTCACAACAAACCCAGAGCAGGCAGAAGGACAGCCACTCTCCCAGGACAGGGCGCCCTCGAGACCCCAAGGGGCCAGGGTAGAGACCGGAAGAGGGAACTTGGGGACAATCTGGATCATTCAGAGCTGAAGGACCATTTTGAAGGACCCAGGTTGGAGCTTCACAAAACCTACATTCAGAATCTCTGTTGGGAAAATTGATGGTTGAGAGCAGGGGATGTGGGGTCAGAGCGTCTGGGTTCAAATCCCAACTGGCACATTTCCTGGCTAAGTGACATAGGGCAAAACAAAATGACAGATGAGGCCACAGTTTCTCTCACCCCGTCGACAGGGGGGTTGTGAGGATCAAACAAATGGATATCTGTTACCTTGGTAGGCACTCAAGAATTATTAGCTATCATGATGACTATTAATCTATATTGTTCCAAGTGAAATCAGAAAGGCAAAATGGGGGTGCCTGGGTGGCTCAGTGGGTTAAAGCCTCTGCCTTCGGCTCAGGTCATGATCTCAGGGTCCTGGGATCGAGCCCCGCATCGGGCTCTCTGCTCCGCAGGGAGCCTGCTTCCTCCTCTCTCTCTGCCTGCCTCTCTGCCTAGTTGTGATTTCTCTCTGTCAAATACATAAAATATTAAAAAAAAAAAAAAAAGAAAAGAAAAATGCTTAACACAAAGCCTGGTACACGACAGTTGCTTAATAAACGTTGCTAGGCCGTGCTCTGTACCCCTGACTTCTGTCTGAGAAGCCCCGGGTTTCTGCAGCGAACAGGGTGGGCTCTCGAGGGGCCCAGTAGGGAAAGGTGCTCAAGGAACCTGCCTAGAATCACTCAAAGCAAATCACCCTGTTTGGGGCTGGGTCGCAGCCAGCCTACGGAGAGCTTCTGTTTTGCAGGTGGGAGCTGGTAGCCAAGTGCAGACAAGGAGGCTCTCCTCGCCTGCCTCGGCTTTGCCTCCCAGTGAATCCACAGCCTGTGTTCTGCCCCAGCTTCCACCCGGCCCAGTTCTTGGGAGATTATCTTTCCTCTACCTCACATCCAGGCGTCGGGAAGAGCCAACACCCTCACCCCAGTCAGCAGCCAAATGAGCTTCCAAGGGCTCAGGCCAGCCAGGCCCGGCCCTCCTTGCATCACGGCTCAGGACCCTGCAGGAATCAGGAGGGAATGTGCCTCCTGGGCCCATGCCCGGTCCTGACTGAGGCTGGGCTGAGGGCCTCTCCTCATCCCTCCCCCACAGACACACAGGGCTTTATAGTCAGATTATGCCATGGAAACTATGCACATGGCCTGCCCCGTTCACATGGCCTCAGCAGAAAAAATAACAGAGCCTTCTCTCTCTGCCAAGACCCACAGTACTAGCAGGCCTGAACTACCAAAGCAGGCTTCTTATGTGAAACAGGTCCCTACAAAGATCTCAGGACGACTTGTCTGCGGGTGCCCTCAAGTCACCCACCCTCCCCCAGCTCACAGCCATCTGCCTCTCTCTTCTCTGAGATCCAGAAAGTTCCAGTGGCCAGGAATATGCAGCCTCACATGGCGGTTTCCTTTTGAGAACAAATCTCATTTCCATCTCCCGTATCTTCCTAAGCCCTGGGAGCTCGGCTCTGATCCTTCTCCAGGCACCCACCCCCCACCCACGAGACGAAGTCAACCCAGTCAACAGGATGCTTCCATTCAGAGCCACCCCACCCCACCCCACCGCATTCCAGACCCATGCTACCTAATATGGTAGCCACCAGCTACATGAGAAATTAAGATTTAAGTGTTACTTAACTAAAAATTTTTAATTAAAAATTCAATTCCCAGGTGCACTAGCCACATTTCAAGGGTTCAATTGCCACCTGAGGATAGTGACTATGATACAGGACAACACAGATATGGAGCATTTCCAGTACATAGAATGTTCTATCGTAATGCAGTGCTCCATACTGCACTCCGGAATTTCCTGGTCAAAGGTTGCTAGCCCACTTGGGTGTGTGATAATTGATGTCTTCCTTGGGTGTGACTCCCCAAGACCAGACCCTACCGCCAATGGGCACACCCCTACTCATAAGGGTGACCAAAGAGGGGGGCTGTGGATGGAGCTGGAACTCAAGAACTTAAGAGACCACTGGCATCTTGAAGCTCTCAAGGTGCAGGACGGAGCTGGGCGTGGGGAGATGAAGGGGGCCTGGGGGAGGACCAGACCAGCTCTCCCACTGCTGCCGTATTCTCATGCAGAATTCCAAGGACTCTGAGAACTCTTCACTTCCAACGTGGCTTTCCAGGTTATTATGTGAAGGAATACTTTCATGATAGGAAAGTAGAATATAATCACTTAACTCTTAACCTTTTAAAATTTTAAACAGCTTTATGGAGATGTAATTCACATACTATACAATTCACCCATTTGAAATGAATTTTAGTAGAATTCACTTCAATTCTAGAATTCAGCGGCTTTTAGTATTCACAGATGTGTACAACCTTTACTGTAATCATTTTTTTAAATCTGACACAGAGCGAGAGAGAACGCACAAGCAGGGGGAACAGCAGGCAGAGGGGAAAGGGAAAAGCAGGCCCCCTATGGAGCAGGGAGCCCGATGTGGGGCTCAATCCCAGGACTGTTAAACTTTTACTATTAGGTATATGGCAGGTGGCCCCCACTGGCCTGCAAATGTGAGGGTAAGCTATCTCCCTCTCACCTCTGTGGTCAGCTCCCTGAGGACAGAGACTAGAGGTGATACCTGTGTGCTTCCCTGCCCCCCACCCCCGCACCTGCTGAGATGCCTGCCACACAAGAGGTCCCTAAATATTTGCTGGCTTTGTTGTTATTGTTACATCTGATTTTCTGTGGACATGAAAGAAGCCCAGTGATCACGGGCAGAATGGGGAAGGGTCTGGAAATCCTATTATATGAGGAACTGTGAGGGTGTTCAGCCTGGGGAAGTAGGGGGTAGGGGGGATAAAGAGAGTATGATAATCACTCAAATCGACCAGCATGTGGGAAAGGGACTAGGAGCGCTGGGTCAAAGTCCCAGAAGCCACATCTCCAGCTGGTGGAGGGGCTAGGCCACGGCACAGACAGGGTGGAGAAGTAGTGAGCTCTCTAGTCCGGAGCACATTCACGCAGGGCCTGGAAGACCTCCTGTCTGGGATGCCATAACATGGCCTTTTGCTTCTGATGAGGCAAGAGCAGGCCTCAAGAAGCTTTAAAGTCTCTTCTGTTTCTGGAATCCTGGGCCCGGAACTGCCACGAGGTAAAGGAGCTTCCAAGAGACACAGAAGCCGGACCTGCAGACCTGGACTGTCTTTGTTTTCAACTTCTCGTGGGCAGCTGGATTCAGGCTTCTCCTCTTCCCAGTTCAGGTCTGGTTCCCGCCTGCCCCCCACCTCTCCCTCCACCAGCCCCAGGGCTGCAGCAGGGGGCTGGGGCTGGCCTCCCCTCTCAGAGCCTGGGGTGTGTCCAAATGGAGGAGGCGACTGGGGCTGGAATGCAGAGTTGAGAGGCGAGCAAGTGAGCTGAGACTAATAAGCCCAAGAAACAACAGGTCCCAGCAAGCCTCAGGGAGGTTTCAGGAGCCCGGGCCCAGGCCACAGAACTGAACAAAACACCCTGAGTCAAGCCAGATGGGAGGCCACAGGGTTCTAGACCTGGGGGCAGGCGCCAGCCCTGGACTGGGTTCGCATTTGTCATCCCTGATATGCAAACCAGAGGGTGGGGAGAGAGCAAGCTCCACCCGCAGGGTCAGGGTGGGCCAGCCTGTGGTGACTCCAGGGATCAACCAAAAAAGCTCGTATGTCATTGGCTCCACAGAGAAGGCTGGGTTTCTCCAGATTTACCACAAGCAGACACGGGTGGGCTGAGGGGCACGGGCCAGGGTCCTGAGCATCCGTCAGATGGATGCACACATAGCTCCCTCCAGGAGGGGGGAAGAAAGGAACTATCACATATCACATGCCTGGCATCCGGCTTGGCATTTTCACCAACTGGGCTCCATCCCAGTGCCACATGGATACTAAGTACCGAAGAGAGAAAACTGAGCTGCAGAGAGGACAAGGAACATGTCTGAGCTCACATCCCTTGCAAGGTGTGTAGCCAAATTCAAACCTGGATCCTCTGGCTCCAGGGCCAGGCTTTCCCCACTCTGCTAGTCCCTTCTCTAGTGCCTTCTTCTCATCCCCATGCCAACCGCGGGGAGCACTAGCCTGGCCTCTATTTTTATAAATACAAAAGCTAAGGTGAAGAGCAGTTAAGTGACTTGCCCTATGTCCTGCCATAAGTAAGCCACAGACTCCAAATTCAACATCAGCCTGGGTCCCCAGAACTCTTTCTATCATCCCACAATGAATCTCCAGGAATAAACAAGGTGAGGGCTTAGGATGTATGGCTGCTTTATATATATATATATATATATATATATATGTATATATATATATATATATTTTTTTAAGATTTTATTTATTTGCTTGAGAAAGAGGGAGAGAGCACAGAGGGAGGAGGAGAAGCAGATTCCCCACTGAGCAGGGAGCCTGATGTGGGGCTCAATCCCAGGACCCCGAGATCATGACCTGAGCCAAAGGCAGATGCTTCACGAACAGAGCCACCCAGGCGCCCCTATGACTGCTTTTTTAAAATCATAAAATACAAATTTTGTTTTTAAGGAAATGAAGCAATAACATCCCTGTGATCATGGTAATATCATCAGCCAAGATACATGGCTGGGCCTCAAACAAATCAGCAGTGAACAAGCAAGGCTTCTATTTAAATTCCTCTCACAACATTGTTATTGTAACGTCAGATGCCAGCTGCTCCTGCTGACACTGTGTACATCACTCCAGCTGCACAGGTGAGAGGGTTTTACAAAACCCCTTGGGGGAGTTGACCCATTTTCCTGCTTGAGAATAAGTTACACCAGGCTCTGAGTTATTTTGGCCCTGGTGTCTTCTCACTGACCCCTGCCCACAGTCCTATTCCCACCACTCCCCTCTCCTCTGTCTAGAGGCCCCGTAGAGAGTTGAAAGAGCTCTATACTGGAGTCAAAGGACCAGGTTTAGGGGTGTGTGTGTGTGCGTGTGTGTGTGCGCGCGCGCACGTGTGTGTGTTTAAACTTCCATTTTGGGGGCATCTGGCTGGCTCAGTTGGAGGAGCATGTGACTCTTGATCTTGGGGTCATGATTCAAACCCCACACTGGGCGTAGAGATTACTAAGAAAAATAAACAAACTTAAAAAAAATCTTATTTTTAAGTAATCTCAACACCCAACATGGGGTTCAAACTCACAACCCTGAGATAAAAAATGGCACACTCTTCCAACTGAGCCGGCCATGTGCCCTAGACTAAGTTATGTAATAATTACCTGTGTGAAGTCAACCCGGTGATTTAACTTCTCTGAGACTTATCTAGAAAATGCAAACATTGAACCCAGTGACCTTCAAAGTCTCTTCCCACTCCATGGTTGATGCTCATTGTTTATTCATTCATTCCATGGGCTTGGACCAGGCAATGTGCTACAGGCTGGGGAAACGGAGATTACAATAGCCCATCACTGGCCCCAGAGAGCTCACAGGCCAGCACTCCAACGCAATTCTTTCTGCTGAGTGTCCTAACAGAGGCAAGTTGGTATCACGATGACCCAAACCATAGAGTCTCGCTTGGAGGGATAAATAAAGATGTGAGGAAAGGAAATCTTTGAGCTGAGCGCTGCATGGTAAGAAGGTGAGGAGGGACATTCCCACCAGAGGGAGCAGCAGGTGCAGAGACACAGAGGTGGGCAACAGCACAGCACAGCCAGTCCACTGCACTGCACTGGTTTGATATGGGTGGAGTAGAGATTTTGTTCACAAGAAAAGGAGATGAATCTTGAGTGATGAGCTTCTGCCCATCGTAGAGGCATGGGGACCCCAATGAAGGCTCTTAAGTGGAGGAAGAACACAGTCTGATATGTGTTTGGAAAGACCATGCCAGGGGCAAGGATGGGGTAGAGAAAAGCAGGTAACATGTCTAGGGGGATAGAAAGATCCATCAGAAAACCGTTTCAACAATTCAGGTGAGAAATACTAGGACATGAACTAAGGTAGTAGTGGTGGGGATGGGAGAGGGCACACAAACAAGGCTTGTTCCAGGTTAAGAAAAAGAATATATAGTGATACACGGGGTGTGAAGAAAGTAGTCTAGGAGGAGTCTCAAAGATGGTGCAGAATGTGCTATATAGCTGACGGGGATGAGAATTCCTTCACTTATAGAAAACTGCATCATTTCAAAGACAGTTCCTTAATATGCCAGCAAAAACACTCCCTGCCTCATTCCTAAGATCCTACAGAGGTGGAGAGAGATACTGTTTCTCAATAGTTTCCAAGGTTTTTTCATTATCATTGAGCTATATTCTCTCACTGCACCATGGGGCCTAATGTCCTAGGGAAGGAGAAAAATAGATACCATCTACAATAAAATCCTGTGCTTTGGATACGATGGAGATATGATGAAGAAAAAGTCTCTGAAAAACATCAGGAAGAAGTACAAACCGTTTTGGCATTTGGAGGGAGAGAGGAAGGGGATGGGGAGACCAGAAGTCCATGCTCTCCCACTCATGTCAAACCTTGATGGCAGTGTAGAGAAGAGTAGAAAACCTCCCCAGATGTTGAGAGCATGCCAGAAACAAAAACAATTTGTGCCTTGCTCCTTGAATGGAGTGCTGAGGCGGTCCTGAGGGACCCTTGCCATGGGTCCCTATATCTACCAGGGGTGGCTGCAGCAAAGTAGAGACAACTGCATGGCATGTTTAGTCTGGGAGAGTCTTTAGGTATCTTCCCCATACCCTTCCCCATCCTAATTCCCCATGGCTTGAGGGTGGCCCAGGAGAAACCCAGAAGTTTCTAGAGCTGCTAGGGAATACAGAAGGGTATGGAGAGTTGGGAGCCCATGGACCTGCCTTGGGAAATGGAAAACATGCAGAGACATGGAACAGGTGTAGGTTTGTATGGACAGAACCAGCAGAGCTGAGACAGGACCAATGGACCAAGTGAGCCATTGGGCCCCACCAGTCAGGGCCTCACCATGGACACCAGCAGACCAGGCAGGTGAAGGACAGCCCCACAGAGGCCACTGAGGACCAGAGGACAGCACCAGGTCCAGCATCCAGACTTACCCTCTGTCATTGCTCCAGACCCATCCACAGGGGAGGGGCGCAAGGGAAGGGGCAGGAGGGGCACACCTAGACAGCAGGTAATAATGCAGACATATCGGACTGCATATGTATGCAAAAGGAGCTGAATTACTTTATTTTTTTTTAAGATTTTATTTATTTATTTGAGAGAGAGAGAGAGATCACAAGTAGGCAGAGGTAGGCAGAGAAAGAGGAAACAGGCTCCCTGTTGAGCAGAGAGCCCAATGTGGGGCTCAATCCCAGGACCCTGAGACCATGACCTGAGCCGAAGGCAGAGGCTTAACCCACTGAGCCACCCAGCCGCCCTGAGCTGAACTACTTTAATAAAATGATTTTAGAGTTTTATTAAAGTAGTTAGAAGAGTTAGAGAGGCTGGGCCCCTGGGTGGCTCAGTCAGTTGAAGATCCGATTCTTGATTTTGGCTCAGATCATGATATCAGGGTGTGGGATCAAGCCCCGCATCAGGCTCCAGACACAGTTGGCTTGAGATTCTCTCTCTCCCTTCCCCTTGCCTGCTCTCTCCCTCTCTCTCAAGTAAGTAAATAAATAAAATCTCTTTAAAAATAAAGCAGAAGAGGGGTGCCTGGGTGGCTCAGTGGGTTAAAGCTTCTGCCTTCGGCTCAGGTCATAATCCCAGGGTCCTGGGATTGAGCCTCCCATCGGGCTGTCTGCTCAGCAGGGAGCCTGCTTCCTCCTCTCTCTTTGCCTGCCTCTCTGCCTCCTGTTATCTCTGTCTGCCAAATAAATAAATAAAATCTTTAAAAAAAAATAAAGCAGAAGAGGCTAGTTTTCCTTTAGTTGGCAAGTTTAAATTCTCCCACATAATGTTAATGCAAAGAAGAATTTGTGAAGAAGTTTATATCATTTCTAAAAAATAAAGAGGCTAAATTTCTCTTTTTCTGAAGTATGTAATTTTGACACCTCCCCAATTCATTTTTAAGTCAGGTTTATGAGTCATAATTTATATACAGTAAAAATCATCCTTTTAAAGTAGCCATTTGGTGAGTTTTGACAAATGTATACAGTTGTATAATCATCACCTCAGGTAACATCCAGAATAGTTCCATCACCCCAAAAAGTCTCTTATAGTCCTTTGCACAATCAGGTCCTCCCACTCTTAGCCTCCGGCAACCACTGATCTGTTTTCTGTTCTATAATTTTGCCTTTTCCAGAATGTTGCATAAATGGAACCACTTACTGTGTAGCCTTTTGCACTAAACTTTTTTTTTTTTTACTAAACTTTTAAACAGTATCGACCTCTGCTTCCTCCCCTTCTTCCATTCTGCCTTCTCTACAAATTGCCTTTTTTGTTTTAAGATTTTATTTATTTATTTCACAGAGAGAGAGATCACAAGCGGGCAGAGAGGCAGGCAGAGAGGGGGGGGGAACAGGCTCCCCGCTGAGCAGAGAGCCCGATGCAGGGCTCGATCCCAGGACCCTGGGTTCATGACCTGAGCCGAAGGCAGAGGCTTAACCCACTGAGCCACCCAGGTGCCCCTCTACAAATTGCTTTATATGGACAAATCCAGACCAGCAGCTATCTCTGCAGCTTCCACACCCTCCACTGGACCCTTTGTGCAAACCTCAGCCCCCCAGGGTCCACGAGTCTGGGTATTCACCATCCCAGACCTCTTGGTTCTCTGGAATGTTTGCTATTCTCTTAAAGGTGTTTTGGTGTTTTTGCCTCTCAGGACACAGATCCCTCTCTTCAGATGCCTCCTCCCAGTTCCCTCTCCTCTGCCTCCCCTCCTCCTCCCCCAGGTCCTACCCTTCTGGCACCCCGGGACCTGGGGATTCCACACACTCTGGCCTCACCTCTCCGACCTTCAAGCCTCCTTCTGCTCAGCCTTGCTCCTCAGCCTCCGTCCTTTGTCACCTCATTTTCTGTACCTGGGCTAGCTTATGACCCTACTGGCACACACATAGCCTGCTGCCCAGTAGCCTCCCGGCACCCTTTGGGTCATTGGTTGGGGGTTTGTCGACAGTTGGGTTTTTCTCTCTCAGTGAGGAAGAAGCAAGACACCTCAACACTGCAATTTCCTCCTCAACCCAGCGTGACGGTGACAGATTCTGAGTCTCCCAGACAGGGACGGTGTCTTTACACGCCCTGTTCAGTGTTGCCTGCACCATGGTGAAGAAATAAGGAAGTGAGGCCAGGCGGGAGGGCACAGCATCGGTGTGTAGGGGTGGGACTCCATTTGTCTCACAAGAGAAGACTTCAAGGGTGTTTCTCTTCCCACCTGTGCCAGGCATTTGCCAGCTAACTCTGCCTCACAGGAGCTACCCACCCCTGACACCTTCACCTGACTCGGAGGCAGCCAGAGGGAGTCCAGGCTATAGTCAAGCCTGGTGCTGAAACCTGTATTGTCAAAGACCTCGGGCTTTAATCGCTGCTCCAGGGGACAGAAGGGGCAGGAAGGCTGGTTCTGTGTTCATTCAGCTCCCTTCACAGCTAAATGATTTAGAAGACAGCTCTGGAGTCAGACTGCCAGGTTCTAGTCCTAAGCTCCTTCACTGACTACCCCTGAGGCTTGAAGCAAGTTACCCAACCTCCCGGTGCCTCGGTTTCTCCACCTGCACAATGAGGGCTGTCTCTGGAACTGGGCTGTAGTAGAGACGGAATGAGAGACCCCATATGCACCCGGCACATAAGAACACCTCAGAAGATGGTAGCTGCTGTGAGCATTATTAGTTTTTCCAGTTAGGAACTAGGGATCCTGAAATCTCAAGCTATTTCGGGTGAAGCTAAAAAGAAGAGAATCGCCAAGTCTCAGGGTAAAGAAACTTCCTGACACCCTCAGCGAAGTCAAACCCAGCTCCTCCAACGCTAGAGTTGGAGGCGAAATTCTCATAGGGGTGAGGAAGGGTTGCCACTTTCCTTACCCACCGGGGTACCAGGGAGCTGAGGGAGAAACCTCCAGGGAAAGGTGAATATTGGGAGACAGAGCCAAGAGATCCCACCATCCTTCCTGTGCAGAGAATCTCCTGGCATCCGGAGCCAACCTCAGAGGAAGCGGATTTGATTTTATTAAGGAAGTCAACACGCTCCTTCCGTCCAATGTGGACTCTGTGTTGTTCATATTATTGGTTTCCAGGATGTGAAATGTCATCCTGGGACAGAACCTGGAAAAGAATGGGCCAAATGTCTCTTTAGAGAGCTTCAGCCAACTATTGAGGAAAGTGGAACCTGCTTTCCTGATACTTGACAACCACATGCCATTCAGAGAGCAGCAGGAACAGCTGATACAATAATTACAGTAGACTTTTTTCTTTCTTTTTTCTTTTTTAGCAATTGTGATAAAAGGCTAGAGACAATCTTGTGAAGCTAGTAGTATTTTTATTCCCATTTTACAGAACAGGAAGCTGAGGCTTAATGAACAACAACAGTACATGACTGAGTGGATATGAACTTGCATCTTTTGTTTGTTTGTTTTCTTTTTCCTCTAGCTTTATTGGGCTATAACCGACAAATAACATAGTGGACATTGAGGAATTACAATATGATGATTTGATGCACAGATCTATTGTGAAATGATTACCGCAATATGGTTAGCTAATGCCTTCATTACCTCACATAGTTCCCGTGTGTGTGTGTGTGTGTGTGTGTGTGTGTGACTTAAGATCTATCCTCTCAGAAAATTTCAAAAGTACAATACGGTACTGTGAACTCTACATTTGATCTGTAAATTTAGGTCCGTTTGAACTCAGGGTCTGAGTTCTTACCAGTATTCTGACTCTTAGAGGTCATTTCAACCTAGTGGGAAGAGCATATATAAGATCTGCCTCCTGTCAACCTCCTTAGGGTATTTATTTTCTCCTTAAGTTTTGGGAAGTCTGAAGGCACAGCCCCAAAGAAAGCGCAAGTAGCTCTTTTCTGCCCCCTAGAGGACGAAACCTACACTACTGAAACTAAAGATAGGAAGGCAGCTTTTAAGAAGTGTGCACAAAATCCCAACCTGCAGGTCCAGCCTGCAAGAAACGAATCTAAGAAGAACACCCTTTAGTTTACGGAAGGTTGGTGATAACAGGTTGGGGATTTTCTGGACCAGGAGTGTGAACACAATATCAAGGGCGGGGACCTGCAGTCAAACTGGAGATTTCATTTTTAACACCAGCCCCCAGATGATTCGTTTGCTCAGGCAAGTCTTTGGGAAACACGGATGCATATGATTCATTCATCCTACAAGGGTTGGAAGAGTGCCTCCTATCTACAGCCCATTATGACTTCAGCACGGGGAAGAGTCCAAGGGAGAGAAGTATGGGTCCTTGCCTTCAGTCAATTACATCACCTCTAAAAGCCTCAGCTTCCTAATTTAGAAAATGGCCCATTTTGTAACTGGTATGGAAGCCAGGAGACCCAGGTTGTGCTTGCAGACAGGGTGTGCTTTCCTTAGTCTCCCAAACCTCGGTTTCCCTGTCTGTCAATGAGAGGTTGACTATTCAGCAAGTTTCCTTCCTGCTCCAAGACCCCTGAGTCTCTTTCTGTCTCTGCCAGACTTCAACCCACCCCTTGTCAAGAGGCTACAGGGAAACCCTGGGGGACTTCCTTAGGAGGCTGGTCTCCACAAGGGCAGAGACCAACATCCTGCCCCACCGCTCACAGCTCTTCTAGAAGTAGCTGGGGTTCAGAGCTTTTCATGTCCCAAATTCACAGCCACACAGTAGGATCCTTCTTCTCACTGCCGTGTGCCAAAGTTGGCCTCCTATTCGCACAAAGATGCTGGGGAAAGTAAAGTTGATTTGGAAAAGGAAAGTCCTCTAGAATCCCAAGAAAAGGGCTTCTGGAATCAGAATGACCAGTCTTCAAATCCTAGCCCTGCTACTCATTAGCGATGTGATTTGGGGCAAGTTACCCATTCTATACTTGGTTTACTCATCTGTAAAACGGGTATAAGAATAGTACCTATCTCAATGTGTTGTAGGTGTTATAGTGAAGATGAAATGAGATGATGTCAGGAAAAGTGCTTATATTAATATCTTGGTACATAATGGAGATTCTGGAATGTTCCCTGACTGCCACAACTAGGAAATGGCAAGGCAGTTCACAATCAGTTCTCCGCACAGACATTCAGCACCCAAGTGACTCCTTCAGGGACTCCAGCTTGACCTCTGTCATGATCTGCAATGCCAATGTTCCCTGGCTCTTGTTTAAAGGGGTTCCACTGAAGCCAACTCTTCCTCCCCACATTGCTCAAGGTGAGTCTTTAGTGGGTCCTTGGGCTCCCAGTGCCACTCCCAAGTCCTCAGAGGGTAGCCCACCTGGGTTTGAGGCTGCAGGAAGAGAGATGCGTGAGGGCTCACGGGTCCAGGGCAGGCCAAAGCCTTGCTGACGTGCTTTATAGGAGCCAGCCAAACCAGCAAGACCTAGGAGGGCCAGTGCATGGGCAGGCTTTCCATTTGCCTGGTTTCCAGTTGAAGAGTGAATAATTATTGCCCTTGCCCATCTAATATGCTACTGCTTTTGACTAAAATGAAGCAAAAATAAAATCCACCAAGACACCCAGGCACTGCAAGTTGGCAGCAAACAAGCGTATGGGGTTGGCTGGAAAGACTAATAAATAAATTTTTATTTATTTAAATAAAAAAATTTAAATATATTATTCATGTAATATATTTAAAATGTGTCCTGGAATTATCTTGTAAAAGCACAATTACCTTTCCTTTAATTTTCTGTGACAAAAGCACTAATCTGTCAAAGGTCAACATTTTAAATATGCCACAGTTCTTAATAATCTTTTTTGGGGGACAGGTGCATTTCTTCACATTTTCATATACTAAGGAGTTTTAACTATTTTTTATTTATTTATTTTTAAAGTAAGCTCTACACCCAACGTGGGGCTTGAACTCATGACCCTGAGATGAAGAGTCACATGTTCGATCAACTGAGCCAGCTAGGGCCCCTATACTAGGAGCTTTCAAAAATGCATGTGGGGGAGCCTGCATGGTCCAGATGGTTAAGTATCTGACTCTTGATTTTGGCTCAGGTCATGATCTCGGGGTTGTCAGACTGAGTCCCACAGTGAGCTCCTGGCTTGGTGTGGAGTCTGCTTAAGATTCTCTCTCTCTTGCTGCCCCTGCTCATTCTTGCTCTCTCTCTCAAATAAATAAATAAATCTTTAAAAAGTGCATGTCACTGTGGGTCGCTCCAAGAGGCCCTGGCTAGGGTCTGGTGATGAGGGCAAGGAATCCATGCAGCCGGAGTTGTAACTGTGTCTGTCCTGCAAAATGGTTTCTCCTTTTTGCGAATTGGTTTTTCTCAGGATCTCTGGGCTTTCCAGACAAGAAGGGAAAAACTGGTGAAGGGTCAGTCTTCCCTTCCCTTCTCATTCAGAGGAGATATAGCTGCAAGGGCAAATCCTAAAAATGCCTCTTGTTCTGCCAAACTGATGTGAGCCCCTAAGTATATTCACACAGGAAGGGTCTCTCCCGCTATCTACACCCATTCCACCAGAGCTTAAACTACAGGCGTTGCTCATTTTTCTGGATTCATGACAGCTCTAAAGCATGGTCCCAGATAGCTCCAAACTTCCAAAGCCTATATCAAAATTCTAACTCTAGTATTTGCCACCTGTCCCTGTCCCTGTATGATTGAATGATACCTAGGACGTTTTGGTTAATCTGACATGTCTCAGAAATGGGTTTCAAGGAAATAGGGTGAAAGCCTCCCTCTCCAAATTTCCTCTCTAGAAGTTGATAAAAATGTCGGTGATGGACCATATCCAGCAACAATGCCGGCAGCCAACACACAATCTCAGATGAATCACAGCCACACCCCTTTCTCACACAGAGTGCCAACAGCCCAACTTTCGGAGCCCACTTTTCTCACACACCATGGCTAGCAGGAAAATCCAGAAAGGCCAGGAGGTGAACCAGAGCCCCCTGAGTTTGCGTATTTCTCATGGGTGAATCATTCACTCAATAAATATATATATACATATATATATATATATTATAAATTTTTAAGGCAGTATTTTTAAAAATTGAGCTGTAGTTCATATAACATAAAATTTACCACCTTAAAGTTCACCAGTGTTTTTTAGTATATTTCCTATGTACAACCATCATCACTCTCTAATTCCAGAGCATTTCTGTCATGACAAGAAACCTCGTAAGTCACTCTCCCTTACCTTCTCTCCCAGCTGCTAGCAACCACCGATCTACTTGGTGTCTTTATAATTTATCTATTCTGGACATTTCAATAAGTGAAATCATCCTCTATGCAGCCTTTTGTGTCTGGTTTCTCTCACTTGGCAGGGTGTTTGCAAGACTCTGTGTTACACCCACGTTGCAGTGTGGAACCGTGTATCAGTACGTCATTCCTTCTCATTGCTGAAACACATTTCATTGTATGGATACACACCACCTTTTATTCATCCATGCCTGAGTTGACGGATATGTGGGTTGTTTCAATTCTTTGGCTGTTATGAATAATGTTGTTATGAACATTCACATACAAGAGTCTGTGTGGACAGATGTTCTTCAATATCTTGGATGTGTACCTAGGAGCGGAATTGCTGGGTCATATGGCTACTGTACGTTTCACTGCTGGAGGAACTGCCAGACCATGTGGCGCACTCGGTACGTATTAACTGAGCCCCACCATGCTGCTGTGTTAGGAATCAACAGCACCGTGGTGAACAGACCTAGCCGCCTGCCCCTCAGGAGCATACAATCCAGCAAGAGAAGGAGGCATTAAACAGATAATTGAAAAATAGATTGCTTTTCAGCTTGTACAAATGCCAAGAGGAAGCTCAGGCTGCCATGAGACTGTCATACAGGGAGACCTCACCTAAAGTTTGAACAAGGTCACAGGACAAGAATATAGACATTCTTGAAACATCAAATCCATGGCCTGTGATACCACCACCACCACCAAAAACAATAACAACAATAAAAACAAACCAAAAAAACCCTGCAAACTCTCTCAAAAAACTAAAATGAAGTTCTTATAATTCAGTGGATTCCTGAAAGTTCTCACCATTTGGAGGCAGAGAAAGTCCATATATGTGCTCTGGTAGCACCTGAAATTATTTACAGGGTATTTAGACTTGGAAATGTAAGCAGGGAATAGGTTACAAAGTTTGAGGATAATTCTTGATATCTCCCTTCAAGAGCTTGAAGAAACTCTCACACTGGTTTCCTCCTCCTCCAGAGGGATTCAGGGCCATGCCTCCTTAAAGCCAAGGAGGATGGACCACCTTCTTCACGTGCCCTCTGCCTTCCCGACTCAGACCTCTGCAGCCTTTTTTCCTGGCAACTATTCCCAACATTCGCTTAAACAAAAATCAATGCCCTACTGTTTAAAGGAGCAGTTAACTGTTCAGCCTCTCACAAGAAGAAAGGAAGCCCTGAAAACATCAGCAGTGAATTCCCAGTGATGTCAAAGTTTGTTTTGACCTCAGGAGGTTAAAGTCACCATATTTCAAGTGGCAGAACTTATAAAGTTTTATTCCTGTTGAATTAATCCAAAATATTTGTATTTGGGGGGCACCTAGGTGGTTCAGTCAGTTGAGCATCTGCCTTTGGCTTGGGTCAAGATCTCAGGGTCCTGGGATCAAGCTCAGGGTCAGGCTCCCTGCTCAGCGGAGAGTCTGCTTCTCCCTCTCCCTCTGCTGCTCCTCCAGCGTGTGCGCTCTCTCTCTCTCTCTCAAATAAATAAATAAAATCTTTTTAAAAAAATATCTGTACTTTGGGGCACCTGGGTGGCTCAGTGGGTTAAAGCCTCTGCCTTCAGCTCAGGTCATGATCCCAGGGTTCTGGGATCGAGCCCCGCATAGGGCTCTCTGCTCAGCGGGGAGCCTGCTTCCTCCTCTCTCTGCCTGCCTCTCTGCCTACTTGCGATCTCTATCTGTCAAATAAATAAATAAAATCTTAAAAAAAAATATCTGTACTTTGATCGAGGTCCTGGGCTCATTGCTGTGGGAAGATACAAAAATAAATAAATAGGGGCATCTGGGTGGCTCAGTGGATTAAAGCCTCTGCCTCAGCTCAGGTCATGATCCCAGGGTCCTGGGATCAAGCCCCACATCGGGCTCTCTGCTTGGCGGGGAGCCTGCTTCCCCCCACCTCTCTTTGCCTGCCTCTCTGCCTGCTTATGCTGACTGTCAAATAAATAAATAAAATCTTTCTAAATAAATAAGCATCAGCATCAGTCACTATTCTTTAAGAAAGTGTGTGGTGGGAGAGAAGAGCCTAAGACAGGATACACGCAGCACATGTGAGTTCTTGGAGTGTTTGAGCCAGAAAAGACACAGTCACAGGGGTAGGAAGAGAATTCCCCTTGGGCTAGGCTAGGAGCTCCAAGCTTCCTGAAGGTAGTAGGACAGGCAACACGCAGGCTTCCAGCAGGGGAGATGGCATTCCAACAGGGCAGATGATGGGTGCAAAGGCCCAGGGGTAGGAATTTAAAGGATATGTTAGGTCTGACATAGAGGTTCCTGAATGAAGCTTCCTTTAAAAAAAAAAAAAAAATGAGGCCACTATGGAGTTTCTAGTTTTTAATCAGATAGTCTCAGTAAGACCTAAGATTTTTCTTTCATCCCTAAACAAAGAGAGGCCCAACTACTAGAGTGCAGTGATCTGAAAGAAAACACTGGATGGCCCTTCTTTTTCCCATGCTTCACCCTCAGGGTAGAAAATGTCCTACAAACATAGGGGCCCTAAACACCGATGACAGTGGGCACATGACAAAGGACTCTTCCCCGACCTGGCTGGTGCTGGATCTCTAAAGAAGCAGGGTGGGGCTTCCACTGGGGCTCTCTGGGATGGGTGGACGCTCCCCTCCAACACACACAGAAACACACACCCACCCCCCCCCCACACACACACACAGTGGCCGCACGTGGCATGGGGCTTTTTGCCTTCCATCCTTTAACACTGGTTTGTTCATTTCTGTACTCCCCAGACTTTCTCCTTATTATCTCCATAGGAATCTCTGGAATTTCTTTGTTTCCTTCCTTCACAGCACTGGTTCTCAATAGGGGTGCTACTACCCTCCAGGAGGTGTTTTAGAAATTTGTGGAGGCTTTTTTTGGTTGTCTCGGTGCTGGGAAGGGCACTAACTGGCTTCTAGTAGGGAGAAATCAGAAAGATGGAAAGTCCTCCTGCAATGTGCTGGTGAGTTCTGCAGGAATCATCTTATAGCCCACATGGGGTTTGAATATTCCATGAGACATTTCTATAGGTCAAACAATCCCCATAGAGTAGCCTTGAAGCCTAACTCCATTTTACACATGAACACAATGTATTTTTTACCTACTTTTATATGCCCAGTTTAACTACCCACCCTCTCCCAGGAATGCAACTACCACATAAACAGAGGGGAAATTGCCTTCCTTTTGTGTCGAATTTTATAGTAGTCAGCATTTTGGAAAGTCACACTACCTACAGCAACTCTATTGGTGTTTTTTGAGCTTCCCAGACCACACAGCTGAGGCCGTCGGCTTCTTCAGTGGTGTTGTGTACCAGTGCAGGACGCCTGATTTCTCTGTTGTAACTTCTAGCGCAGCCACACCCAAGAATCTACATTTTGAAAGACATAGTATAAGTTGGTCTCCTTTTCCCTTCTATTACAGTTAGATGTTTGTGACATCTGTATTTTCCAAAGATGCCACACTAATGTATACCCCATTCCACGTGCTCTCCTTACAACATGACATTGATATTCCTCCACTGAGCTTGGAGCGGGGGTGGGGGTGGTGGTGTGGCAGATGAGAGGGGGAATGCCAAGTTCCCTCCCCTTGCACTTGGGTGGACCTTTGTAACTGCTTTGACAAACAGAATGTGGTAGAAGTAATGCTGTGTGATGTCTGAAACTAGGTGTGATGGTTAATTTTGTATGTTACCTTGGCTGAACCACAGTGCCCAGATATCTGGTCAAGCATCATTCTTGATGCTTCTGAGAAAGTGTTTTGGATGAGATTAACATTTAAGCCTGTCTTTACTCAAGTAAAATGAGTAAAGGAAATTGTTCTCCATAATGTAGATGAGCCTCACCCAATCCACTGAAGACTTGAATAGAACAAAAGACTGATGTCCCCCATTAGGGGTGGAATTCTGCAGCCAGTGACCTTCAGGTTTGAACTGCAGCAATGGCTCTTTGAGTCCCCAGCCTGCTGGCCCACTTTGCGGATTTTGAACTCGCATTTTGGAATTACAGATTTGGACTTGGATACACATATCTTACTGGTTCTGTTTCTCTTAAGAACTCTAGTACACTAGGTCATAAAAGGCAATACAGCCTTCACTTTACTCTCTCTTTTCCTTTGGGTACTTGCCTTGAAAAAAAGCCACTATTTTGTGAGGAAGCTCGGGCAACATGGAGAAGCCATGTGTGGATGTTCCTGGCAACAGGGGCCCAGTTTGCAACCAGCCTCAATAACCAGACGTGTGAGTAAAGGAGCCTCTGAAAGTCTGCTGCCTGCAGCCTTCATTAGCAATCCTGCTCTGAAGCCCCAAACATCCCAGAGCAGAGAATGGCCATCCTCACTGCGTTTGGTCTGAATTACTAATCAACAGAAATCTTGAGATAATAAATGATTAAATAATTTTATTTCAAGACTTTTTTCAAAACTTTTTTTATCTAAATGATTTGATACTTGAAAGATAGGGTCCCTAGGGGCACCTGGGTGGCTCAATCATCAAACTCTTGATTTCGACTCAGGTCATGATCTCACGGTCATTGAGTTTGAGCCCCACGTTAGCTCTGCACTGAGTGTGGTACCTGCTTAAGATTCTCTTTCTTACTCTCCCTCTGCCCCTCTCTGCTCTGTCTCTCTAAAAAGGAAGGCAGGAAGGCAGAGGAAAGGGGAAAGGAGAAGGGAAGGGAAGGGAAGGGAAGAATAAACATTGGGTCCCTAAATAGTAAGAATTAAAATTGTAATAAAGCCTTTGCTATCACACCTATGAAAACTGAGCACACCCTCCCTAGTCTAGAGACACACCTGCCCTCAGTGACTTCCTGACCTGGTGCTTTAGGTGATAAGGCAGAGTAGGGCCCAAACTACACCCTCTAATATCTGGCCTGGAAAGATGCTACTTCCTGTCTCAGTGAGTTCCCACCCAGAGCCTCAGGGGTCTGGCCTCCCGTGTGCACCTCCAAACTGGGCCTGCCCACATTCCAGGGAAACTGATGACTACCCCGCTTTAAGGAAGAAGCTGAGGCCAGGGGTTAACTAGCTGCTCTACAGATCTTCCAAAACCAGGCATTTAGATGGATCACCTTGGGATCCAGAGTCGTGCCCTTCAGAGGCCCAGAGGAAATTAAATCAAGCCCCAGGCTGTTCAGGAAGAGATAGAAGCAAGCCCCAGCCAGCCGCCTCAAGAACAGAAAGGCCAGACTGGGAAGCAAGGGCTTCGTGCCAGGAGCTTTCCTTCAGACAACACTTAAGTTGGGAATCTGAATCCCGGCCAAAGAAAAGAATCCTGACCAGCGGCTGGTCCCAAAGACAACAATGCCCTTGATGATGGTGGTTTGTTCTCAAAGCAGAGCAGCAGGAGGGAGCCAGGGAGGGTCCCAGCATGAAGCTGGAAAGCCGGTGTTGAGTACAACAGAAGTTGTTCATCCTCTTGAAACACGGGTGGGCAGTAAAGATAGGCAGCGTTTCTGGAGGGCCTGCAGTGGGTCAGGCACCAGGCGAAACTCTCTACAAAATGGTCTTACCAATCCTTAAAATAGCCTCAGTAGGTACAGTATTTGCTCCACTCTCTCCACGCTATTACCCTGCAAAGGCAGAGAGACTGTTCCCCCTTAACACCTGTATGTATACTCCCCAAGTCCCCGACTAGCTCCTCCGTAGCCACTGGACAGCATGGCAATCAGGAAATTGACACTGAATCAATAACACCGTGTGACCCACAGCTCCCATTCAGATTTTGCTGGTTGTTCTAATGACGTCACTTACAGGTCCCGAATCCAAACAGGGATCCCAGGTGGCATTCTGGGGTCGTGTCCCTTTAGTCTTTCCAGTCTAGAACAGTTCCTCAGACATGCCTCATCTTTCATGACCTTGAGAGTTTTGAAGAGCACAGGCCTGTTACACTAGGTCACACCCCCCAATCTACGTTTGTCTGGTGCTTCCTCATGGTTTATGTATTTGGGGCGGGAATACCACAAGAACGGTGCTGTGCTCTTTTCAGGGTATCGTGTTAGGAGGCACACGACATCAATGCGTCCCATTCCTGATAAACACAGAGGGACTTTTAACCAAGGATTTGGACTCATGTACTGAGAAGAAAGACTGTAACAGAGTCTAGAATCGCCCCCTCCCCTGCCAGCTCAGCAAATCTCATTTTGAAGGGGAGGTCCGCTGGACAGAGGCCAGACCCAGTCTAAAAGGGGAACAACAATATTGCTGGAAGGTGTTAAGACAAAAGGGGCTATGTTTGTCAGGACTCGTCCTAGGGAGGGAACTGGAGTAGTAGGAAGGAGTTCTTTCCCAGCCATTTGGGGAGGAGAGAAAGACCCCACAGCAGCATTCTCAAACAGCTGGAAGACCAAAGAGCTGGACGCCAGGGAAGGAAAACACGAAGCTGCTTCAGGACTGGGAAGGAAGAGACAAGGCAAGAAAAAAATGAGCAGAGGGACAAAGGAACAACAGGACACAACAGCATCATCACAGAGGCTCAAGGTACTGGCTTCATGTAACAGCAGAGGTGTTTAAAAAGTAAACTTAAAATCAACATAAACCAAGCCTAAGGATATAAGACTTATGACCTCTATGTCTTAAATAAAAACCCAATTGAGCTGAAACAAAACAATGGAAAAGAAAGAACAAGTAAGCTTATTTTGATGTATCTCTCAGTCCACAGACTTGTAGCCAAATAACCTGTGCTAATAATCCCAGATCTTTGGGGAAATTCCTCAGTCTTGCTGAGACTCAGGTTTCTCATCTGTGAAATGGGAGGGAGGAGGAGTACCTCACAGCGTTGCCCTAAGGACTAAATAAGGCACCCCCTGGTCCCTCGTCCTGCATTCCTGTATTCAAGCAATCCTGACTGGGTGCCGACTGTGTAGCCTCACTGTTCCTGGGCTGGGAACTCAGCACAGGACATAACAGCCCCCACAGAGCTGACATTCGCAGGGCACAGCCTACCAGAGTGTTCTGTACATTGAAGGAGTCAGTGCTATTCAAGGGTAATAGTGGGTGTGACCTGGGTATTACAGACGGGGAAATCAAGTCACAGAGGTGATGTAAGCCATGGTAGTGCTAAGCAGAGACACGAAGTCACTCCCAACTCTCCTCAAGGTCTGTTATCTGGGGAAGAAATGTGCCTATCTGAAAACCTCTCATGGATGACCAGAGCAGAAAAACTCTGGAAGGATATTGACCAAACTTCTCTGGGGGAAGGATGAGAGACAAATTCTGACTCGGCCACAGCTGCTAAGTCAGGAGCAAACTGGGTGTTGTACAATTCGAGGAGTCTGGAGACCTGTTGAGTGAAAGGTTACTCCCTGCACTAGGTCTCCGGCTTTCTCTTTGCCTTTCTGACTTCCTCTGCCTCCTCCTATAAAATCCTGGATTCAGACCTAGGCCTGGGTGGGTCCTTAAGGACCATCGAGGGCAACCCTCTCAACTTCCGGATGAGGAAAGCAAGGCGCAGAGCGGTTAAGAGCCTCCAGGAAAAGGCAAAGTGTACAAATAGCAGAACTGAAATTCCAAGCCCTACGCCTGCCCGGATACCAGCCTAGATCCTCCCTGCTGGTTCTTGTTTCCATAAGTCCGCTTTCCTTTGCTTCAGCTCTGCAAATTCCTGACTTATTTGGGAAATTGTGATGTTCTCATTCTTTTTAAACTTCTCCAAAAATGATGCAGTTTCAAAATTCTGAAGGACTATGATGGTCGTAAAGAAGGTGGACTTTAACTGTGTACCATGGCGGAGACACCATAAATCCCATCGCTAAAATCTTAGCTGTGTTACTTATTTTATTTTATTTTATTTTTATTTTTATTTTTTTTTAAAGATTTTATTTATTTATTTGACAGACAGAGATCACAAGTAGGCAGAGAGGCAGGCACAGAGAGAGGGGAAGGGAAGCAGGCTCCCCGCCGAGCAGAGAGCCCGACGCGGGGCTCGATCCCAGGACCCTGGGATCATGACCTGAGCTGAAGGCAGAGGCTTTAACCCACTGAGCCACCCAGGCGCCCCTGTGTTACTTATTTTAACCAACTTTCCATTAGCTGGTTCCTCAATAAGAGTGTTGCTTCCTGGTTTCCATGGTGATCTTTTAAAATGTCACTCAAACACTAAAATCCAGATGAGATCAAACATGGATCCAACATGCCAGAGCTTTGTGATGACCAGAGCTCTCCCTGGTGATGGACCCAGCTCAGCCATACACTCCCTGAGCTCCAGGTAACCGTGGGCAGGAAGGGGGCAGGAGTGAACTGGACAGATCCTCAGGCGCCTGCTTTGGGCTAGGCCTCCATTTCAATGCTAACATGAACACAACTGTTTGGCTTTATTTGTGTTTATTGATTTTTTTTTTCTTGCTGGTAATTTTTAAAACCTTTTTCTTTTAGGACAGCTTTAGGCTCACAGCAAAATTAAGAGGAAGGTATAGAGATTTCCAGTTACCCCCGACCCCATACACACACTCATGCCGAGCATCCCCCATCATCAACACGCCCCAGCAGAGTGACACGCTTGTTACGAGTGACCAAGCTTCACTGACCCATCAAAATCACATAATCACCCAAAGCCCATAGTTTACATTAGGCCTCACTCTCAGTGCTGCCCACTCGATGGGGTCACACAAGTGTATAATGACATGTATCATGAGAGTAGCATACAGAGCACTTTCACTGCCCTAAAAAATCCTTTGTGTGTTTATTGATCTTTTTGGATGTATTTCCTCTTTCACTAGAACGATGCCCTCAGAAGCACTGCAACTTCCTCTCTTCCCTCCTGAGTCAGGGTAAAGCACACTCGTGTTTTCAGGACTTCCTCAGTGTTTTTCTAGATGTGTCTTGTATAAATTTACACGTTTTCCCTGGAAGAGGTCTAACAGATCTCCTCATTCAACTTAATGCAATTCCTCAAACTCGGTGGATGTAGCAGAGAGGGTGGTCGCGGACCCCAGCACAAGATCTCCTGGCTCCAAACCCTGGTTCTGGTTTTGTGCCACCCTGAAAGCTGCCTGATCCCCTTGTGCCTCATTTTCTCATCTGAGAAATGGGGATGATAGTAATATAACTGACCTCATTAGGTCACTATAAGAAGTGACCTTATAAGAAGTAAGTGAGTTCATATATACACTGGCCTTGGAGAAGTGTCTGGCACTTTCCAAGCCAGGCATCGCCAGGCTTTGGGGACATAATGATAAATAAAACACAGATCCTGCTTTCAAGAGGGTTATTCAGAGAACACAAAAAATATACATATGGGAAAGCAACATCACATGTCCTTATCATGAACATTTAAAAAAATATTTTATTAATAATAATCTCTATACTCAACATGGGGCTCAAAGTTAGAACCCTAAGATCAAGAGTTGCAGGCTCTACCAACTGAGCCAGTCAGGTACCTCAGGTGTTTTCTTCTGTTGTTGTTGTTGATCTCTATGCCCAACATGGGGTTCAAACTCATGACCTTGAGACAGAATTGCTAGCTCTACCAACTGAGCCAGCCAGGTGCATTTTTAGATAAGATAGTGCCGTATCACTTTGTGTTCCATATGGGAACGTGTTGCTATAACATTACCCCTGAACACCAGCATTTTCATCTAGAATTTGCTAAATGCCACCATCCATTAATTCACCAACACTGATTGAGCACCTACCATGTTGTGGTCACTATACTAGGCATTTAGGACATAAATGTGATATAGACTCAAAATGTTGACACGTCATTCTTTCCAGTCTTCCCTCTTCCTCTGTCTTCTATGTCCCACTCCAAGTATTTATGACTACCTAGCTGGTTCCTAGGCTTCAAGGTATAGGGGAGAGCTGAGAACTGAGAGAGGTTGGCTTGATCTACATAATTAAAGTGGTGTGTGGAGGGGGGTGGACAGGAGAGATTGGAGTAAGTTGGAAGAAGGGAGATTTTAGAGAGTAGCTGCTGTGATGAGTGTGACTTTGGGGACACAGACACATGAAAAGGAACTTTAGAACCTCTGCTGGGCACTCTGCAGTGTAATTCCTTCTACCTAGCCCCTTCTAGAGACTTCAGTAAAGACTTCAGTGCTTTTGGATGTGAACCTGGTGCTTCTTTTGAATATGGCTCCATGTTGAGACAGGCTGTAGTAGCCAGCTTCCAAGAAGGCCCAGTGAGTCTTGCCTGCTAGAATTCATGCCCTTGTGTGGTCCCGTCCCACACTGAATAGGGACAAACTGTCATAATAGGATACTGCAGAAAGGAAGGAGTGGGACATCTGGGGCTATATCCTAAAAGACACTGCAGCTTCTACCTCATTCTGTTGGATGGATTACTTGCTCTCAGGGAAGTCACCTGCCATGTTGTGAGGATATTCAAGCAGTCCTGAGGTCAAGTCCATGTGGGAAAAACAAGTCTCCCCTCCGACAGCCTATATACTCTGCCAGCTACGTGAGTGAGCCTTCTTAGAAGTGGATCCTACAGCTCTGGCCAGTGGCTTGCTGCAACCTCCTGAGAGATCCCCAAGCCAGAACCACTCATCTAAGCCACTCAGAAATACCGGATCTGTCTGAAATGATAAACAGTTACTGCTATTTTTAAATCTCTAGGTTTGGGGTTAAGTTATTGTGCAGCAAAACCTGGCTAGGAGGTGGCCCACCTTTACTGAGGTTCCCAGCCACCTCAATCCATAAACACAAAAGAGGACAGAACAAGGGTAATACTTGTATCTCACCACTCTCGCCTCTTCTGCTGAAGCAAGACATGGACCTGAGATCCTCTGTAAATTAACCCTTCCCTCTCAGGAAACGGACAAGAACGCTTGTGAATTGGGAGACGAGGCATAAGTCTCACGTGTGTTTATGAATCTCCCTGGGTGCAGTTTTCATGTCTCTCATGGTGTCACTAATGGTTTCTGAGCTACTACTGTTTCCTGCCAGCACCATGTTGCCACCAGGGGTCAGTGCCCCAGCCTAGCACCAAAGTCTCCCACCAGACATTCTCTACCTCCCAAGTGTTGCTTCTGAGGAATTCACCAGACCAGAGTGAGGAGCTGCTCTGTGATAGTGTGGCCGAAAGACGCTTCTCTCCTCTCCAATGCATTGCCCTTACCCCACAGTTTTATCGAGAGTTTATGGAAATAATTTGTTTTTACTCACAGCCCTCTCTCTCCTTAGATCTCAGACACGTGTCCATATGTTGGGCAGGGACAGAACTGAGTGACGTGTATGTTGTTATCAGGATTCTTACTACCCTGCGGTGGCCCAGCCTTTGTTGCCGGGCCAGGCCTAACATGGCTGGACGCAGCTCTAGGCTTCCATCATGCCAGTTTGGCAACACAAAGGAAGAAAACAATTCCCTGCTTTAGAAGACATAACTCCCAGGGAATGGTTCTGATTCGCTTGGCTTGGGTCTCATGCCACCTCTTGGGCTATAGGGAGGGGAAGGCAGGGGACTGTGCTAGACCTCCCCACCAGAATCACTCCCAAAGGAAGGAGGCATGCTCTTACCCTCAAAGCAGGGGGCTAGGGAAGGGAAGGGATGGTGGCAGGTCAAAACAACTTCCCTTTGTCTTTCAGTTTCCAGACCTGCCTAAGCATCCTAATCTAACCTCCAGCAGTGGACCCAGTGATCCCAGCCATTCAAGGTCATGGTCCCTAACTGAGGAGCTTGCTGTCTCAGAGTGGGGTCTATCTGTACCACTTCCTTGGACTCATTCCTGTGCTCCTGCTTCAGACTCTAGTTGAAGGGTGAGAGATCGTGACTTTTGCACCTTCTTTATCATATTCCTTCTAAACTTCCCTGAATATTGCCCTTTGTGTAGCCTTTCCCTGCATCCTGATGTCTGCCTCTATTTGCCAAAAGTCATTCCCACATAACCAAATTAAAAAATATATAAACAGATTTATAACCTGCTGCCTATTCTCCAGCTTTGAGCCCATCTGTCAGAATTTTAGGGCAAGATGCTCAGGGGTCTGGGTGTTACACCTTTATATAATGTAAGTATGGCAGCCTCCTGCCTTCCTCAGTCATGCTCCTGTGTAACTTTGAGGTGAGTAATCAGACGATTGCTCCTTTTGTGACCAGAGGAATCTCCTCTGCTGACAGTCCTGTAGGTCCTTCTTGCCACTGCCAATAACCCTTGATGACTGGTCTAGAAACTGACCCATCCTCACAGGATGTAGCATTTCACCAGTGTCCCGGCAGAGTGCCTGACGGTGTTCTCTGCTCGAGAACTGCCTTGCCCATATTCCTCAGACTGTCACGAAGGTGCACCAGCCCTCTGTGGGTGGGTCAGGTGATTCGTCAGAGAGCAGGAAACCACAGGATGGGCAAAGGTTCTAACTATACCGTGCTATCACGTCCTCAAACAACACAAAGGAAAAGTGTTGCTGTTTTAATATCCTAGAGCTGTGATCACAAAAGTACCACAAACTGGGGGGCTTAGAACAACAGAAATGTATTGTCTTCTTCATTTTATAAAGATACCAGTCATACTGGGTCAAGGCCCTACTAATAACTGGTATTAACTTAATTACCTTTGTAAAGTCCGTATTTCCAAATAAGGTCATATTCTGAGGTCCTGGGGGTTAGGGCTCCACCTATCTTTTTTTGGGAGGAGGGACGCAATTTAACCCATACCAGAGACCTCTCTCTCTGCCTGCCTCTCTGCCTACTTGTGATCTCTGTTAAATAAATTTTTAAAAATCTTAAAAAAAAAAAAAAAAAAGGTTATCCTGTGGGGTTACTTTCTCTAAACTTCTTTCTCAGTACTCTAAATTCCCCCTCTTTACAGGCAACTGCCTCTTCTATGTCCCCTGGTCCAGGGCTTCACCCTGCCATTGCAGAAACTCTCTTCTGGGACCTTGCCATCTGCTAAGCCATTATGACCCTAGGGGGATAGGGTTGTCCAACAGTGGAGGACCCCACTTCAGTTCAGTCTCCTTACTAGCCAGGGGCATGACAGATCATTCACCACTTAAAAAAAAAAAAAACCTGGCAAGTCACTCCAAAATGAGCATTGGCTTTTCTTGGCAACCATATAGTCTAATCGCCTATGAGGAAAAGAATCCTGTGGGCTTGGTTTATTTGTATGGTGCAGAGTTGAATTAATCATTCTCTGCAGTTTGGAGCAACCCACCATCAAAGGTCAGTACACTACCCATTCTTCTCTCCCTGGCTCTCTCCTCCTCCTCATCCGTGGTCTCTCCCAGTTCGGACTCTTTTCCATAAGCACCCACTCCAGGGCTCGCTGTGGATCCTGGAAGAGGCCTGGGTCCTTGTCAAGTACATAGGGTTGTTTTAATTTGTTTTGTACTTCTAATTTTATGAATGATCTATTGCTCTAGATAGCATCGTGCTTCTTGCTTTTATTATTACTCTATTGATGTTCCTCATGTTAAGACCATTTTATTCTTACCCCTTGTGCAACATAAGCTCCAACATAGTTGAGTTAAGCAACGTTTGATTTCTTCTTGGTTCTGGCTTACGCTACAAGAGCCCTAAACATAACTATAATTGACATTCTTCTTTACATCCCAGGAGGGTAGAACCAGATCCGATTAGACTGAGTTCTCATTCCACATCTCTCTGCATCCCACCTGTGCAAAGGCAATGGGACATTCCCCACATCACCTCACATAGCCCAGACACGGACCCATAAATGCACTCTGATCCTATTCACTGATACAGAGAGGATGCAACCAGCCCCGTTGAGAATGTGGGGATTCCATAGCACATATGGCCTGGTTTTTGCAACAAATAAAGGTCATTAAAAGAAGGTTGGATGAGGGGAGGCAAGGGAGAAATGAGAATGGATTAAGAGATACTTAAGAGACATATTATTAACCAAGTGCAACATCTGAACCTTATTTGGATCATGATTTGAAAAAGCCAACTGTAGGGGCGCCTGGGTGGCTCAGTGGGTTAAAGCCTCTGCCTTCGGCTCAGGTCATGATCTCAGGGTTCTGGGATCGAGCCCCACATCAGGCTCTCTGCTCATCAGGGAGCCTGCTTCCCCCTCTCTCTCTGCCTGCCTGTCTGCCTACTTGTGATCTCTGTCAAATAAATAAAATCTTTAAAAAAGAAAAGAAAAGAAAAGAAAAAGCCAACTGTAAAAACACATTTTCAAGATAATCAAGGGATTTTCAACATAAATCAGGCGTTAGATGAAACTGAGTTCTTAGATTTTTGAGATACAATAATTCTATTATTAATACGGCTTTAATAAAACTCTTATTTTTAGATCTTCATATTGAAGCATTTATTTACTTATTTGTTTATTTAAATTTTATTTATTTGACAGAGAGAGAGAGAGACAGCGAGAGAAGGAACACGAGCAGGGGGAGTGGGAGAGGGAGAAGTAGGCTTCCAGCTGAGCAGGGAGCCCGATGCGGGGCTCAATCCCAGGACCCTGGGCTCATGACCTGAGCCAAAGGCAGACGCTTAATGACTGAGCCACCCAGGTGCCCCTTGAAGCATTTACAGATGAAACGATATGATGTCTTGTATTTGCTTTATAATACTCCAATATGGGGGTTGACAAATTTTTTCTGTGAAAGGCTAGATACCAAAAATTTAGGCTTCCTAGCCCGCATGATCTCAGTCACAACTACTCAGCCTTGCTGTGATGGGAAAACAAGTATAGATGCTGCCTGCATGAATAGGTAAAGCTGTGTTCCAATGAAACTTTATTTTCAAAAACAGGAGACAAGTCGGATTTGGTTCATGGGGTCACAGTTTGCGAATTCTAGTTGTAGTGAAAAAAAAAAAAGGAGAAGAGCAGAAAAGTGAAAAAAAAAACACGACAAAATGTTGATATTGTTGAAGTCAGATGACAGGAACAAAGTGGTTCATTACACTATTTCTCTATTTTTGTGTATGTTTGAATATTTCCAGAATAAAAAAACACCAAAGACACTGAAGAGGTCTTTTTGCAAAGAAAGAAAACCATTTGCCTTTGACTTCTCTCCTTATCTCCCTCATTTCCTTTACTTTTGCCTGTTTCTCAGATCTATTTCACACACCCACTCACACACACACATTCACTTCGATATATTTTTTAATCAAAATGAGCTTCCTAGGCAGCCCCGTACTGCTGAGGAATGCAGCAAAATCCTTATGGTGGGTTCTCATATTCTTTCCCAGAAGGCTCGCAGGCCCATTTCCTTTCAGAGCTTTACACCCTTGGAAACACTTTTCCTAAAATGGAGATTCCAGGCCTCAGGGCTGAGGCCTTCCAGCCTCTGGGAAGCATTGTTGTTTTCTTATTTCTCAGCAGGAAATAGGAATGTCCCAGGGAGGATTAGAACATTCCCCCACAGCTCTGGTGAAGGGCTGGGAACACTGACTGGAAGTTGGAATCTGGTCGGAACATCTGGGAGTTCAAAGAAGAAAACGTTAAGTTATTCATCAGGCTCCATAAATTCTCTTAAAAGTAGATGACTGTGAAGGAGACAGAAGACAATGGCGCAAGTTGTCAGAGGAAAGGCATTACATACATCTCACTTGAAACTGCCCTGAATGTGTCGGCTGAATAGGTCATTTCACACTGTGGGTGGCAGATCCGCTGAGGACAGAATGGCTGTTGACCCTTCTCTCCCAAGATCCTTCTGTAGATGACAGGGGCACTTGCAAAAGCCGCCTCTAACCAGCTTCCGCCTGCAGGGTCGGGATACTCTCCATCCACCCGCCATCAGCATCAGCCCCCAAGCCTCTGCCCCTCCTGGAAGGATTTCTCCCTTCACCTAGCCAATCCCCACCCTCCACTTGAAAAGGGGGAGAGGTCTTTCCTGACAACCCTAGTTCCTGATGACCTCTCCATCTTATGAGCTTCTCCAGCACATTCTGGTGGTATCACCTGTTACCATTTAATTGCTAGCTGCACTACACACCACTGAGGGAGGATAAGCAATGCGGGCTGCAGAAACAGATTAACCCCAAATTCTCAGTGACTTAACCCAAAACGTTGTTTTCACCCATGTCGCAGTACAAAGTGGGTATTCCTGGCCAGCTAAGCATTTACATGATCATTCGGGGTTCCCTAAGCTCTGTTTTGCAGCTCCACCCTCTTGAAGGTCCTTGGAGTCCTTGTTATTTAGTCGGCAGATGAGGAAAGAGCGCATAGGCAAGGTACACCCACTTCTACTGTACAATAGCGTGTCTGTGAGATTCCTCCATATTGTGCCTTGAAACAATAGTTCATTCTCTTTTGTTGCTGTGTAATGCTCTATTACATGATTACACCACAATTTATCCACTCTACTGCTGATGGGCATATGCACTGTTTTCAGTTTGGGGCTATTATCAACAAAACTATGATGAATGTATCTTTAGGTCCACCTATCTATACATTTCTGTTGGGAACGCACCTAGTGGTAGAAATGCTGGGTCGGAAAGCATGCAGGTAAAACTTCAGTGGACATTGCCAAATACATTTCCAAAGTGGTTCTGCAAAGGTACATGTCCACCAGCATTGCATGAGATGTCCAGTGGCTCCATGTCGCTGCAAACATTTGGTATTGTCATCTTTCTCATTCAGCCATTCTGGTGTAAGTACAGTGGTATCTCCTCATGGACTGATTGGTTGATTGGTTGGTTGATTTTCTCATCATGTGTGCATTTTTCTAATGTGCATTTTTCTATGCATTTTTCTAATGACTAATGTAATTTGAGCAGCTTTTAAAAGGCTCATTGGCCACTTCAATCTTCTCTTTTGAGAATTTTCCATTCAAGTCTTTGGCCTACTTTTCTTTTGAGTACTCTGTCTTTTTCTTATTCAGGATATGAATTTTTTTGTCACTTATGAATTGCAATGATATTCTCACACTCTTTGGCTTGTTGTTTTGCTCCCTTATATTTTTCTTTTTTAAATAAACAAAAGTTTTAAATTAAATGAGATACAGAGTATCGATCATTTCTTTTAGAGGTAGTAGTTTTTGTGTCCAGTTAAAGAAAGCCTTACCTATCCCAAGGTCACGAAGATATTCTTCTATGTTCCCTTTGTTATCTCTTGGAAGCTTTTTTGTTTTATCTTTCACCTTTAGGCCCATAATTTAGCTGTAATTTACTTCTGTGTTTGGTATGATGTAGGAGTCAAGGTTTTCCCATTTAAATATCCCTTGAGTCGCACCATTTATGAAAAGACCATCCTTTCCCTGCTGTATTGCAATGTACATTTGTTTCAAATCAGGTGATTATATATGTGGGGGTCAATTTGGGGACTCTATTTCATTATTTTGGTCAATGTTCTATCCTTCCACTGGTACTGCATAGTTTTGACTATAGTAGCTTAAAAATCAGTAATTTGCATCCTCTAACTTTGTTCTTACTCAGGATTATCTTTGCTGTTGTGGCATTTGGCATTTCAGAATTTGCTTGTTAGTTTTTACATTAACACATTTAAGTCTGTGGGGATTTTGCTTGGGATTGAATTGGATCTACAGATAACACTGGGGAGAGTTAACAGCTGCACAAAATTTTTTCAATCCATGAACATAGTATATAACACCTCTTTCTTTTTCTCCTTTCTTTAATTTCTTTTGGTAATGTTTTGTAGTTTTCCATACACAGGTCTTTCACATCTTTTGTTAGGTTTCTTCTCAGGTGATTTTTTGTTTGTTTGTTATTATTGATAATGGAACTGCTTTTTTGAAATTTCACTTTCAAATTGTTTGTTGCCAGTATAAAGAAATACAGCTGACTTTTGTATTCTGACTCTCTATTCAGTGATATTGACCCATTTCTTATCGATTTTGGCCTCTCCCACTTAGAGTTTATTGGCCAGAACTCAGTCATATGGTAATACGGAAGGGCAAGGGGTGCCTGGGATGAAAAGAAAAGAAGTTTTAGGGAATACAATGGGTTTTTCTATACACTACACTGAGATTTTAACATTCCTGGACTTACCTTGTCACTTCACTATGCTGCAAGGAACTCTAAAGTTCTCCATTTTAAGACAGTGTTTAGCTAATATAACTTGAGGAGTCATTCAGAACACCCTAGTTAGAAAACAGATGCATTAATAGTTATACTCTGTTACTTTGGATAATCACTTGGCCCCGCGGTGATCGTAAAACAAAATATCACCTTGAAATTGCATGGTGGACTCCTGCTCCACAGTGGACATAAAGATCATCCAAACTATGCTTATGTTTCTATGTGGTTTTGTTTGTTTGTTTGTTTTTTGTTTTCTGAGAAAGAGAGAACAAGCAGAGGGGAGAGGCAGAGAGTGTAGGAAAAACAGAGGAAAGATGGAGAAGCAAGGTCCCCCCTCAGTGAGAGTGGGGAGCCAACACAGGGCTCGACCCCAGGACCCTGGGATCATGACCTGAGCTGAAGACAGATGCTCAACGGACTGAGACACCCAGGCACCCGTTTCTATGATTTTACATTGGCATAGAAACAAAGCACACACCACACACCTCCTAATGAGCTTGCAGACAATATGACGACCCACCCCCCTATTTTTATTATAACTACCCACGCCTAAAATCACAGATCAGCAAGTTGCTTTATTTTTCAATGACCTGATTCAATATTTTCACTCTCAAATGCTATAATTTCATGTTTTGTTTAATTCCCATTACCACACACAAATGATCTGCTTTCTCAATTAACCTAATTTGCTCATAAAATGGCAGTGGCTAAGCCCACCATTCAGTCACTGAACTCTGATTGGCTGGTGCTGGGCATGTCAGAGTCCTGATTGGTTGAATTTGAGGTCTTCAGTCTGTCCACAATGAACATAAGACACAGTTAACTGCTTTTGTGGTGATCAGATACGCTCTTGTTTCATATTTTACACAGAACATAATTTCATCCGTTCTTGAGTGCACATCTGACCACGTTTAGGTTAAAGGATTCTGAAGCTGGGATGCTCCAAAACACGACATCTCCCCCTAAACAGTGGCTGGAAACACAGGCCCATTTCCACTGCCTGTTTGAGCAGACTGCTCTGCTGTGAACAAAAGAGGAGCTCTGGGGCGCTGCCCATTGTCACACGTGCCAGGAGGATATTGGATAAAGCCTATGAAGGTCTGGGGCTCAGGTTCAATGGTGCAAGGCTATAAACCTCCAAGGAGCAGGCCCCGAGTTTCCCTTCCAGAAGAGTGGTGTGTGGCTCTAGTTACCATTTCATCCCATGTCTAACACAGAGAAAGCATTTGTGGAACAAAGGACGGTTCAAGAGGTCATTTCCCAACTCCATGCAACCTTATTCCCTCTTTCTCTCCCCTTCCTTCTATCTTCCCCTTTGCTCTTCTCTCACACGTGCTCCTAAGCTGGTATTTGCCTGCGAGTCTCCTGACAGAAGTTGTCAGCCGCTCTCACAGCCCCTGCTCCACACCCGCCCTAGCCCCTCGCCTTTCCCTTAGATAGCCTTTCCATTTTTTGTTCTGTTTTGCTTCAGTGCCTTTCTAAGGTGTTTTCTCCCATGTGCTGTTAAATCACATCAGAGCCTCAATCAGTGGCTTAAATTCAAATTCAAAGGCCAGAAACAGGAGATAGTAGTGCCCAAGACAAAGTGGCCTCCAAGGGCCCAAGGAAAAAAAAGTCCTTGTAGCCTTTCTCCTCCACTGTGTCAACTGTAGTTCTCCTGGTCACATTCTGGTCAGAATTCTTGGTGTGTGTGTATGTTGGGGTGTTTGTTTTGTTTTTCAGGACAATCAGGATGGTGGAGCAGGTGCTGACACCCAGGGAGGGCACTGGAGAAGTTTGGGACTAGTTTTGATAGACAGGGTCAGCTGACAATTCTCAACGGGCCCAGCAGGTGGCAGTGTTCTCCATACTGGCAGAGCCCACCAGGGTCTGCTCTGAGAACCAGGGAAGGGACCTGAAGACAAATTTCGGGGTGGGGAGGGGCAGAAAGAGCATTCCACCTGCCTGTGTCATGCCTTTTTTTTTTTTTTTTTCAGGTTATGTCTGAAACACTGTAGTAAAAATAAGCAGGGTAGGCTTTTGTGAAAATGGTAGAAGTTAAGAGAACCTGCCTTCACTTCTCATGTCACCAGCTGCCCTTGGCGGCCCAAGGCCCTTACTGTGATGCTCCCCAGGGTTCCGTCTTTCCTGAAACACCCACTGGGGTGTTTCCAATTATTTCCAATCCTCGGCTTTACCCACCTGTCCCACCATCCCGTCACCAGTGTGCTGCCCCACTTTGGGAATGACCTGCTCTTCAAAACTGGTGAGCCAGCCCCGCATCCATCTCCAGGGAGAACCATGCACCCTGCCAAGGGGACGCTGTGAGGGAGACAGTCAGAGGAAAACCTGGTGCCCAAAGGAGCCACGCATGGCAATGGCTGTTTGCTGTGAGGAAGACATTTCTGGGCTGGCAGAGGTTTTGCCGGGTTTGTGCTGCCTGTCCAATTGGCAGCTACTGCAAGTTCAACAGTGAGAAGTATCTCCTCTCCCACCCACAGCCTTCATATAAATATTTCCTTCTACCATCTGTCACACAGCCTCAAGTCGTAGTATTGAAAATATACTTTTTTTGATTTTGAGAATGGTCAGGTTTTCCAGAGCTTCCTACTGAAAATGTAACCTTGGGGAGGAGTGAGGGGGGAGGCATCCCTCAGCGGGGAGTCTACTTCTCCCTCTCCCTCTGCCTTCTCCCCACTGCTCATGCTCTGTCTCTGTCTTCCTCTCTCTCAAACAAACTAATTAATTAATTAGAAAAAAGAAACTCTCTGGTGATTTTCTAATGACAATGTAAAACATTTTTACATGTACAAACGGTAATAATATCAAAGTTAATTAGAAAGCTAAACATTAGGGCGCCTGGCTGGCTCAGCTGGTAGGGCATTTGACTCTTGATCTTGGGGTCATGCGTTTGAGCCCCATGTTGGGGGTTAGCTTGTACTTAAAATTACAAACATACATATTAAAAAAAGAAAAAAAGCTAAACATTTCCAGAAGTTTTGTTTTTAAAACGGGCCACTTTTAACAACTCAAGAGTTTTGGTTTGGGGGGCAGGCCTGAGGCAGGCGGGAAATTTGGGAGGGAAATTTTAATAAGTCTAGCTTTTACCTATCATCAGCTAACTCTTATCAGGAATGTTAAATGCCGGCTGTGTGCCCTGCGGTACAACAGACACTGTGTATACATCAGTTTGTTTAGTACTGGTTCATTTTACCAACAGGAAACCGAGGCTTCACAAAGTTCACTTGTCCAAGATCCCCAACCTTATAAGCACTACCCAGGATTCAAAACAGAATGCAAGCCCAGATTCCAGAATTTCCTGTCCTTTCTCCCTGACCACACTAAAACTATGCCAGAGTAAGCCAACATCACAAATCCTGGGGAGGTGACCAGCTACTGGAAATCTCCAAAAGTCCCCATAATATTTGTTACAGGTCATTATTAAAATGAAAGAGACAGAAGTCTCATACAGGTATTCCCTGCTTTTGAAAATCCATGTTCTGCTACTTCACTTTTATAAAAAGACTGATGTTAGTACCTGTGTTTGCTAACTGAAAGACATCTGAAGACAGTTTCTGCTTTTATGACAAAAAGCAAAAATAACACTCAGCATTTGTTTTGCAGCAAGAGGCCCTGTCATGCTCAGCATCTCAGCATCAGACCACTACAGCTTTGAACTCTATCTGTGTGCGCATCTGGGCTTTATCTCGATTTAATTTGTGCTTCCGTTAGCAAGAGGTCTCCTAAGGTATCAAAAAAGCCTAAAAGAAGTGATTTTTGGCATCTGAGAACACAGAACTTTTGCCATATAAATTCATGGTTATTCCTTCCTCACTCTAGGCCATTTCTTCTTTTTTTTTTTTTTAAGATTTTATTTATTTATTTGACAGAGAGAGATCACAGTAGACAGAGGAGCAGGCAGAGAGAGAGAGAGGGAAGCAGGCTCCCTGATGAGCAGAGAGCCTGATGTGGGACTCGATCCCAGGACCCTGAGATCATGACCTGAGCTGAAGGCAGCGGCTTAACCCACTGAGCCACCCAGCGCCCACTCTAGGCCATTTCTGCTTACAAAATCTTTCAAAGGAACAGCCTACTTTCAGATAGCAGAGGAAACCTGTAAACACTACCCTGACCTCCTGGGTTCTCAGATGCTAGAGGGAGAAGGATTTTCTAGTTCTCTTGCTAGATCAGGACTGGAATTCATTCTTAGCAACTTCTACACAATGTAATATACTATTTGAAAGCGAGATCTCATTAGCCACTGGGACACATGGTCATCACAGCTAAGCCCTGATTCCGATTCTAGGTCCTTTTAAAGTCCCAGCATGTAGAACTTAGCATTCTTTGCCTTGTTCCACATCCACGTCCTGGTGGCTCCCACCCCCATGACAAACATATACACAGGCTTGGGTGTCCACATGCTTCTCATGCTCATAGACACCCTACCTAACCCGAAGCTCCAGAGAGCGTAGGGGACAACAAGCATTAACCCATCCGTCTTCAGGAGATGACAAAGGGCCCCTTGTATGCCCCACAGAGGCAGCCTGTTTGGCTCTCAGGGCTTGGTGATCAGGGCCAGCCCATGGCATGGTTCCCATGTAATGGGGATGATACTTTTGAGTATATATTAAACTGGTGTATGTTTTCTTTCCGATTAAATCATGGTGCTCTGTGGTTCTCCACCCATTTAATCAACAGGTTTCCATGCTTCAGGGAAAGGGAGATGCCAAAGCGAACAACCAGGTCATTGCTCAGCTTTGGCTGCCAAATTCTTTTTTTTTTTTTTTTAATCCCTTGTAAGACAACAGTAGTGAACAGCAGCCTCCAACATGGGGTGTGCTAAGACAACATTGGGTGCAGGAAAAGAATATTAGCACTTCTATTTTCATTTTTATCTTATCCTTTAAAAATGCCTATTTGGGGTTATATGTTTAATAAAGCACACAATACATAAGTACAGTGTTAAATATACAAAGTTCTAAATACATATATGATACACATATATATCAAATATGTACATATTCAAAAAAAGTATTGCTTAGAGTTTTATATGTTCTTTAACTACAGGCCATAGGAAGAGATAAGTTAAATATCCACTCATCTAGGGCAAAAGTAGATCACACTTTCAGTGTGGCAAAGTTGGGGAGGGAAGAGGAGGAGAGGTAAATAGCATGTGTGTTGGGGGGGGCATGTCCTATTCCCCATTTGGGCTTGAAACCCTGTTGGGTCAGTCCAGTAGACTCCCAGAGCAGTGGGACTATTCCTTCTTTCCTCAGGCACCTTAGGAAAGGTCCACATCCAACATGGGCTGCCCAGGCTGAAGATGGGTGGAGAGATAGGTGGGCTGTAAGGGGATCTCACAGAGCCCTGAACTCTCCAGTGGGAGAGCAACAGCAGCCAAGGTTCCCAGTCTCCCAAGGGGCTTGAGTAAGTGCTTCGAATCAGCAGATTACAGAAGGTTGAGGCATAATGAGAGGCCACCAAATGTAAGAACCAAATGACCAGAAGAACTATTGATGAAGGAGCCAAGAAAGCCAGATGAGACCAGCTTTATCTGAGTGAGCACTGGGCAGGCACTGGAGATTCAAAAACCAGATCACACCAGCCTCTCTACAGTGAAGACCAACAAAAACATGGAGGAGGACTCCCAGACCAGTCACCCTCATGAGGACACATGCATATCCATTCCCACTCAGATGTCCTTACAGCCAAATACCATTTGTTACGGTTGAATTGTGTCCTCCGCCAAATTTATATGTTGAATTCCTAACCCTTTAAGATTTCTTTGTGTACGTGTTTGTGTACACATTTAGTTTTATTGTAACAAAGCAACCTGTACACTTTTAACATTTAAAAGTGAGCACTAGGGCGCCTGGGTGGCTCAGTGGGTTGAAGCCTCTGCCTTCGGCTCAGGTCATGATCTCGGGGTCCTGGGATAGAGCCTTGCTTCGGGCTCTCTGCTCAGCAGGGAGCCTGCCTCCCCACCCCCACCAGTCTCTCTGCCTACTTGTGATCTCTAATAAATAAATAAAAAATCTTTAAAAAAATAAAAAATTAAAAAAATAAAATAAAAGTGAGCATTATCTTTCTTTTCCAGTGAAACAAAAAGAAAATTTAAAAATAAACAGGAGCAAAATTACACTTAAGATTTCTTCACTAAGTGTGGGGAGAGGGGTTTTTTACACACCAGCGAGGTGACCTACAGTGTAACTCAATTCTGACATTATCTACCCAGCAGGGGCTTCTGGTGCCACAGGGTAAGGGCTCAGCCCTCCAAGACTGCCCTTCCCCCATACTTCAATGCTAATTGTAGCCCCGGGGCATCACCTGTGCTTCTGATTGGAGGGTCCAATGACCCCCCTTCGGATCCAATTTATTTGCTAGAGAGCAGCTCACAGAACTCAGGGAAACATTTTATTTATGGAAGACATGCATAGGGTGAGGTATGAGTAAAGAGAACAGAGCTTCTGTCCCCTTTCTGAGTGCACCACTGTCCTTGAGTCTCCCCAGCCTGAAAGCTCTCTGAACGCCATCCCTCTGGGGTTTTAGGGAAGCTTCATTACATAGGCATCATGGATTAAGTCATTGGCCATGGGCAACTGACTCAACATCCAGCCCTTCTCACCTCACCAGAGGTCGGGGTGGGATGGGGGCTGGGCAGACCGAAAGTTCCAACCCTCTCCTCACATGGCTGGCACTGAAGGCAACCAGCCCCCATCCTTAGGTGTGGTCTAAATTAACCTCATTAACACAACAGAGGACACCTTTACTGCTCCCTTCACTTGGGAAATTCCCAGTTTTAGGAGCTCTGTGCCAGAAACAAGACAAAGGCCAAATATACACTTGTTACTATAAATCAGAGTATCACACCCCTAGTACCTCAGAATGTGGCCTTAATTGGATATGGAATTGTTGCAGATATAATTAGTTAAGATGAGGTCAGACTAACTAGGATGAGCCCCTAGTCCATGACTTGTATCCTTCCATAAAATGGGAAATTGGGAGACATAACTAACCCTACTGGCCCCTTGACCTTGGACTTCCAGCCTCCAGAACTGTGAGACAATCAATTTCTGTTGTTTCAGCCCCCCAGGCTGTGGTACTTGGTTCCAGCAGTGCTAGCAAATTAACACACCATCTTTGCTAAAGGCACAAGGTGCAAGGGGGAGAAATCTGAAAGACCTTTATTTAAGAGGCACTGGGAGAGGTGGTGCGTGCCTAAGTGGCTCAGTCAGTTGAGCACCTGACTCTTGGTTTCAGCTCAGGTCTGAGGGTGGTGAGACCCAACCCTACATGGGGCTCTGTGTTCAGCCCGCAGAGTCTGCTTGGAACTCTCTCTCCCTCTCCTTCTGCCCCTCCTGCCCATTCTCAGTCTCTCTCTCTCTCTCTCCCTCTCCCTCAAATAAATCTTTAAAAAAAGAAAAAAACAGGGGCTGAGAACGCCTGGAGAGATTATTCTAAACTAAAAGAAAATGAGGTCTCTTGAATTCCCTTTCACAGACAAGTGGAAATCTCTGACCCCCAGAGGAAACAGAGCCTGTAGGCAGAGGAAGGTAAGAGTGGTTCCAAAGACTGTGGCCCTTTTCTGCACACCTGAGTGTACTGAGTAAGAGTGCAGCCCAGCTCCACTCAATCTCGCAGATAGTTAGGCCTCCCTTGTTCCTCTGTCTCAGTGCCACTGGAGCCCAGCCCCTGGATATTTTACGGTTTCCAGGCTGGTCACTTATACGATAGTGTAAGTCTTATATAATAATAATCCTATATTAGATCCCAGGCTCCTCACTCCTTCCTTCTGCCCAGCTAACAGCTGCCCAAGTTGCCCGGGAACAGGTGCGCACTGGAGCTGTTGGTGCAATGTCACCAGAGCTAGCTGCTGAATTTTCAGGAAATTTAGGAGCCAGGTACTAAATACAGTCATTACTAAGAATTAAGTCACCAAAACTTACAGTGATCTAAACTGTGTATTTCTCAAAAAGTAATAAATACAGGCATGCCTAATTTGATTGAGCTTTTCTGATATGTTACAATTTTTCCAATGGCAGGTTTGTGCCAAGCCTACAGTGAGCAAGTCTATCAGCACCGTATTTCCAGCAGCATTTGCTCCCTTCATGCCTCTGTGTCACAGTTCAGTAATTCTTGCAATATTTCAAGGTTTTTCATTATGATTATCTTTGATATGGTGACCTGTGATCAGCAGGACTGACTGGAAGCTCAGATGAGGATTAGCATTTTTTTAGCAATAAAGCATTTTTTAAGTGAAGGTGTGTATTTTGTTTTACACACCATGCTGTTGCACACTTACTAGACCACGGCACAGTGTAAATGTAACTTTTACCTGCACTGGAAAACCAGAAAATGCATTTGACTCACTATCTTGCGATACTCACTGGATTTCAGTGTGTCTCCAAGGTACACCTGTACTCAAAAATCATCACTTCCTAAGTATGTCTTTCTAGTTTCCTATTATCTGTGCTTTTGAGGGGATTCATATCTATTGCCTCTGTATGGTGGAAATACTTTATCGTGAGTGGCTACTGTCCACCTCTTGCCAAGTCCTTGTACAGTGAAGTCATGCTGGGAGTTTTAACTCCACAGTGGTGGGAGGATTTACGTCATGGAAACCAGCAAACGCTATGTATCAGCACCACCGTCCCCTCCCAAAAGAGCCAGTTGCTGGCTCAGCATCAAGAGATGCTGACATGGGCCTGTTTGTTCTGATAAAGTAGTAGGTGAACTAAAAAAAGCTTGAGAAACAACTATTACCTGGTGTGCTGTGGTCTGATTTGGGATTGAAACCATCAAGGAGCAATGAATACAAACCCAGTCTTCCATAGCTCCATAGAGGGAGATACCCAGGGAGACCAGCCACGTGTTCCCAGACATGGAGTGGACACCAAACAAGTAGCTTCTCACCACAGGACCTTTGCTCTCTTTGGCCACTACCAAATATCCACAGTGCTGGACAGGGAACCTCTGAGCTGGCTTCTACCTAACCATCCACCTAGCTGTCAAACACCCCACTTCTCACCCTGCTTCCCTGTAGCAAGAGAATGAAGGAGCCAGAGGGGCCCCGACCTCTGGGACTGAGCCACCATACCCTGCAATCCATTCTGTAAACACTCCCCGCTCCACTGGCCAGCGTGGTATTTTTACCAGCTAGCACAGCTGAATCCTTGGGAAGGCAGCTCTCTTCACAGGGTTACAGGTATATAAATAACAGGTGATCCCACTTCCCTGATAGGTGCCAAGCACAGTGTTTCTGGGACCACAGCAGTCCCAGCTGGGCTTGGGGGCTGAGTGGGGCTTGTCACCAGATCCACTTACCAACGGTGTGTGACCTTGGGCGAGGGATGATCTTTCTAAGCCACCCATTTCCTCATCTGTAAAGCAGGAAAACAGATTGTCCGAAGTTGAGTGAGCAAGAGAGAGAGATTTAAGTCTGTATTTTTCAAAGTTACAATGTCAACCAAGGCAACAGAGGGGAAAGAGTGGTCTACCTATAAATTAATTGGAGGTAGGTGTCGTAGAGGATGGTGACATAATCGAAATCCTTGCCGTCACAGCAGAACAGCAGAAGTCAAGCATAGTTTTTTAGAGAGAAGGGGTAGCTCTGAGAAGCAGTAAAAACAGAACGGGTAAATTAGTTACCTTTAGGGTCTGGGACTCAAGGTGGGGAGAGTCACAGCTGCTGCTTCTGATGGCTAGATTTTCTTCTGGTTTGTTTGTTTTTAAACTTCTTAATCTTGTTCATGCCTTTCCTTGATTCCATTTTTAAAGAAAATAGCTGTGCTTTATATTAGCTAGATTTGTAATCTCTTGAAAAGTGAGTTGATTTCATTTGTTCTTTTCCCTGGAGTTAAGTTTACATGCTTTGTTATGGGAACGCTGGAAACAGTTTATTTTTCTGGTTTCTAGGCTTTGTAAGTTTCTGTAGCTCCTTTAAGTCAATGTTGCATGTCTCTTGATTTATAATACGTTGGCGAATCACTCCAAATAAAGCCTTCTTTTCTTGCAGAAATATGTAAAGAAATAGCTCCAGATGATTCAGAGTTTGAAATGAATGCTTTCCTCTCCGGAGCATGAAGCTGGGGGAGAGGCAGTTGTGGACGCCTGAGTCTGCCTCTTGCTTGGTCTCTGTGGTAACACCCTGCCCTAACCCCAACTCCAGGCCAAATAGGAAATCTTGGGCTCCTGAACCCCAAGTTCACAGGTCTGTCAGGGGTGTTTGGATAGGCTTCAGGAGACCCACCAACCCCTCAGAATTACTTTTGCAACCATGTGTTTTTCTGGGAAGAGTGTCCAGATTTTCGGTCTCCGGGACCCTAGAACTAAAAAGATTTAGCCTTATATAGGTCTCTAATACTCCTGACAAAGCAAACCTGAGGTTTTTACACCTACATAAATAGTAAAGATTGTGATTGTCTACCCCTTCCTATGTTTGTAACGTTGAGTGATGGCTAAGAGCACCAAATCTGGTCCAGACTCCCGGGAGTTTGAAGCCAGCCTCTACTGTGTCCCAGCTGAGCGGCCTCAGGCAAATTACTTAACCTCTCTGTGCCCCTGTTTTCTCAGTTTAAAAATGGGGCAAATAATAGTACCTACCTCACTGGCTTGTTGTTGTGAGGGTTAAATCAGTTTAGGTAGAGCGTTTAGAACACAGCCTGGCACCAAGGCAGCGACGGGGGTTCCTCTTTCACACACACTGCCAATTCACAGTGGTCACCCCCAGCTGAACTGTGTGGGGTATCTAATGTGTGCTCCGGGATGTCGCTGAAGCACATCCTGGCGATCATGTCTTAGAAGGCCCTAAATGCATAGATGACACCGCAGGCATTCTGAAAAAAGAGCAGAGCCTTCCAGGGGCTGGGCGTCGTGTGTTGAGGGGACGAGGGTCAAGGCAATTCCGGCATGAAGCATCCCCGCTTTGACCTCCTGGGGCCTCATCATCTGCTGGGCTACACGGGCTGTGTCGCAGCCTTGCCATCATGCCACCTAACCCACCCTCTTCTGAGCCCAGCTGGCGGACGTGCCCTCATCCCTGAAGACCCTGCGCGGGCCCCTCCTCTGATACGCCGTTTGTGCACACCTGCTCCCTGCGCGACGCACGCGGCTCTTCCCCCGGAGCGCCTGCGCCTGCGCCCTGCGTGCCAGGTCTTGCGCCCGCTTCCGGTAGCTCATCCTATTCTCGCAACAACCCTTACGGGAAACAAATGTTTATTATCCCCCAGTTAAAGATCGGGAAATTTAAGCTGAGAGGAACTTCTAAAACAATCTCTCGGAGGCCTGGACCCATGCTTCAGTCCACTTCTGCCGACTTCCTCTCCGATTCCACCTGATCCCAGCGGCATCCCCCTCCCCCCTCCCCCCGCCACTACTTTGTTTCAGATCTCCTGTCAGAGATCATACGTGATTCATTTCTGTACCTCAAACATCCCTCCCTGTGCGGGGCATACAGTAGGTGTTCGATAAACGGGTGGACGAATCTTGAATTCAGGCTCTGCAGAATTTCTGCCCCAGCTCTCCCCAGACATCAACCTTCAAGAAAAGGCTTCCAGCCTTGATCTGGTGATCTTTAAATACTTAATGAATTCAACAAACAAGTATTTGTTTTGTGTCTATTATACAGCAGGCAGGCAAGCGCGGAGGATACAGCGGTAAGAGAATAGCAGAAGCTCCTGCCCTCGGGGCGCTTATGCTTTCTTTCCATGGACAGGTGCTTTGTGGGGACCCCCTCTCCGGCCCAGTAGCCCCCCTGAGGGCCTCCTCAGGGTTCACTAGCCCACTCGCCGAGGGCTGCTGCTGCTTCTTCCCTCTCTCCCCAGGGAAGGGCCTGGCCAGGTCCAGGACAGGCTGTCCCCGCTATCTAGCTAGGGCTGCTATTAGCAGGGGCTTCGAGGAGAGAAAGTGCTGCCAGGAGTGCAGGCCGTGAAGCCAGGCACTGAGGCCAGAGGTGGCTCTGGGTCCAGAGATCACTCACAGGGTCATACTTCAGAGACTCTGAGACTGACCAGGGACCCAAGGTCACAGACCTCACCACACATGTCCTTCCTGATATTTTCCTTCCGTGCACAGGTTTTTGACCTCGAAATCCCTTGTAGCTGTAGAAGGGAGGGAAGGTATAGTCTCTTACCTGAAAGGAAATCTTGTTAGATTTTGAAGGCTCAACACAGAGCCCAGAGGGTGGGTCAGATCAACCCTGATTCTTTCCCTCTAGTTGCCCCTCTCTCTGCCCTAAAGACAAATACAGCTGTTCAGGCATCTGACCTCCACACACAATGCGACAGTCTTGGCACTGACCTTCAGTGTTCTTTAGCAGCCCTTTCTCCGGTCTCCCGCACCATCTCACCTTCCACCCAACCTGTGCACCCCGTGGTGTCCCCCTCGGTCTAACACCCTCTCCCACACACTCCTGCAGCTTCTGTCATTAGCTAGTTTTACTTCAGTGACTATATGTGCATGCACTGGGTTACTTAGGTGGGGATGCTGGGATATAGGGACTTCTTCATCTTCCAGGGTCCAGATCATCTCTGTCATTTGATTTCCCTCTTGATAAGACAGGGAAGTAGCCGGCACTTTGGGAAGGTGCCCATACCTTGTCTATTCTTTGACTCGTGTGCTGTTTCAGCAAAAACCAAGGCTGAATAGAAATCCAAAGGAGTGGAAATTATAGGGAACACTGTGCTTTTCTAGGCCCGTGTTCCAAAGCGATGATAAAACATCCAAGTACACTTCCATTCCCAGCTCAGAAACCACAACAGATGGAACCAAGTGTGGGCTGTAATTAGAGGCCAAGGTGAGGGAACAGAGTCATCCATCAGGCCCTGGAAAACCTCATCAAAGGAAATCAGCACAGAGAATAAAGGCTCATTGGGTTTGTTTTGGAAGAAAGGATGGGGGATTATGTCCTGGCTCCTCCAAGTACAAGAGACCTGGCAGTGGCTGGGACCATGCAAATATGAAACCCAGTAATTACGTGTTGTGGGAAGGGCCAACTTGCTTTCCCAGTGCCACATCCACTTCCTGTGGTGGGTGGCAAGTCTGCAAGGCACTGTGATGCCAAGTTTTCTCAGCTCTTTTCTCAGTGTGGTGACGTTAGAGGAAGGCCGAAGAACGTGGTCTAGATACACAGAGTGACCCACTGTGAAGATTGTTTGAGCAAGACTGGCCAGGTTTCAGCCAGGACGGCTAGTTCTTTGTGAACAGAAGCTAAGGCATGGAGCCCATGCTGGTGGCAGAACCAGTCTGGGAGAACACGGATCTCCCGGATGAAGAGGCACCAAAGGCAGGAGGAGGGTGAGGAAGCACCTTCTCTGACCTGGGCCAGGAAAGTTTGACCAACTTCATCAATTCCCAAGAACTGCACGGAAGCATCCAGGGATTTCTGACCCTGTGAGAAGTTTAGGGTCCGGGTCCCAATGTTTTCCCTCAGCTCTCACCTTAGCACCCTCTCCTAGGGGATATGGCTCCTTTCCCTTCACCCCACCAAATCAACTAAATAAAAATGATCTAATCTGATAAAAGTCATCCTTGGCTACCTTCACACATAGGATCGATGGGAGTGGGAGGTACCCAAGAGGATGAAATTGTGGTTCCCACAGTTTGGGAGGGGAGAGGGGCTCAAAGGAGGGAAATCGCCATTAAGGATGACAGCCATGACAACTTTGGGAGTGTCCCTCCAAAAATGAGTCCTTCCCAGGGTTTGCACCCCATGGAGTGACACTCCAGGGTATCTGTCCCCTTGTGCCCATGTGACTAGGTGGCACAGGCCCTGGGGTGAGGACCACCCACAGAGCTCCTAAGGTCCAATCCAGAAGTCTCATTAGCTCCACCTCCCTGAAGATTGTGGAACAAAGCCTTGCCCACAGTGAGTGCTCAATGATCTCAGTAGGACATTCGTGCAAAATCTACTTACATGATGTAAACCCGTTCAACTTTCAGGAGGCACCCCTACTGGGATGTGCTTCTCAGCATTCTGGGAGTTACTTTCTCACATGCTATGGCTGGCATGCAGGTCACAGATTAGTAAAGATAGCTAGTGAGCTGAAGAACAACACGCCTGCTATTTCTTTTTTAATTCTCTACAGACACGTGTCACCAAAAAGTCTTTGAATTTTTTTCCCCCAGGTATACTGAGATATAACTGACTGAATATCTCTGAAGATGCAAAAAAACCCACAAAAATAATTTAAATAATAATTTCAACAATTGTTTTTAGGTTGTGTTTGCTAATGTTTATATTAATATTTGCTCATAGGACAAAATCTAGGAAAAACCAAAAAAATTATTAAAATAATCTTTTAATCTCTTATAACTGCACAAATCAGAGTTAGCCACCACTATCTTTCTATAAATATGCTTCCAGTATTCTTTCTCTGCCCCCCTTTTTATTTTTGAAATTGAGATCCTTCAGTGTTATATCTAGTACACACACACACACACACACACACAAACACATGCAGACATATAATACCTTTTATTTAGTCATATTGTAAATACTGACAAAGACTATTTCTTCATGTACTCCTTGAACTACTACCGCAATCAAGATACAAAATATTTCCATTACCTGGGGCACCTGGGTGGCTCAGTCGGTTACGTCTCTACCTCTGCCTCAGGTCATGATCCCAGGATCCTAGGATCAAGCCCCAAGAGGGCTCCTTGCTAAGCAGGGAGCCTGCTTCTCCCTCTCCCTCTGCCTGCCGCTCCTCCCACTTGTATGCTCTCCCTCTCTCTGTCAAATAAATAAAATTTTTTAAAAAAATTTTCCATTACCCCAAAATTTTCTCCTTGTCCTTTCTTAGTCAGTGCTCTCAATCCCCAGCTCCAGGAAACCACCAACCAGCTGTCAGCGTGGATTCGATTTGTTCTTCTGGTGTTCACATAAATGAAATCATACCTACATATTCTTTTATGTTGTCTTCTTTCACTCAGCCTAGAGTTTCTGAGGTTCATCCTCATTGTTGCAGGTATAAGTAGTTCATTCCTCTTAATTATGGAGTAGTATTCCTTTGTATGAATACACCGGTTTACCCATGCACCTGCTGATAGACATTTGGATTGTTTCCAGTTTGGGTCTACCTTGAATAGAGCTGCTCTGTGCAGGTCTTCATGTGGACATATGTCTTCATTCCTCTTAAGTAAATATCGAGGAGTAAAGTTACTGGATCACAAGACAAGTATAAATTTAAATTTATTTATTTTTTTTTAAAGATTTTATTTATTTATTTGAAAGAGAGAGCACGATCTGGGGGGTGGGGAGGGAGCAGAAGCAGAGGAAGAAGCAGGCTCCCCTGCTGAGCAGGAAGCTGACGCTGGGATCCAACCCAGGACCCTGGGATCATGACCTGAGCCAAAGGCAGACGCTTAACTGACTGAGAAACCCAGGTGCCCCCAAATTTATGTTTTTTTAATTTAAAATTTCTGTATTAAATTTATACATCTCAAAAAGTCAAAGTGTTTTTCAAAGTACTGGTACTATCTTATAGTCACACAGTAATGTATGATCATTCTGGTTCCTCCACACACGCATGAACACTTGGCATGGTCAGTCTTTTTAATTTCAGCCATTCAATTGACTGTGTCATTACATATACTATTTTTTAAGTTTAACATTCTATTGTGAGTGTTACCCATGATATTAAATATTCTTTGTAAATGTCGCTCTGTGGATATATCATATATCATCGTATAGGTGAATCATACTTCAGATAAGTAGTTCCCTATTGGTGAATATTTCCATTGTAGTTTCTCCATATATAACACTGACATCTTTGTCAGAATAAGTGGTTATCTCCTTTGGATAACTTACTTCAATCATTCTTATGGTGGAAAAATTAGGAAAGTACAAATAAGCAAAAAGAACAAAATCGTCTACAATTTTATCACTTGGAGATGGCTAAACCACATCTCAAAATAAGGTCAACTTTTTAAAAAGTGAAAAAGAGTCATAGTGGAGAAAAAAGTTTAGGACCCTTGATCCATATTAGCAAGAGCTCATTTCTGGCATCTTGGCAAGGAGAAGAGATTCTACCATTTGATTCTGTCCAAAGGTCAGCTTTTGATGCTTCCAACGGAAGGGGTCCAACCCTTGAAAACACCCCCCTACTGATCTCAGGGCAGACTTTAGAGATGCTCTCTCTAAAAATCTCAAATGGAGGGGCTCCTGGGTAGCTCAGTTGATTGAACATCTGACTTTCGATTTCATCTCGAGTCATGATCTCAGGGTCACGGGGATCAAGCCCGGTGTAGGGCTTCGCGCTCAGAGCTGTCTGCCTGAGATTCTCTCTTCCTCTCCCTCTTTTCCTCCCGCTTGTGCACACGCTCTCTCTAAAATAAATAATTAAAAATCTTTAAATAAACTAAGAAATAAAAATAAAAATCTCAAATGGAGCCCTAACCCTCTCCAGAAGAGGCTGAGATGTACAAAACTAGGAAGCAAAACAACAGGCTCTTTCTTTCAGCCACCCTCCTCCCTCTCTGCCAAATGTACGTATTCTACAAAGCATTCTCATAGAATCCTCCTGTTTCTGGGCTTTGGAAAGAATGTGTTGCTCGACACACCCTCTCTGGATCCAGGGAGGAACTTCCTAAAAGCTGGGTGGTGTGTGTTAAAAGCAAAGAGAGGCTCTGAGCTGGACTGTGAGGACAGGTCCCGACAGGCAAATGTCTTGAAGCCCCAGGCTGTTGAGCACCTGAGGAAGACACACAGGTAGAAAGCATCACTCTCAAGATGGTAAAGAAAGGAAGAGAAAAACAGGTTTTTGTTTGTTTTTTTTTTCATCCAGAGGTCATAGTTAAAGACATGTACTCTCAAGCAATTCCTAAGCAGACTCAAGAAGCCACGCTTAGAAAACGTGTGCTTGCCACTGGATTGGGTGCTGGGTGTGCATAGACTTAACAGTGACTCCACGAGGTTATTAGTATCATCACCCCAATTTTGTGGGCAAGGAAAAGAGGCTCAGAGAGATGAAGTAATTTGCTCGAGGTCACACAGCTCATAATTGTGACTTGAGCCTCTCTGACAAGATCCATATTATCTGGACCCACAGAGGCCAGCAATTCTCAGTCCTTTCCCTCTTTTGGACACCAGGGAGCTCTCAGAACAGTGCTCCATAATACTACGTCTGCTCTGTTCTTTATATTCACATCTGCATCTACAACAGGTCACACTGGTGCTTTGGAAAGTATATATATCATGATGTACGAAACATGAGTGATTTTCATGGGGGATCCTGGGAAACAGCACTGTGGAGAGCAAAGGGCGAGGGCCTAGGGATCAGAAGGGCTGAATCCTACCTCAAGATTTGCCATCAAGAGCCTAACAACCATGGATAACTTGTTTGACCTCTCTGGGTCCCTGTTGGTTCCTCTGTACAAGCCCTGACATCCCCCACCATCCTTCTCCCCATATGACTGTGAGGCTCCCTCAGGGTTCCTCGTGATGGCTGAGACTGTGTATGTCAGTATAAGGCCTCCAGAGCTACTCAGCTACTAGAGCAAACGGCCTGGATGGAATCCCAGTTCTACCACTAGCTAGCTGTGGGACCTTAAGAATTTATTAACTCACTGTGCCTCAGTTTCTCCGCTGCAGCATGGACCTGCCCCATGCGGTTGCTGGAAGGCTTAAAGGGATAAGGCCTGGGACAGAGGAAGCAGTTCATACTTATTATGATCAGGATTAGTGATAGGCAGTCTATACATCCTGGTACCTCAGGTGGTTTTCCGTGGTGTCTAAGCCCTGTTCATCGGCTCCTCAGATGAAGGAATGAACTTCACACAGGCCTCTAGTTCTCTTCAGAAGGTTCCAGCAGGGCAAGACGCATGCTTGGTGCTGTTATTTAAAGGTGTTTAAACCCAGAGCCAGTCAGACAGCGGACTCCTGCTTCTTGAAGAGAGAGTGTCCTGCCTCTTGGTTCACAGCACAGTGATTGTATCCTGGCAAGATGCTCCCCCCGAAAGAAACAACACTGGTATGGTGTCCGGAGTCAAATTCCACTGGGGATGCGTTCACTTGTGACCCGAAACCAGGGCAGACGGAGCCAGGAACACGGGAAGAGGGGAAGGCATTCTGTAGACATTACCTGTCTGCTTTCCATTTTAGAGACTGATGAGAGCCCCGTGTCCTTGCTCCTGTATTATAATAAAATTGTCCCAGTGGCGCATTGCCTTAAAACCTGCAGTCAAACCACACTAATTCAGACCAGGTGGACTTTGTAAAATGTCACCACTTTAGACTATTTCATGCAATTCAAAATATTTTCTAATTTCCTTTGTGATCTCTTCTTTGACCCGTGGGATATTTCAAAGCGTGTTGTTTCATTTCTAAATATTAAGGGATTTTCCAGATAGCTTTCTTTTATTGGCTTCTGGTTTAATTCCATTGTGGTCAGAAAACATACTTTGATTTTGATTCTTTTAAATTTGCTAAGGTTTGTTTTATGGTCCAGGTTATAGTGGGGCACAGTTTGTGTGTACTTGAAAAGACTGGGTAGTTACTGTCAGGTGGAATGTCCTATAAATATCAATTAGGTCAAGGTGGTTAATAGTGCCATTCAAGTCTTTTCTATCCTTAGTGTTCTACCCTCTGCTTTATCCACTGGCTCCGTCTTGTTACTGAGAGAACAGTGATGAAATCTCCAACTATAATTATGAATTTCTCTATTTCTTCTTCCATTTCTATCAGATTTTATCTTAGAAATTTTGCAGCTCTGTTTTTGGGTACACATATGTTTAGAATTGTTATATCTTCTTGGTGAAATTATTCTTTTATCATTATATAATGAACTTCTTTATTACTGGTAATATTCCTTGTTATCAAAGGCCATTCCAGCATTCTTTTGATTACCATGATATACCCTTCTTCATCTTTCTACTTTTATTTGTATCTTTATATTTCAAGTGTGTTTCTTACAGGCAGCATATAGCTGGGTCTAGCCTTTTTGTTCAGTTCGATAATCTCTCCCTTTTATTAGGGGTGGTTCAGACTGTTTACATTAAATGTAGTTATCCATATGTTGGATTTATTCTACCTCGTTGCTAGCTGTTTTCCATTCGTCACATCTCTTCTCTGCTTCTTTTTTCTCTTTTGCTGTCTTCTTTTAATTCATTTGGTATTTCTTAATTATTCTGTTTGACCTCCACTTAAACTTTTTATTTATTTATTTACTTTATTTTTTTAAGTAAACTCTACCCCCAATGTGGGGTTCAAACTCACAACCCCAAGATCAAGAATTGCACCAGCCAGGTGCAACTGAAACTCTTTAAACTGAAAGTGTTCCCATACAGGGGTACCTGGGCAGCTCAGTCAGTCAAGTGGCCAGCTTTTGATTTCGGCTCAGATCATGATCTCACGGTCCTGGGAGGTCGTGGGATTGAGCCCCGAGAGGCTCCGCACTCAGTGGGAAGTCTGCTTGAGATTCTCTCTCCCCCTCTCCTTCTGCCCCTCCTCCCAAGCTCTTTCTCTGTCTTCCTCTAAAATAAATAAAAAGTGTTTAAAAAATGTGAAAGTGTTCCCAAACATACTGAAACCTTTCAATGTATTGATTCTTTTAATGTATTGTTAACTAGAGGTCCTTTTTATTTTAATTGAAAGAGTGCAGACTTTGGAGTCAACCAAACCTTCAGTTGTAACCTGGCCCTGCCACTAACTGGCTATGATCTTTGTCAACTCAGTATCTATAAGATTCAACCTCCCCACTCGTTGTTGTTGGTTTTTTTTTTTTTTAAGTTTTATTTATTTAAGTAATCTCTACTTGCACTCATGACCCTGAGATCAAGGTCACAATGCTCTTCCGACTGAGCCAGACAGACACCCCTTCCCTTCCCCATTGGTAAATTCATTACTACTTTCCAGAGTATAAGGAGAATGAAATGAAAAAAATTAATTATAGTATCTAGCATAGGTCTAGAACATAACATAGAATTAATGTTACTTGCTTTCATGTTGTTTGTTTTCTTCAGACAGTTCTGTTTCTAAAAGAGGTTTGAACACTATCATGGAAGCAAATACCTGGCCTATTTATTACCACTTCTAATTATCCTTCATGAGCCCAGAGCAGACATGGCTAATCAACCACAGCACTGCTTTTTTCTTTTTTTTTCCTTAAGATTTAGGTTTTTTTTTAAATTTTGTAGAAGATTTTATTTATTTGTCGAGAGAGAGAGAATGCACAAGCAGGGTGAGTGGCAGGCAGAGGGAGAAGCAGACTCCCCACCGAGCAAGGAGCCTGATATGGACCTCAATCCCAGGACTCTGGGATTATGACCCAAGCCAAAGGGAGCCACTCAACAGACTGAGCCACCCAGGCCTCCCTTAAGATTTATTTTTATTTATTTGAGAGAGAGCGAGCGAGCGAGCGAGCGAGAGCAAGCGCACATTTGGGTGCAGTGGGGGAGGGGAAGGGCCAAGCAATAGGGAAAGAGAGAATCTTAAACAGATTCCCTGCAAGCACTGAGCCCAACGTGGGGCTCGATCTCACAACCCTGAGATCACAACCCTGAGATCACAACCTGAGCTGAAACCAAGAGTCAGATGTTTAACCAACTGCACCACCCAGGTGCCCCAACCACAGCACTATTTTAAATAAACTCAGATACAACGTTGCGCCAACCAAATGCAGATGAGCGAAGATATGAAACCCATCAACTACCAAGGGCTAACACAACCCTATTGAAAGTCTTCTTAATTCATTTATTATTGTAATTGGGTCAAATCCCCCTTTTCTCTAGCAACTTTTTACCTCGTTCATTTAATCAAACCCTTCACTAAGGGTGTTGCAAAGGAAAACTCCCATTTGTTCGGCTCTAGTGATCCTAAATGCTGAATCAATGAGGTTCTTATTTGGCATCTGTGAAACCAGACACCAGAGAAGAGAACAGGGTGAAAGGAGAGTCGTTGGCCGGAGGTCAGGGGCAGCCCCGCTGGGCCAGCTCGTCGCCTCTCATTTTAGAGTCTGACACAAGCATGTGATGAGAGCCTGGCATCTCATGATGGGCACCAACTATTCCTCCTGGGGCCTCGGGTGTCACTGAGCTATGGATGGACAAAGGATGATCTGTCATCTGCTTTGAAAAAAGCCTTGACCTTGTACCATAGCAAAGCACTGAACACTCCTTGTCCAGCTGCCCCTTCCCTGCCCAGCCCTGAAAATAAAGACTTCCTGTTAGTGGTGCTGGGGCCATTGGCCATGTCCAGAGACAAGTTGGGGCTCAGGAGCATATATACCGCTTTGTCTCCTCAGGATGCTGAGCCTGCTGGGTGGGGACTGGCTAGGGCAGTGACACCCAGGCTGCCCTCCTTGTAACCCCAGGACGGACTGATTTATAACAGGACTGGCTTCTCATTATTTAGGGAAACATCAGTGAGAAATCCACCCTGCTGCCTGAAGGAACATTAAAAGTGGTCCCCTAGGCTACTCTCGGCCTGGATCTGCAGGGACCCCTGTGTTCTCTGTCACCACTCTCCTTGCTCTCCCTTCTTACTGTGCCTCCCTATGGTTCCTGTTGTGGAAAGTTCCATAATGACATGGGCGGGGGGCCCTCGAATATTCCCACATGACTGGTAGAGTATTCTAGACTTGAACCAATTTGGAACATAGAAATAAACTGAATGAGGGCCTCCTTCTAACATACTTCTATGATTCGGGCGGATATTACCAGAATCCTTAGAAACAGGGTTGGAGGAAAGAGTTCCTTCTACCCTATTTATCACAGATACGGTTTCTTGTTCTGGCATTTACTTTTTAGAGAGAGGTTTGGGTCCAAATGTGTTAAGAATGGTTAAAAAAGAGATATATAGATACATAGATATAAACACACAGGATTCTTTTTTTTTCCCCCCACACACAGGATTCCTACTCTGAATTTCCAGTGGTGCTTTTCAAATCTTTCTGCAAGAAGGAGATGTAGCTTCTACCCATGGCCTCTGAGTTCTTGTGGCCCCTAAGACTGTTTCATGTTCACGATCATTTGGGGATGTCATAGCTCTATGCCAACAACATCACTTAGGCAAAATAAAAATGGTAACAAGAACAAAAATCACTCAATCTATGGAGCATCTGCTTTAAGTTGTCTGCTTTTGTATGCAACCCCTCATTTCATCCTTATCAGGGTCCTCTGAGCTGAACATATTAAACCCTCGTCTAAAAACCTTGAGTGTTAATGAACAGCCTTTCTAGAGTAGTGCAGCTAGGTGGCAGAGCTGGAATTTTTTTTTAAAAGGTTTTATTTTAAAAAAAAGAGAAAAATAGGGGCGCCTGGGTGGCTCAGTGGGTTAAAGCCTGTGCTTCGGCTCAGGTCATGATCTCAGGGTCCTGGGATGGAGCCCTGTGTTGGGCCCTCTGCTCGGCCGGGAGCCTGCTTCCCCCTCTCTCTCTGCCTGACTCTCTGCCTACTTGTGATCTCTGTCGGTCAAATAAATAAATAAAACCCTTAAAAAAAAAGATTTTATTTTTAAGTAATCTCTATACCAACACATGGCTCAAACTTACAACCCTGGGATCAGTAGTCACATGCTCTACTGACTGAGCCAGCCAGGCGTCCTCAGAGCTGGGATTTGACCCCACGTCTAGAACCTGACTCTAGATCCAGGGCTTGTTCAACTCTTTCTGATATAGAAAGAGGTGCATTGCTTCCCTCTGACTGCAATGATGAAATGTGGACTTTTTTTCTCTACTTGGAAGATGGAGTCCCTACAAGTTACATGAATTTCTTCCCAGCACAGAGGGCAGGACAGGAACTGGGAGAGCCTACCTCGTCCCTTCCCACAATCGGTCACAGATGGACACCAACGCGTGCTAGGACTCTAGCAGAGCCAGGAAGTGTGTCAGTCAATGTTGTCAACCCCTGGAGTCAACAGCTCCTGTCCTCTCAGCATGCCTCCTCGTCTCCACATTACCACGCTCCTCACTCCACATACTGAGTGCCAGTCCCTGGACCTGACAGAAACTGTCACTTCTAGATCTCCCCTCAGCTTCCCCTCAAAAAATGCTCTCACCTCCCCCACTTTCTTCAAAGTTCACTTCAGTGTCTGGGCTTCCGTGAGCCTTTGGTGATTCCCAGGCCAAGGTCATCCGTCAGGCTCCCTGCTTCCCTGGCAGCTGGCACCTGAAAGTTGCCATCTATCACACAATATTAAAATGAATTATTTGGGGGGGCACCTGGGTGGCTCAGTCAGTTAAGTGTCTGCCACCAACTCAGGTCATGATCTTAGCGTCCTGGGATTGAACCCCACGTCGGGCTCCCCACTTAGCAAGGAGTCTGCTTCTCCCTCTGCCCCTCCCCACCAGCTGCGTGCTCTCTCTCTCTCTCTCTGTCTCAAATGAATAAATTTTTTAAAATCTTTAAAAAAAATAAAATGAATTATTTTTGTTTCTTCCTTTTCTCAGTAGACCATGCAATCTCTAAACCAGCTGACTGACAAAAAATTTAGGCAGGAATATATTTCATGATTTGTTATGAAGATTATTCAATAATTTCTCCATAATATCAAAAGGCTAAGAAGCAAATATTCTCATGGGTATGTCCAGGCTTGCAATCTTGATTGAATATGTGTATTCTGTGCAAGGCAGACACAGCTGGATACACCAGATTTACAATTTCGTGTTGTAAGAATGTAATAGAATGAGGCAATTTTGAAATTATGACTAAAATATTGTGTGAGATGCTTTGTGGAGACACCATGTGATCTTCACAGAGTTGACTTGAATTAGCACTACAGATGTAATCATTAGTTTGAGGTAGTCTTTTAAGTGCCTAAAAATAGACTCAAGAATGACCTCCCAGAGTTTTACCATCTTTAGTGGCCACCCAATAATCACACTCTTCTCAGAGCTTTGCATACATCATCTCATACTATCCTCCCCAACATTATGAGGCAGACACTGTTGGCCTCCCCGCTTCTCATATGGAAAACTGAAGCAGTGTGAGGGAAAGTAACCCACCCAAGGCCTCACAGGAAGTGAGTGATGGAGCTGGGATTGGAACCCGGGCAGTCTGGCTGCAGAGTCCACACTCAGTACACTCCAGGTACTACACACCAGTATAATAACTGGCTTCGAGCAAACGCGTCCTTATGGATCTAGCTTAATCTGAATTATTACATATTTACCTCTTGACTTCCCGTTGTGTCCTTTGTGGTAGAGAGAAAAAGATATTCAACACTCTCTTTATAATCACATCATGAATATTGGAAGAGATTTATAAGCTGTGGCTGAGTTTTCTTTCTAATATGGTTAAATAATTCCATTTAGTTTAAAATTTCTCCCAGAGATTCCCCCATCTCCACCATGTTAGTCTTCACATTTTTCAGGGCACACTTGATTTCTTTTAGATAATTCTTCCCAAATTCGGAAGGCCCTAACTGGAGAAGAGTGTTGTCTAGCTAAGGTCCAATCAAGGCCATATGTGGGAAAGTATTCAGGAGCTTTGCTTATCTTTTCCTCATTAACATTCCAGCATCATGTTCTTTTGTTTTCCCAATAGTTTCCCTCTTTGCTGACTAATTTTGCAGTCATGACACACTTGTTAACTTTGAAAACTTTGTAATGTTTAATTTTTTGACTATAGGGCTGAGAGCCATTTCTCATCTTGTATTTGTGGTGTGGATCATTTTTTAAAAATTTGTCAAGGCCAATCTGAAAGGGTCATACTGAGTTTAGTTCTTGCTGTTGGGATGTTGGCAATTCCACCTAATTTGGTATCATCCGCCAAAAGCAAGATACTTATTCTCAACTCTATCATGTGGGTCGCTGAAGAAAGTATTTATATAAACCTCTTTTCCCATAAATTTACTTTTCTGGCTTCCAGATAGTCCGGGAGTGGTGAACTGAGTTCACATTTAATCTTTTCCAAGAACTGCAGTTGATAATCCAAGCCTTATGCCGACTTATGAAGAAACAATCACAATTCATTTCCAAATCTGAAGAAATACTGATGTTTGGCCACTGCTCAGTTCCTGGAGGACAATCAAAGTTGAATTTATTCTAAATACAGGAGGGTCAGCAATGTTCTTTGGAAGCAAAATCTTGGCCTAGATATCTGGAACTTACTGAGAGGGCTCTGCCCCTCATCTTGCTTCTCGACTGTGATTCCTTTTGGTTATTGCTAAACGGAGCAAATTTACAATCTGGTAGTAAGCCAGGGCAATTATGAACTGAAGTCTTGGAAGTCTTTAAACACAGGTTTTTATATTGTTTATTTTATATCTTCTGTCCTAGAAAGGAGAAGACAAACTTGTTTTTTCTTTTTTTAAGGAAGTTTCCTAGCCTCCTGTGTGCTTTCATATTTGTGAGGGGAACTGAGGCACTGCCTCTGCCAAAGAATCCTAGAACTTGCTGATAGTTGGAGCCACCTGGAAGATCTAGAAAATTCGCAGGGTCAACCCCTCCCTCGATTTCCTGAATCTTCATCTTGAAGTTAGTGTTAAGAAATGGGGGCAGGGCATCTCTATCTTTTGAAACCTCCCCCAATCAATTACATTACTTCTGGATAAATCCATGTGATGGAACACCAAACAGTCATTTGAAAGGGGAAGTAAAACCACATGTGCTGATATGGAAAGATCTCACCTTAGGCACACATAACGTGTAGGAAGTTCCCATTGAGATTAACTTGTCATAAATACATACTTACATACGTCCACTTATATGTGTGTACTATATACAGTCAGGCGCTTCACCAGAGCTTCCTCTGTCAATCAGATACCCTAGACCCTGCAATTGCACTACTGGGTATTTACCCCAAAGATACAGATGTAGTGAAAAGAAAGGCCATCTGTACCCCAATGTTCATAGCAGCAATGGCCACAGTTGCCAAACTGTGAAGAGAGCCAAGATGCCCTTCAGCAGATGAATGGATAAAGAAGATATGGTCTGTATATACAAGGGAATATTACGCCACCATCAGAAAGGATGAATACCCAACTTTTGTATCAACATGGACGGGACTGGAAGAGATTATGCTGAGTGAAATAAGTCAAGCAGAGAAAGTCAATTATATGGTTTCATTTATTTGTGGAGCATAAGGAATAACACGGAGGACATTAGGAGACGGAAAGGAAACGTGAATTGGGGGAAATCGGAGGGGGAGACAAAACATGAGAGACTGTGGACTCTGAGAAACAAACTGAGGGTTTTGGAAAGGATAGGGGTGGGGGGATGGGTGAGCCTGGTGGTGGGTATTAAGGAGGGCACGTATTGCCTGGAGTACTGGGTGTGGTGCATAAACAATGAATCTTGGAACACTGAAAAAATAAAATTAATATAAAATTGAAGAAAGAAAGAAAGAAGGAAGGAAGGAAGGAAAGAGAGAGAGAGAAAGAAAGGGAAAAAGAAAGAATGCCACCAGAGCACCTGGGCCTGGTGTAACCCCTTGAGATGATTACAGGGGACACGGTATGAGATGAGGGACCAGGGAGTCTGGGGTCCCATAAGGGTAGAGGCTGGGTCTATTTACCAACTGACATGAAACTATTTCAACATGTTTACACCCGGTAAGTCTGAGTCCTACATTTACATACATAAAACAATTCCAGAAGTTTTCCTGAGACTAGTGGCCTATCCATCAACACTGGTTGGTTTAAGCAGAAAGATAATTTACTGGGAGCATATTGGATAGAACAAAGCTTAGAAAACAGCCAAGAATAAAGGGAGAGTAGACAACAAACCACAATCACAGGCAAGGCCACACTGCTGAACCAGACCAATGTGTCCCCCTGCTACTGCCATCCCTCCTTGGAGCCCTGGAGGCTGTTGCTGTCACCACTGCCACTTGCAAAATTTGGTACAGCACTTGGCACATCATCTTGTGATTATTTAGATTCAAAGGGGCACATGGCTATTGTTGTTAATGTTGCTATAAACATCAGGGTGCATGGACCCCTTCAAATCTGTATTTTTATATCCTTCGGGTAAATACCTAGCAACGCAATTGCTGGGTCATAGGGTAGCTCTATTTTTAACTTTTTAAGAAACCCCATACTGTTTCCAGAGTGGCTGTACCAGTTTGCATTCCCACCAACAATGTAAGAGGGTTCCCCGTTCTCCACATTCTCACCAACATCTGTTATTTCCTGTGTTGTAATTTTAGCCGTTCTGAGAGGTGTGAGGTGATATCTCATCGTAGTTTTGATTTGCATTTGCCTGATGATGAGTGATGATGAGTATCTTTTCATGCGTCTGTTAGCCATCTGGATGTCTTTTTTGGAAAAGTGTCTATTCATGTCTTCTGCCCATTTCTTGATGGGATTATTTGTTTTGGGGGGTATTGAGTTTGATAAGTTCTTTTTGAATTTTGATTTTGCATACTAACCCTTTATCAGATATGTCATTTGCAAATCTCTTCTCCCATTCCCTAGGTTGCCTTTTAGTTGTGTTGATTGTTTCCTTTGCTGTGCAGAAGATTTTTTATCTTGATGAAGTCCCAAGAGTTCATTTTTGCTTTTGTTTCCCTTGTCTCTGGCAACATATTTAGTAAGAAGTTGCTACGGCCAAGGCGGAAGATGTTTCTGCCTGTGTTCCCCTCTAGGGTTCTGATGGATTCCTGTCTCACATTTAGGTCTCTCACCCATTTTGCAATTATTTTTGTGTATGGCATAAAAATGTGGTCCAGTTTCATTCTTCAACATGTGGTTGTCCAGTTTTCCCAACACTATTTGTTGAAGAGACCATCTTTTTCCATCGGACAATCTTTTGTGTTTTGTCAAAGATTACTTGAGCATAGAGATGAGGGTCCATTTCTGGGTTCTCTAATTTTTTTTTTTTAAGATTTTATTTATTTATTTGACAGAGAGAAAGCAAGCACAGGTAGGGAGAGCAGCAGGCAGAGGGAGAGGGAGATCATGACCTGAGCCAAAGGCAGACACTTAACTACTGAGTCACCCAGGCACCACTGGGTTCTCTATTCTGTTCCATTGATCTTTGTGTCTGTTTTTGTGCCAGTACCATACTGTCTTGATGACTACAGCTTTGTAATACAGATTGAAGTCCGGAATCGTGATGCTTCCAGCTTTGCTTTTCATTTTCAGTATTGCTTTGGCTAGTCAGGGTCTTTTGTGGTTCCAAACAAATTCTGGGATTTTTTGTTCTAGCTCTGCGAAAAATGCTGGTGGTATTTTGATAGGGATTGCATTACATGTGTAGATTGCTTTCAGTAGTATAGGCATTTTCCCAATGTTTGTTCTCCCGATCGACGAGCATTGAATGTTTTTCCATTTCTTTGTGTTCTCTTCAGTTTTTTTCATAAGTGTTCTATAGTTTTCAGAGTACGTATCTTTTACCTTTTCAGTTAGGGTTTATTCCTAGGTATCTTATGGTTTTTGATGTAATCATAAATGGGATCAATTCCTTGATTTTCTTTTCTGCTGCTTCATTATTGGTATGTAGAAATGCAACAGATTTCTGTACACTGATTTTATATCTTGCAACTTTGCAGAATTCATGTATTAGTTCTAGCAGTTTTTGATGGGGTCTTTGGGTTTTCTACACAGAGTATCATATTGTCTGCCAATTGTGAAAGTTTGACTTCTTCCTTGCTGATTTGGATGACTTTTATTTCTTTTGGTTGTTTCATTACTGAGGCTGAGACTTCCAATACTATATTAAATAGTATTGGTGAGAGTGGACATCTTTATCTTGTTCTTGACCATAAAGGAAAAGCTCTCAGTTTTTCCCCATTGAAGATGATATTAGCTGTGGATCTTTCATATGACAATATGTATTTTGTCAAATGCTTTTTCTGCATCTATTAAGAGGATCATGAGGTTCTTATCCTTTCTTTTATTAATGTGATGTATCACACTGATTGATTTGCAAATATTGAACCACCTCTGCAGCCCAGGAATAAATCCTATTTGATTGTGGAGAATAATTCTTTTTAATGTACTGTTGGATTCAATTTGCTAGTATCTTGTTGAGAATTTTTGTATCCGTATAATATCCACAATATCCACTAGGGATATTGACCTGTAATTTTCCTTTCTAGTGGGGTCTTTGTTTGGCTTTGGAATCAAAGTAATGCTGGCCTTGTAGAATGAGTTTGGAAGTTTTCCTTCCATTTCAATTTTTTGGAACAGTTTGAGAAGAACAGCTATTAGCTCTTCTTTAAATATCTGGTAGAATTCCACTGGGAAGCCATCTGGCCCTGGACTTTTGTTTGTTGGGAGATTTTAATTACTGATTCAATTTCTTTGTTGGTTATGGGTCTGTTCAAATTTTCTCTTTCTTCCTGTTTCACTTGTGGTGGTTTGTATGTTTTGAGGAGTTTGTCCATTTCTTCCAGATTGCCCATTTTGTTAGCATATAATTTTTCATAATATTTTCTTATAATTGTTTGTATTTCCATGGTGTTGGTTATGATCTTTCCTCTTTCATTCATGATTTTATTTATTTGGGTCCTTTCTCTCTCTCTCTTTTATTTTAATAAATATGGCTATGGGTTTATCAATTTTATTAATTCTTTCAAAGAATCAGCTCTTAGTTTTGTTGATCTGTTCTACTGGGGTTTTGTTTGTTTGTTTCTGCATCATTTATATCTGATCTAATATTTATTATTTCTATTTTTCTGCTGGTTTTAGGCTTTATTTGCTATTCCTTTTCTCACTCCTTTAGGTGTAAGGTTAGGTTATATATTTGAGACTTTTCTTGCTTCTTGAGGTAGGCCTGTATTGGTATATACTTTCCTCTTAGGACCACCTTTGCTGCATCACAAAGGTTTTGAACAGTTATGCTTTCATTTTCATTTGTTTCCATTTATTTTTAAAAATTTCTTCTTTAATTTCCTGGTTAACCCATTCATTCTTTGGTAGGATGTCCTTTATTTTATTTTATTTTTTAAAATTTCATTTATTTATTCAAAAGAGAGAGAGTGCACACAAGCAGGGGGAATGGCAGGCAGAGGGAAAAGCAGGCTCCCCACTGAGCAGGAGCCTGAAGCAGGACTCGATTCCAGGACTCTGGGGTCATGACCTAAGCTGAAGGCAGACGCTTAACCGATTGAGCCACGTGGGTGCCCGGGATGTTCTTTAATTACCGCATATTTGTGGTCTTTCCAAATTTTTTCTTGTGGTTGACTTCAAGTTTCATAGCATTGTCATTGTGTGCATCACTTTAGATCCTTGAAAATGAACAGGTGCACATGCATTCCCATCCTCTATTCCTCCACTAATGTTTGTCAGATGTGGCCTCCACAAAAATATACGGCTTGGGTTTTATAGTGGATTAATTCTGTCTCTTTCTCTGAATTGAGTGTTCTTTCTTTTTTTTTTTTTTTTTTAATTTTTTTTTTTAGATTTTATTCATTTATTTGACAGACAGAGATCACAAGCAGGCAGAGAGGCAGGCAGAGAGAGGAAGGGGGAAGCAGGTTCCCTGCTGAGCAGAGAGCCCGATGCGGGGCTCGATCCCAGGACCCTGAGATCATGACCTGAGCCGAAGGCAGTGGCTTAACCCACTGAGCCACCCAGGCGCCCCGTTGAGTGTTCTTTCTAGTAGAGATCTGCATAAGCCATGTTTTATGAAGTGATTATCTTAATTTCAAATGTTATGTCCAGATTGAAGTAGGTCTAGGGGCCAACTGTACTTCCATTTCTGTTAGAACTTTTGTTTTGATTGCCTGCACACATGAAAGAATGCCCAACTCCATCTTTGAGCCTATCCTAAGCAAGCAACTTGAAACCAACATGGTTGCTATAGTCTAGGATCCTGGAAAGAAGAGCAAAAATAAGCTACATCTTAAGAATTGCAGTGGTTTTCTTTTTTCTTTTTCTTTTTTTTTAAAAGACTTTATTTATTTATTTGAGAGAGAGAGAGAGTGAGCAGAGAGAATGGAGGGAGAGAGAGAGAGAGAGAGACAGAGACCACGAGTGGGGATGGAAGGGAGGGAGAGGGAGAAGCAGACTCCCCCCTGAGTAAGGAGCCTGATGTGAGGCTTGATTCCAGGGTTCCCAGATCATGACCTGAGCCAAAGGCAGATGCTTAACCGACTGAGCCACAGAAGCACCCCAAGAATTGCATGGTTGTCATATAAAAGCCAGGAGTTGAGAACATATACCAGAATTCAGGCTCCACTTGACCCACAAACAAACTCTGTAACTCTTCCAAGTTTCATCTGCTTTTTTGCAGGCCACAAGAAGATTCAGAGACTGGGAGGCGGTGAAGATGAAGGGCAATAGCATGCTAACAACAATCCCAAAACAAAGAAAGTACATGGTCTACTTTTATTGATTATATACTATTCAGTCACAGAAAAGACCTACTACAATTCACTATAAAAGATATAAGCTCAGAGAAATGAAAACATATGTTCACACAAAAATCCGTACATGAATGTTTGTACAGCTTTATTAGTAATAGCCTGCAAACTAAAAACGACCCAGATATCCTTCAAAGGATGAATTAAACAAATTGTGTGGAGCGCCTGGGTGGCTCATTCAGTGAAGCGTCCAACTCGTGATTTCGGCTCAGGTTATGATCTCAGGATCATGGGATCGAGCCCCATGTTAGGATCTGTGCCCAGCACAGAGTCCGCTTGTCCCCCTCCCTCTGTTCCTACCCCCACTCTCTATCTCTAGCTTTAGCTCTAAAATTAATGAATAAAATAAAAAATAAAAAATAAACTGTTACATCCACATCACAGAATACCAGTTATTGATAAAAAGGAATAAATTATTAATACATGCAACAACTTGGATGAATTGTGTTGAGTGAAAAAAGCCAATTCCAAAAAGTTACATAATGTATATAATATTCTTTTTTTTTAAGATTTTATTTATTTATTTGTCGAAGAGAATGAGAGAGGTAGGCAGAGGGAGATATAGGCTCCCCATTAAGCAGGGAGCCCTGTGTGGGACTTGATCCCAGGACCCTGGGATCATGACCTGAGCCAAAGGCAGACACTTAACCGACTAAACCACCCAGGCATCCCTGTATATAACTTTCTTGAAATGACAAAATTACAGAAATATGGAACAGATTAGTGGTTACCAGAGGTTAAGAACAGAGTGGGGACAGGAGACAAGTGTGTGGCCATAAAAGGGCAACATGAGGCATTCTTGGATCAGTGGTATGCCCTGTATCTTGACTGGGTCAATATCAATAACTTGGTTGTGAAACTGTACTATAATTTTGCAAGATGATACCTTTGGGAGAAACCAGATAAAGAGTTCACAGCATGCCTTTGTATAATTTCTTACAACTACATGTGAATCTGCCATTATTTCAAAGTAAAAAAAAAAATTCTTTTAATTAAAAAAGAAACAAAAGAAAAGGTATAACCAACACAAAGATGTAAAAATAGAAAATATAAACCTGAGAAACCAAAACTCCGAGTTCTCATGTTTAAGCATTACATTTATTTTTGTGATTTCTTGCAGCAAAAGAAAAAGGAAACCATGATAGGACAAATATTCTTGTTTTCTCATGAAAGTAATCACAGTAAATTTTTAGGAGAGACAGTCTTTCCCCGGGAGTCAGTTCTTTTTATTTATTTATTTGAGAGAGAGAGAGAGAGAGAGAGAGCTGAGCAGGGGGAGGAGCAGAGCGAGAAGCAGCAGCAAGCTCTTTCAGAACTGCTGAGTACAGAACCTGCCCAATGCAGGGCTTGATCCTGGAACTACAGGATCATAACCTGAGCCAAAGGCAGATGCTTAACCAACTGAGCCACCCAGGTGCCTCTGGCAGTAAATTCTAAAAGAGCAATGAACTTAAGTCTTTTTTTTTTTTTTTAAGATTTTTAAAAGATTTTTTTAAAGATTTACTTATTTGTTTGAAAGAGAGAAAGAGAGCACAAGGTGCAAGGTGCAGAGGGAGAGAGAACCTCAAGCAGACTCTGCACTGAGTGCAGAGCCCCACACGGGTCTCCATCTCATGACCCTGAGATCACAACTGAGCTGAAACACTCAGAGTTGGACGCTTAACAGATTGCACCAGACAAGTGCCCCAAACTTTATATTCTTAAAATACAACCCAGGGCACAAAATAAAATCTACAGGGGAGAGACTGGCTCAGGGCTCAGGTGTTGTTATTTTTAATGCTCGAGGACCCATGACTTGGTTAAGGGATCCTATGGGAAAAAGTGATACAACTTTCACAGCTGGTCTTGTACCTAAATGGAGTAGATGATCACCCAAAAAAGTGTGGCTTCAGGGAAACCAAAAAGACCCTCTTCACAGCCTTGCTATGTCTCGCCTATGTGGTATCTGAAAGTCCATCACTAGCTATGCACTCCTCTGGGCTGAGAATGTTTGCTCTCTGGTTCCTTCTATTGGCAATTCAGAGACTGGGCCTTGCTCAACTGTTGCACACACAAGGGGTCTCTGGGCATCTAGTAGACTCGGAAGAACTTGGAGAATGTCATACCCTCTGCTTTCCCTCCTGCAATGACAAATGCTTCTTTCTTGTGCTTCCCATTCCTTAGCTCTCAGCTCCTACAAGTATCCCCTCTCCCTCCTGAACTGTCAGTTTTCTTCCCTCTACGAGATCAGCTGTGTCAGCATACAGAGTGGCTCTGTTATCTCTGTTATCTATCTCGCTAAAGCCCAAAACCCAAACAACCCAACACTAAAACTCCCCCACCTGCCTTGACCCTACGTCTTCCCCTAGCTCCTGGGCCATTTCTTTCTTTCCCTTCTCAGCAAACCATGCCTTGTCCAGGGGCTTGGTCTCCACTTTCTCACCAGCCTTTCTCTGCTTGGCTGACATCAAGGGACTCCACATTTGGAGCCCGCATAGTTGACCTCTATGTTCCCAAATCTGACAGTCACCTCTCAGTGGTCGTCTTACCGCTTCTCTCTGCAGCATTTCCAACCAGGTGCCCACTCCGTACTTCATGACAGACTTTTTTCTCTCATCTGCCATGATTTCTCCCTCTCATGTTTTTCTTCTTCTTCTCCTTCCCCTCCCCCTCCTCCTCCTCCTTTCTTCTTCTTCTTCTTCTTTTTTGAAAGAGGCTAGATGTCCATCGACAGATGAATGGATAAGGAAGATGTGATACACACATGTACGCACGTGCGCGCACGCGCGCGCACACACACACACACACACACACACACACACACAATGGAGTACTATGCAGCCATCAAAAAATGAAATCTTGCCATTAGCAACGACGTGGATGGAATTAGAGGGTATTATGGTAAGGGAAATAAGTCAATTAGAGAAAGACAATTATATGATCTCTCTGATATGAGGAATTTGAGAGACAAGGTGGGGGGTCGGGGGGGGGAGGGAGGGAAAAATGAAACAAGATGGGACCAGAGAGGGAGATAAACCATAAGAGACTCTTAATCTCAGGAAACAAACTGAGGATTTCTGGAGGGGAGGGGGATGAGAGGGATGGGGTGACTGGCTGATGGACATTGGGGAGGGTATGTGCTATGGTGAGTACTATGAATCGAGTAAGAGTGATGATTCACAGACCTGTATCCCTGAAACAAATAATATACATTCATTACAAAAGAAAAAATATTTTTTTATTTATTCATTTGAAAGAGAGAGCACAAGCAGGGGGGAAAGGTAGAGGGAGAGGGAGAAGCCAGACTCCCTGCCAAGCTGGGAGCCCGACATGGGGCTCGATCCCAGCACCTGGAGATCATGATCTGAGCCAAAGGCAGACACTTAACCATCTGAGCCATCTAGGCGCACCTCATGTTTTTCTTCTTGCCTCACTGGCTGGTGGCACATTGTGAAGTTGAGTTGAGCTGTTGGGGCACATAAGGGATTTGCCACATTGTGTTTGTTCCTCTTCTGTCCCCTCTTACATGTAGAGTGCCCTACAGCTGGTCCTTTCTCTTCTCTAGTTTCACTCTACTTAGGTCATCTTAACCAGTCCCAGAGCCATTTACTCCCAAATCTGTCCCCAGAACTCCGGATCTCTCTATCTGAAGGCCAACTCCAAAGGGATGACAGATTGACATCTCAAACTTAACAGTCCAAAATAGCATTGAACATTTCTCCCTCAACCTGTTTGTCATCCCTCTATGGAAATACCAAACATCCAATCGCTCAGGACAATAAGTTTGGAGGTTTCCTTGCTCTCTCTTTTCTCATCCCCAACAGCTTATCCATCAGCAAATGCCACCTTATCCAGAATACCCTCCCTAGTCCAACTCACCACCTTCCCTGTCCTGGGGCACCTCTGTACCTTCTAACAGCCTCTGTTCTCCATCCTCCCACCCCCAGCCCCAGCCCATTTTCCACCAGTAGCCAGAACAATCTTTTCAAACATAAATTGGATCATGTCACTCCTTTGCTTAAAATCCTCCATCAGATTCCCAACCAATTAGACAAAATCCAAACTTCATGCTACAACCTACAAAGCACAAACCATCTGGTCCCTATTAACTCCCTCTCATTCCACCCTCTGCCAGGAGGAACTCCAGCCGCATGGAAGGGCACAGACCATGTCTGCCTTGTAATGGGAGTATTTGCAGATGCTAACACCACAGGTACACAGTAAGGATTTGTGAACCAATAAACGAATGATTTCGTAAGATAAACTCACAGTCCTAGACTGGTAACAACAGCTCTGTGTCTCAGGGTCCTGGGTTGAAAAGCCAGCATCTATAACTACCATTCTTCCTGGTTTGCTGTGAGAGCTAGTGGGGGGAAAATGCTAGCTCAAAAAATCCTCCCAATTGTTCTGTAATGGGTACATGTCCCAGTGTGAGCCCTGTGATGACAGGCGGGGCTCCTCCTCGCTTTCTTCTTTGTGTGCAATGACACAACTCTCTTGAGTCCTCAAGCAAATGTTCCGTGTGTGCCTTTTACATCTGCATCAGTGTGTGATTATCGTGGCAAGATAAGGGAGGTGTGTGAAGGGAATAGGGTGTGTGTGGAGAAGGAGATAATTACTCCCCAGTTAAGCCACAGTGCTGGGGTAGAAACCGGCATATTTATCCAGTCAGTGGGCTCAGAGAAGCCACACAAAAGAACACAATCTCTGAAGCAGGAAGTGGGCCATGAGCCCACGGTGCGCCCACGTGAGGCCTGACTCACGCTGAGGTGAGCTCCTCCTACCCAGCTCCTTGCTACTTCTGCATGGATGATTACGAGCTGGCTGATGGCTGAGCCCTTACGTTTGCACTTTACAACTGAGCTTATCTGCCTTCTTCCCTGTTCTGTGATTGAGCTTTGTCTGGACTCTATCAGCTCTGAGAACAGCCATCTCACCTTATTCTCCCAGCAAGGCACTGAGCCAGACACGGAGCACTGGGGAGGCTATGAGTCGACGACTGATGACTGCTTGTAAATTCAGGATGATGAATTAGTTATTTTGTCATGACTATAATCACCCTCAAGCCTCTTCTGAAGCCTCCATCTGGTCAGAGGGTTGGATGAAATGATACAGCTCCCCCGTCCAGTAAGTCTTCAATCGATAACAGACAACACCCTCACAGACTGACTGAAGGAGCCACATACTTGAATCAGCCCTAAATGAATTCACGAATACATACGTATGTTCAAAAAGTTATATGTTACTGCCGAATGGACTTCTAGAACTCACACCAGAGTATATATCCTTGTCAGCCTATGAGAATGCCTACTTCTCCACCCACTTGCCAACATTAGACATGGTCATTTCTTGGAATCTTTGCCAATTCTATAGGTGAAAATGGAATTGTATGTTCTGATGCATACTTCCAATTAGTAGTGAGAATGAATACCTCCTCATATTGGCCATTTGTGTTTCTCCTTTTGTGACTAATTACCTACTCACGTCTTTTGCTTATAAACATTGAGGTCCCTGTGTGCTGCCAGATGGGCGGTGCAGTGCTAGATGTCACCAGGATGCAAGAAATCGGGGACACTATTTTCTCAATCTATTGCCAAAAAAAAAAATATATAGAAAGTACATGTAAGCAAAAATGCTTAAAGAAAAAATCATTCAAGGAACCTGGGTGGCTCAGCGGGTTAAGCCTCTGCCTTTGGCTCAGGCCATGATCTCAGGGTCCTGGGATCCTGGGATCGAGCCCCGCATTGGGCTCTCTGCTCAGCAGGGAGCCTGCTTCCCCCTCTCTCTCTGCCTGCCTCTCTGCCTACTTGTGATCCCTCTCTCTGTCAAATAAATAAATAATATTTTTTTTTAAAGGGAGGGGGAAGCACCTGAGTGGCTCAATGGGTTAAAGCCTCTGCCTTCGGCTCAGGTCATGATCCCAGGGTCCTGGGATCGAGTCTGGCATTGGGCTCCCTGCTCTGTGGGAAGCCTGCTTCTCCTTCTCCCACTCCCTCTGCCTGTGTTCCCTCTCTCGCTATGTCTCTCTCTCTGTCAAATAAATAAAATCTTAAAAAAAAAAAAAAAAGGAACAAATGCCCAGAGGCCATTGCCTTTATCCAGAACTTATGACAAGGGCTCTTACTTTTATTATCTGTGATGCCCTAATATAGTTCCTTAGGTTGAGTAATGCATTTAATTCAGGAAAGAATCATTCCATACATTATACTATTCCTGTGATAGAAAAGGAGAAGCACAAATGACCAATGTGAAGAGGTATTCACCCCTCCTATTATTTGGAAGTATAAATTAGAATGAACATACAATTCTATTTTTCACTACCATAGAATTTGCAATCATTCAAAGAAAGGATAATGCCCAGATGAGAAAGTAAGGATTCTCATACACAGATGGAGGCAGTGTGCTTTGGAGCTAGCGTTTGGGAAGAAGATTTGGCCATAATAAGGTTTTGAGGATGCGTGTGCTCTTTGATACAGCAATACCATTTGCAGGGACTGATCCTAAGAAATCAGCCATCAGTTTGAGTGACAATGTGTGTGTAAAGTATTAGGGGATTGGGCAAGGACACTGTGACATATTCATACCATAGAATACTACAGGGCAATTGAACAGATGAGTACTGGCTATCATAGGAGAATGTTCATCATGCATTACATAGGAAGAAAGGAGGGTGCAGACTACAGCTCACTGCATGACAGTTTTTGTTTGTACGTATTTGCACAGAAATGCCTGAAAGGGGATTCACAAAACACTAACAATGGTCAATTATTTTTTTTCTCTTTGTGCTTTTCTAAGGTTCTTGTGTTTCTTTGTGTCTTCTAAGGTTTGTTTTTTACACCAAACAAGGTTTACCTATGTAAATAAGGGGGGAGGAGGGATGATGTCATTAAAAAGTATTTCTATCTCCAGGGGAGCCTGGGTGGCTCAGTGGGTTGGGCCTCTGCCTTCGGCTCAGGTTGTGGTCTCAGGGTCCTGGGATCGAGCCCCATGGGATTGAGCCCCATGTCGGGCTCTCTGCTCAGCAGGGAAACCTGTTTCCCCCTCTCTCTATGCCTGCTTCTCTACCTACTTGTGATCTCTCTCTCTCTGTCAAATAAATAAATAAAATCTTTTAAAAAATAAAAATAAAAAAGTATTTCTATCTTGATGAAGTCCCAATAGTTCATTTTTGCTTTTGTTTCCCTTGCCTTTGAAGACTGTCTAGCAAGAAGTTGCTATGGCCAAGGTCACAGAGGTTGCTGCCTGTGTTCTCCTCCAGGATTTTGATGGATTCCTGTTTCACATTTAGGTCTTTTATCCATTTTGAGTTTACCTTTGTGTATGGTCTAAGAAAATGGTCCAGGTTCATTCTTCCCTACGTGGTTGTCGAATTTTTCCAACATCATTTGTTGAAGAGACTACCTTTTTTCCATTGGACATTCTTTCCTGCCTTGTCAAAGATTAGTTGAGCATAGAGTTGTGGGTCCATTTCTGGGTTCTCTACTCTGTTCCATTGATCCCTGTGTCTGTTTTTGTGTCAGTACCATACTGTCTTGACGATCACAGCTTTATAACAGAGCTTGAAGTCGGGCATTGTGATGTCACCAGCTTTGGTTTTCTTTTTCAGCATTCCTGTGGCTATTCAGGGTCTTTTCTGGTTCCATACAAATTTTAGGATTGTTTGTTCCAGCTCTGTGAAAAATGTCAATGGTATTTTGATAGGGATGGTACTGAATGTGTAGATTGCTCTAGGTAGCATAGACATTTTAACAATATTTATTCTTCCAATCCATGAGCATGGAATATTTTTCCATTTCTTTCTGTTTCCAATTTCTGCAGTTTTTAGAGTGTAAATCCTTTACCTCTTTGGTTAGGTTTATTCCTAGATACCTATGGTTTTTGGTGCAATTATAAATGGGATCGATTCCTTAATTGCTTTTTTCTCCTTTCTCATTGTTAGGGTATAGAAATGCAACTGATTTCTGTGCATTGATTTTATATTCTGCCATGTTGCTGAATTCCTATATGAGTTATAGCAATTTTGGGGTGGAGTCTTTTGGGGTTTTCCACTTAAAGTATCATGTCATCTGCAAAGAGTAAGACTTTGACCTCCTCTTTGCCAGTCTGAATGCCTTTTACTTCTTTTTGTTGTCAGATTGTTGAGGCTAGGACTTCTAGTACTATGTTTGGATATCCCTGTTGTGTTCCTGACCTTAGGGGAAAAGCTCTCAGTTTTTCCCCACTGAGACGGATGTTCACTCTGGGTTTTTATAGATGGCTTTTATGATATTGAGGTGTGTTCCCTTTATCCCTACACTGTGGAGAGTTTTAATCAAGAAAGGATGCTGTATTTTGTCAAATACATTTTCTCTGCATCAATTGAGAAGATCATATGGTTCTTGTCCTTTCTTTGATTAATGATGTAATGATTAGTGATGTAACACACTGATTGATTTGTGAATGTTGAACCACCTTCGCAGCCCAGGCTTTTGCACAGCAAAGAAAATAGTCAATAAAACTAAAAGGCAACCTATGGAATGGGAGAAGATATTTGCAAATGACATATCAGATAAAGGGCTAGTATCCACTATCTGTAAAGAACTTATCAAGCTCGACACCCCAGAAAACAAATACTCCAGTCAATAAATGGGTAGAAGGCATAAACAGACATTTTTCCAAAGAAGACATACAAATGGCCAACAGACACCCGAAAAAATGCTCAACATCACTTGACATCAGGGAAATACAATTCAAAACCACAATGAGATACCATCTCACACAGGTCAGAATGGCTAAAATTAACAAGTCAGGAAATAACAAATGTTGGTGAGGATGCAGAGAAGGGAAGCCTCTTACACTGTTTGTAGGAATGCAAACTGGTACAGCCACTCTGGAAGAGTGGTATGGAGGTTCCTCAAGAAGTTAAAAACAGAGCTACCCTATGACCCAGCAATTGCACTACTAGGTATTTACCCCAAAGATACAAATGTAATGATCCAAAGGGGCATCTGCACCCCAGTGCTTATAGTAGCAATGTCCACAATAGCCAAACTATGGAAAGAGCTAAGGTATCCACTCACAGATGAATGGACAGAGAAGGTGTCACATATATGACACCTTCTCTATCACCTTCTCTCTATATATCTTCTCTCTATATATCACCTTCTCTATCCATCTCTCTCTATATATAAAATATGTGATAAAGACACACACAATGGGATATTACTCAGCATCAGAAAGGATGAATACTTAACATTTACACCAATGTGGTTGGAACTGGAGGGTATTGTGCTAAGCGAAATAAGTCAATCAGAGAAAGGCAATAATCATATGGTTTCACTCATATGTGGAATATAAGAAACAGTGCAGAGGATCACAGGGGAAGGGAGGGAAAACAGAATGGAAGGAATCAGAGAGGGAGAAAAACCATGAAAGATTCAACTATAGGAAACAAACTAAGGGTTGCTGGGGGGGGGAGATGGGTGAGAGGATGGGGTAACTGGGTGATGGACATTGGGGAGGGCACGTGATGTGATGAGCACTGGCTGTTATATGCAACTGATGAATTACTGACCTCTACATCTGAAACTAACGATGTACTATATGTTGGCTAATTGAATCTAAATTTTTTTTTAAAAAGTATTTCTAAGAAGTATGGGTTGACATGGGGCATCCACAAATAGACTTAAAACTTTGATTCTAAATAGTTCTGATGTTCTGACACTGGCCACCAAAGGCAGGAGAGGAGACCCCTGCCAAGGTCCTAGGCTTAGGTGGCCACGCTGTGTCAGGTTTCCGTGTGGCCTGACTTTGTAGGGTGGGGGCTGAGGCCCTTGGCCCCAGGGCATTCTCCTTTGGCTCTGCTGGGACAGCTGAGTTAGAGGCCGGAGAAGTAAAGGAGATGAGAACAAATTATTGGGTACAAGGAGGAGGACAGAGGCCAAGGTGCAAAGGAAGTGATCTAGGACACCAAGTCCCTTGACATGGCTCCCTTAGACTGCCTCAGGCATTGCCCCCAGAGAGAGAGCCACCAGCATATGCCCAAACTCGGGGACAGAGAACAACTGTAGGAGCCTGCTGCCAGACACAGACTGCTCTGGGGACCATCTGCAAAGACTCCAGAGGCCGTTCAACTGTCCGCTCAGTTCCCTGAAACCGCTTGCTTCCCGCAACCTGAAGCTGATTCATAGGCAGGAGGCGTGCATGGAAATGGGCCTGGAGGAGTCAAGTTTATTTTCTTTCTTGGTATGAAAATTAGCTGCGGGATCAGATTGCCATACGTCAAGTCTGAAATAGGACGACGGGGTTGGGCAGGCCGAATCCTTCAACAGTGATGCTCTAGGACCCTAGAGCAGGGAGCCTTAAACAAAGAACAAAGAGAAAAGAGTTCTGTAGTCACCAGCAGAAGGTTAAGGTTAAGCAGTAAGACCCCTTGTTTCCTGGAGAAGTCCTCACTATTGCCGAACCAGCCCCATGGTTTAGCTCAACTGCATGAGGGCCCCCGATTTCCAGATGTGAACCCTGTGAAAATCTCTAGACACAATTCCCTGGTTTGTTCCATCCCATCTCAGCCTACCCAGACCCCTTCCATCTTCAAGAACCATCTCCATGCCCACCTCTCACTCCCTCGACCTGACAGGCTCCCTCCCTTTAGCCCCATTGCATTGTTTGCCCCCCCCCTTTAAAGGTTATTTATTTATTTGAGGGGGGGGGCCAGAGAGAGAGAGCACACAAGCAGGGGGATGGGCAGAGGGAGACTCAGACTCCCTATTGAACAGGGAGCTCGAGGCAGGGCTTGATCCCAGGACCCTGGGATCATGACCTGAGCCGAGGACGCTTAAACAACTGAGCCACCCAGGTGTCCCTGCATTGTTTTTCTTGATTTCTGACATCTAGTGTCCTTTTAAAACCTGTCTTTGTCTTATCCTTCCCTTATGCCCAGAGAGCAACCTGCATAAAGACTGCATGTTGTCCACATACCAGATTATTACATAAGTATCTGCTGAACATTTTTTTTTAATTTTTTTTTTTTTTAAGATTTTATTTATTTATTTGTCAGAGAGAGAGAGAGAGTGAGCACAGGCAGACAGAGTGGCAGAGGGAGAAGCAGGCTCCCTGCGGAGCAAGGAGCCCGATGTGGGACTCGATCCCAGGACGCTGGGATCATGACCTGAGCCGAAGGCAGCCGCTTAACCAACTGAGCCACCCAGGCGTCCCTCTGCTGAACATTTTTTAATCAACTTTTTATTTTAAGACAATTTTAAATGTAAAAAAAAGTTGCAAAGATAATATAGAGAATTCCTGTATACCTTACACCTAATTTCCCCTATATATCAACATCTTACATTAGAATGGTACATTTGCTACAATTAATGAGTCAATATTAATATATTACTATTAACCACAATCCACACCTTATTAAGATTTCCCTAATTTCTTCCTAATGTCTTTTTCTATTTCAGTATCCTTTCTAGGATACTATATTACATTTAGTGGTCATGTGGCAGTTTCTCAGAATTTCCTTTTTTTTTTTTTAATTATAAAACTTATTCTTTTGAAGTGTACAATTCATTGATAGTCACAATGTGTAACCATTAGCACTATCTAATGCACATTTTATCACCCTCCAAAAGCAAATTCTATACCTGTTAGCACTCACACCCCATTCCTTCTTCCTCTCAGCCTCTGGCAGCCATTAATCTACCTTGTCTTTATGGATTTCCCTAATTGGCCATCTCATACAATTGAAATCACAGAGTATGTGGCCTTTTGTGCCTGGCTTCTTTCATTTAGCATAATGTTTTTGAGCTTTTTTCACATTGTAGCATGAATTAGTACTTCATTCTTTTTTTATGGCTGGATAATATTCCATTGTATGGCTATACCACATTTTGTTTATCCATTCATCAACTGTTGGACATTTGGAGAGCCCCGTATCAGGCTCGCTGCTCAGCAGGGAGCCTGCTTCCCCACTCTCTCTCTGCCTGACTCTCTGCCTGCTTGTCATCTCTGTCTGTCAAATAAATAAATAAAATCTTTAAAAAAAAAACATATATGCTAAAAGCCTTTTAAATGAATCAGATAGGGGCGCCTGGGTGGCTCAGTCGTTAAGCATCTGCCTTCGGCTCAGGTCATGATCCCAGGGTCCTGGGATTGAGCCCCGCATCAGGTTCTCTGCTCAGCAGGAAGCCTGCTTCTCCCTCTCCCACTCCCCCTGCTTGTGCTCCCTCTCTCACTGCATCTCTCTCTGTCAAATAAATTTTTAAAAAAATCTTTAAATGAATCAGATATACTTTATATCTCAATGTCAATAATAATAAAGCCACAGAAAAAGATTTCATTTTAAAAATATTTTAATTTCCTTTTTTATAAAATTTAGTTTCGAATGTCCCAAACATCTTCTTTCATATAGTAAAAATGAACGTAGGAACAAATAAACAGAATGTTTCTTTACTAGTCCACTAGAATATTGGCTAAATGTCCTAATATGTTACTCTAAACAGTCACACAGAAGCCAAGAAAGTAAATAAATAACACAGCGAACTAGTAAATACAGGAAAATGAGCTTTTCAAGAGGTTTCTGAGATTGTCTACTACTGAACTTTTAACAAAATAAGTTGAACAATTAAAATAGTTTAATAACAATAAATATTAGTCCTATATAAAGTGATTAAGTCAAAGTAGTTTACTTCAAACACGGGGACTGAAGTACAGAAATGGAAGGTACCCGATCATTTAGGGAATGCTGTTTGAGACGACAGTGTTCTCAGAGCTATGTTCAGTGTATCCTGGATCTTCATGTTATTTCTTTCTATCAGGGAAGAATGTTTCCCATCCACTTTCATGTTTTCTTCTGGTTCAAGGGGGAGAAGAGTATGGGGGTTGAACAGACATCGAGGCTCCCCCAAGATGCCAACTCTGTGAAAAGAATTATTCGTATAACTGAAGCGGTGAGGCAAATGAATAAGGTGTATGGTTATGGTTGTGCCTGCGTGTGTGTTTGTGTGTATACACCAAAGCTACACACACTCACACACACACACACATATATATACATATACATATACACATATATACTTTTTTAAAGTTTTCCCTATTTCCATGAACCCCCATTGTGGTCTTAAGTATGAGTCCAAAATTTCAGCCCACAGTAAGATATTGTAACTGGCCTTCCCACATTTCCCAGAGATGGTTCTTCTAATGAAGAAACCTCAGTCTTGTAAAGTCGGCTACCCCCTCCTCCAAATTAGAGCTATCTGAAGTCTAGCATAACTTTCTAGCAACGTTTTCTAGTCTAGCTGGCTGTACCAAGAGCTGCTTGAGAAAGGAAACAGGTGGAGAGGTGGGTAAGAAGCCGGCTTTCATTTTTGTTCAACTTTCTGGACAAGGCGTGGTGGTGTCTGCCTCCTGGCCCAACCTAGGACATGCTCAGGCACTCCTTTTCCTGTCCTTGAGCCACTTACGTTGGCATGGGCACAGAGTCCAGATTTTCCATGTGCTCTTGCATCTGGGCTGGGAGTTTGATGCCTCCTTGATGATTCTTTTTCTCAAAGACATTCTGAGCTTTTTCTCTGAGAGATGGCAGCAGAGTGGACAGGACTGGAGAGCGCATGTTAATGGCTTTTTTAATTGCTGGGCGTTTTGCCATCATTCTTCTGCGGGGAGCAGGTGGGAGAGGAGACATTTAGGTTATATCATCCTGTTTCTAGAAATGTCCCTGAGCTTTGGGAAGTCACAAGGTTGTACCTGAATTGTACAAAAGTCATGCGTTTCTTTTCCCCTCCTGATTCTTCATCCTCGCGCTTCCTCCGAGGAATGTTGAACATATTGGTACGAAAGAGCCTCCCTATTTCTTCCTCAATCTCTGTAAAGTGTTGACGTCGGAAGACAATCCAAGCTACGTATGTACAAAAAGTATAAAAGGACTACGACAGAAAACAGACAAGAATCACAACCCATGGCGATGACAGTAAAACTCCCACCTGTCTATGTAACACTGCTAAGCAGACGCAAACCCAGATGACCCCATTTCTCCGCATTCCTGAAAAGCTGTGGAAAATTACACAGGTACTCACCTTTGCAGGAGGAAAACAAGACCAAAAATTTAAGATACAGCTTGTTAGCATCCTTTTAAGAAAAGATATTCACTAAAAATAAGTGCCTGACAAATGGCTATTGGTTATTCATGTTTCATAGAAAGAGAAAAGTCCCAAAAACACAAGTGACTCACCTCAAAGAATTTCCAGTCTTTTTGTGTATCTGATATTTTCTCCCTGCAATACAACAAATCACAACTATAGGTTGAGAAGGAAGCTCAATCTTTCAATGATCTAGGTAAGCCCCTATCTTCAAAGGCCTCTTGGCAAGACCATTACTGTGGCCCCAAGGCTATTTAGCTGCATAAATGCTGTCCAAAGGCATTGTGAGTCCCAACATCTTTTTCTTCAATTTCTTAGGTTATCCAGATCAAAACCCTTACAGTGTTTGGTCAAAAGTTAATCAATATAAATTCAGGATACACAAGCCAGCAGGAAATGTCTTCTTATGTATGTTTTTGGTGATGTGAGGGCTGGGGAGGAAGGAGAGTAGGAAGGTGGTAAAGAGGTAACATGGGGTGTTAATTGGTAGGGAAACAGAGAACTAAGGGGAAGTCTAAAGCAGAGAAAAAGACAAAGATTAAACATCTTAATCTTAAAAAGATTTAAAATATCTTAAAATCTGCAGTTGACTAGATGCAGTATATACACTGAGCCACGGCTCTTAAAGGCAGGCATCTGCTCAGGAATCCTTGCAACACAAATTCAATGTTAAAGACACTAGACCGGCACAGGCACACTTACTGAACTTGGCCTCCCCTCCCCAACAGAGGCCATTCTAGTTCTGATCCCGGCCTGAGGAGAGCAGGCATGGCCTGCAGAGGACCTGAGAACTGGTGGAGAAGGCTGTGCACCTGCAATCACTTGATCACTCAAGCGGGCCAAGGCTAGACCCAGGCACTCCCAGGCTGATCCTGGACTTGCTTCTGGTTTTGCTTGGGACGACTCCCAGGACTGGCCCTTGCTATCAGGCTTTCAAGAACCTCCTGAACTCCAGCGGTCTGGGGAAGATGACCCAAACCCTCAGGGACTTCATGATCTGTGTGGGCCCACATTAGCCCTCCGTTCGGGGGACACACGGAAGCACTGGTTCAGTTTTTACTGGGATGGATCCCTCTCCTCCTGCAGCCTCTTCATTCCTACACCGGTTTCCTTGTGTGCAAGTCTTCAACCAGGAAGTAAGGCCATCGGTACAGTGCGCATTTACTAAGTACGGACCATGTGCCAGTACTGTGCTAAGCCCTTTACATGATCATATTTAGTCCTCCTAAGATCTCTATGACATAGTCAGCATTATCATTCCCACTTTACAGCTGAGGAGACCGAAGCCCAAAGACATGTGTAATTAGGGACGAAGTCTGTACCCAAACCTGGGTCTGTCAGCTCTCCACATCTGTCACTGTAAACCAGAACTCTAGGGAAACAAGCTTTTCCTCTATATGAGTCTGTGGATTGAACACATTCAACTACGGAGCAAGCAGAAGCTTTCAGGACAGGCCTCTGCGTCCTTCTGTCCTTCTGCGCCACCTGCAGCCTCCACCCGATAGGAGTGCTTGTGTGCCCTTTCCACCCTTCCACGGCCTCTGCCAGTGGACACCGGACACCATGCAGACCTGCCAAGCTGAAGCAAAAACCAACCAAATTCGGTTGTGCAACTCAAACCAGCGCCATGTCAGGGAGGTTTTGAAATGACAGAGGGCGCAGGAAACACGCACTTTCTCCTCTTTTTCTTTCTTTCTTTTTTTTTTTTTTTTTAAGATTTTATTTATTTATTTGAGAGAGAGAGAGAATGAGTGGTGGGGAGGGATAGAGGGAGAGGGAGAAGCAGGATCTCCGCAGAGCAGGGAGCCTCATATGGGGCTGGATTCCAGGATCCTGGGATCATGACCTGAGCCGAAATCAAGAGTCTGATACTAAATTGACTGAGCCACAGAGGCACCCCCCTCTTTTTTTTTTTTTTTTTTAAGTTTTATTTGAGGAATCTCTACACCTAACGTAGGGCTTCAACTCATGACCCCGAGATCAAGAGTCACACGCTCTTTCAACTGAGCCAGCCAGGCGCCTCTCCTTTTTTTTTTTTTTTTAAAGATTTATTTATTTATTTATTTGACAGACAGAGATCACAAGTAGGCAGAGAGGCAGGCAGAGAGAGAGAGGGGAAAGCAGGTTTCCCGCTGAGCAGGGAGCCTGATGCGGGGCTCGATCCCAGAACTCTGGGATCATGACCTGAGCCGAAGGCAGAGGCTTTAACCCATTGAGCCACCCAGGCGCCCCGCCTCTCCTCTTTTTAAACGTTAGAAGAGAAGGTACTATGAACCTCTTCCCCTTCCCCTCAAGTTGCCATAAAACTGGGACTTCTTTCTCCCTTAAAGCCCAAAGCAAACTGATGGAGCCTACCGACAGAAATCAAGTACAGAAGACAGGTTTCTTCTTACCATTCTGATTTAGCTCCACATATAAACCTGAAATGAGCCCAAGAAATGGAGGCAGAGAAAGAGCACATTTGGGAACATCCTAGCTTAAATCAGCAAATTCATCTGTGGGTGACTTTTGGGTCAATTTTTCTTCTTTTTAACTTTACTTTATAATTTTTATATTAAGTACCTAATAATTATAAACTGACTATAAATTTAAAAATTTACTGAGCAAAACAACAAATTTAAACACTTAAAATCTTCCGCAAATTGAATGAGACTTTATACAATAGCAAAATCCAATAGAAATATAATGCAAGCAGGGGCACCTGGGTGGCTCAGTTGTTAAGCATCTGCTTTTGGCTCAGGTCATGATCCCAGGGTCCTGGGATAAAGGCCCACATTGGGGATCCCTGCTTAGCAGGAAGCCTGCTTCTCCCTCTCCCACTCCCCCTGCTTGTGTTCCCTCTCTCGCTGTGTCTCTGTCAAATAAATAAATAAGTATTTTTTTTAAAAAAGAGATATAATGCAAGCCACAAATGTAATTTTAAAATTTCTGGTGGCCACAGTAAAAAGAACAGGTGAAATTAATTTTAATAATATACTTATTGTATGCAAGAACTATTAATACATAATCAACATTTTAGAATGATCAATGAGATACTTTGTTCAATTGTAACTTGTTTGTAAAGTGTATATTTTACATTTATAGCACATTTAAATATGGACCAGCTACATTCCAAGTGCTCAACAGACACGTGTGGCAAGTGGCTACCATGCTAATGCTAGTCAGCAAAAATGCTGTCCATTTTACCTGTGAGGACAAACTCTGAAGAAAAGGGGAGAAAGCCAGCCTGGGGGGAAACCCAGAGGTTTTCAGTTGCCTGTTATGATGCTTTCTTATTCCTTCTTGCTACCTTAGACTCTCAGCTTTAAACTACAATGAGAAAAGTAACATATTTTTAGTCATTCCTGGGTTGGGACGGGGGAAGCTAGGCCAATGGCATCTCGAGGCCCTAAAGAAAAAAAGTTTGTTCCCACTTACCCCCTGCTGCTTTGGGTGGAAATCCAGTTTAAATGAAGGTCAAGGCCTACTCCGCACAAAGGAACAGAATATCAAAGGAATTTGTTTGGGGGAGGGGAAAGAGGCCTTACTGAACAGTGACTAGGAGGGTGGGGTGGGGAGTGGGGTTTAAGGACGATTTATAAACCTGAGCTTCAAAGTCTGCTCATCCCTATGCCAAACTCTCTGGTCATCCACCAGTCGACAGCTTGCATTGAGAGCAAAGGAGGAGGGTAGAAATCCTAAGACAGAGGTGGGGTTGGAGCCTGAATTGGCCATAACCAAAGAATAGATCTAATTCTATAGCGTATGCCATGAAGAGGTTTTCTAATCTATCCTGGCAAACACAGAGATCTTTTACTGAACACATTCATCAAAATCGTGCCAAAGCTTTTGCATTATCGGGATTTTACAGATGTATTTAGAATAGAAAAGCATGTCCTCCTACTTTTCGAGAAACATGAAAGCACTAAATTAACAGCCCCCAAATTGCTGGTTCTTCTGAAATCTCTAATTTAACTCCAGAGACAAATAGCGTAAGATATCCTTGTCCAATATTAAGTATGTATATATTAAAAAGTCAGAAAACACGAGAATGTTCTCATGGAAATATTAGCTTATTCACACTGGATGTGAAAGAATGATGTATTAAAATCAGGTAATCACTCCTAACTAGCAAAATAAACTGTCCTCACCTTTGAGATAAAAATAGCCAAAAGAACAATATAAACTCCATTCTAGGACATAATCAAGGCCCATGGCCAATTAACAACTTTTATTGGCAAAAAACATGCTGTAATCTGTTTTCCTTGATATCCTTTGTTGGGCTCAATGACCTGTATGGAATTTGTTCTGTGAGTAATGGGTGGTGAACTCTAAACTCTAAACTGATGCTTTTCCAAACTGCAATCCAATAGGCAGGAGAAAAGCAGGTGATGTAGCACACAACCACAAAAAAGACCAGTACCTCCTGGAGAGGAGCCAGTACTAAACCCAGGCAATTCATATCTTTCAAGCATAATGAGTTCTTTAAAAGTCTGTATAAAAATTACATTGTAATAAAATGTACTGTTAAAAGTATAATACTTTAAGTGTAGGCTCTATATCCAGAGAACTAAAAGATACAATAAAATCTCTAATTATGATATAATTATTCACTTTGGGTTTTTTAGTCTCAAAATTAGTCTGTGCTGCACATGTGCTTTTATTTTTAATGTTTTTAAAGATTTATTTATTTATTTGAAAGAAAGAGTGTGCACACATGAGTGGGAGGAGGGCACAGAGGGAGGAGGGAGAATTTTAAGCAGACTCCCCGCTGAGCCCAAGGCACTAAATCCCACAGACCCTAGATCGTGACCTGAGCCAAAATCAAGAGTCCGACGACACTTGACCAGCAGAGCCACCCAGGTGTCCCTGCACACATGTGTTTAAAGATTAAACATTAAGGGGCACCTGGCTGGCTCAGTCGGTAGAGCACACAACTCCTGGTCTCAGGGTTGTGAGTTTGAGCCCCACACTGGGTGTAAAGATTACTTAAAAATAAAAAACTTTAAAAATTAAACATTAAATATTGCCAATACAATTATTTTTTTAGAGTAGGTCTTTTTCTGTTTTGTGTTTTTTTAGAGTAGGTTTTTTTCATTTTTAAATAAAGGTTTTACTTATTTATTTGAGAGAGAGTGTAAGAGAGCAAGAGAACACGAGCAGGGGGGAGAGGTGGAGGGAAAGGGAGAAGCAGGCTTCTCCGCTTCTTCCGGTGTTGGGCTCAGGGAGCCTGCTTCTCCCTTTCCCTCCACCCCTCCCCCCCTGCTCAACAGCAGACTCAGTCCCAGGACTCTGGGATCATGATCTGAGCTGAAGGCAGCTGCTTAACCAACTGGGCCACCCAGGACCCCTACAGTGTGTTTTTTTTAACCTTGCTGTGGACTGAATGTTTGTGTCTCCCTAGCCCCACCCCAAGTTCATATGTTAAAAACCACTATCATAAAAAAAAAAAAAAAAAAAAAAAAAACCCACTATCATGGTAACATTTGGAGGTGAGGCCTTGGGGGGGGCAATTAGGTTCAGATGAAGTCATGAAGGTGGAGCCCTGTGATGGGAGTAGTGTCCTTTTAAGAACAGAAAAAGAGATTGGGATTTTCTCTTTCATTCATGGAGAGACTCAGTGAGAAGGCAGCTGTCTACAAGCCCGGAAGAGGGCTTTCACCAGAAATGGAACAATGCTGGCCTCCTGATCTCAGACTTCTGGGCTTCAAAACTATGAGAAAATAAAATTCTGCTGTTTAAGCCGTTCAAGCCATTCAGTCTGTGGTAATTTGTTACAGCAGCCCAAGCTGACTAATTCAAACCTCAAATTCTAGTTTTTTCAATCTGAAGTGATACTTAGAAGACAGAAGAAATTAGAGTAATGTTGAGAAAAAAATTTTTAAGGAGGGGAAGGGCAAGGGCAGAGGGAGAGAGAGAATTCCAAGCAGACTCCATACCCAGCATGGACCCCAACCTGGGGCTCGATCTCACAACCCTGAGATCATGACCTGAGCCAAAATTAAGGTTAGGGCACTTAACTGACCAAGTCACCTAGGCACCCCTGAGGAAATGTAATTTTAAAGTGATTGAATAGGAAACTGTGAAGCTAATGATGAACTTGCATGATTATTGAACAGTATCAGAAACAAGGTAGAAATAGTCAAATAAACAAAGATTTTTAACATTTTCATAAAGTGTAAAAACAAACATCAAAGGCAAGCAACAAACTAGAAAAACAAATGGCCAAGCTTTGTTATAGGACACATAAATTACACAAATACCCACTTTCCAGTTGATAGATAGTTAAAACTAGATGAGGCAGTAATTAATTTTAATAATTAATAATAATAGTAATATAATAAACAGGCAATAATTATTTTATACAGAAAAACAACACAGACCCCACAGTCATGAAAGATATTCAAAGTCAAATAAAATATCTTTAAGCTTTTTTTTTTTTTTTACAACTTTAAGCTATCAAAAATATTAAACTAATAGAGCTAGGTATACTTATTGCTGATGGTGGTACAAAATGTTCTAGACTCTTTGGAGAACAATCTGGCAGTATGCAACAAGAGTTAGAAAACTACTGATGCCTTCTAGGTAAATACATTCTGGGTTATAAGCCATAAGTAAAGAGCGCAAATAGACAAAGTAATTTATATGAAGATATCCGACGCAGAAACACCCTAAAGCAGAAAAACTGAAATCACGTTAAGTCTGCACACAAGGAATGGTGAGGCAAACTGGTATGTCACACAGCAGAACACCTATAGTTGCTATTCAAAGTTGTAGGTGAAGTTCTGTAAGCAGAGTAACAGAATGAGGTACACAGAAAATGTAGAACATAATCTGTATTTTGAAAATGTGGGGAATGCGGAGAGAAACCATGAATTCTGTTCTTTCCTATAAAGTTAAAAGTAAGAGTTCTAGCCATGACCATGGTGTGGCTCTTTTTTTTTTTTTTTTAAGATTTTATTTTTAAGTAATCTCTACACCCAATGTGGGGCTTGAACTCACAACTCCAAGATCAAGAGGTGCATGCGGTACTGACTGAGCCAGCCCGGTGCCCCACGAGACACTTAAATTTTAATTACAGTAATACATAAACTGTCAGTCTAAGGAAAAAATCATCTCCCCACAAACAAGGTCATCTTCTCTAATCACCACCTTCCTAGCTTGTACCCATGGCTACCTATCGTTGCTGCAATATGAGCAGCGGGAGGGCAGGAGACACACCCAGTGCCCCCTTCTAACACTGGCCCACACCAGGCCTCCTGCCCCTGGCAGCCATGGGGCCCTGGTCGGCAACAGGAAGTCTTCCAGGTTGAGAGCAAGATGCCACTGAGCAAGCATACAGTGTAGATTCTGGGACTCTTCCCAAACTCGGCTTTCCCAAACAAGACGGCACCTGTGTTTGGGGCTTAGTGTCACCCGAACCCAGTTATTTTGTACAATCAAAAAGGAAACTTTCCAAGGGCACTGAAAGTCAAAGTAAAGGGTCTTCCGGAGAGGACTACACAAGCAAGGAAGGATCTCACAGAACTCTTAAGTGTGCACTTACTTTCCGCAGCACATGTGATGCTTATCAGGCATGGCCAAGCCCAGCACGAGCATGCAGTACTTCTGGGCCAAGTACTTCTGCGCGGCCTCTAACTTACTTATAACCAGTTCCATCTCTTTTTTCTCCACAAGGCCCCTGAAAAAGAAAATGATCATGTGGGTTCATTTGGGCCAGAAGTGTAAATTATTTAGAAAGAAATACACAAGGGAGTCAATGCATCTCACCTCCCCTTTCATTTACTCGATTTGAGCTAAGGGAGGGTCTCCAAGCCCTTTGACATTTATCATTATAATCAGTATCTCGAGTTTATGGTGAATTTTCACTCTTTTATAGATTCTTTATAGTATGTATCCTTAATCTTACATATAGGCCAACCTAATTTATACAGAATAGCTCAACTAACAAATTACCTACATTGGTTTCTGAGGCAGCGAGCAGCCCATTTCCCTGCTGTTTTGTTAAAAGAGCGATGGAGGTTCTCTCCCTCCAGCATCCCCTGGGTTCCTGATGTTGCTACTAAGTTTGAAGGCTCAATGTTTGAACTTCTCAACGCTTCCCTTCTCCCAGTTCCGTGTTTGCTGAGGAAGCATGTGAGGACCACTCCTCTGGGAACTTTGGCATCAATTATAATAACCTTGCTTCCCTGTGAAAACACTTCCCCAGTTCCAACTGAATTGCAAATGAAAATTTCCAAAAGACAACGTGTTTTTAGGTTACAGCATGTCTGGAGCCTAATTAGAGTTTTTGCAGTACAATATGGTAGGAAATTGTATTTCTTTTTTTTTTTTTTTAAGATTTTATTTATTTATTTGACAGAGACAGAGATCACAAGTAGGCAGAGAGGCAGGCAGAGAGAGAGGGGGAAGCAGGCTCCCCGCTGAGCAGAGAACCCGATGCGGGGCTCGATCCCAGGACCCCGGGATCATGACCTGAGCCGAAGGCAGAGGCTTTAACCCACTGAACCCCGGAAACTGTATTTCTAACAATACACTCCAATGATGGCTATTGAAAAGTGAAGTGTCGGGGCACCTGGGTGGCTCAGTGGGTTAAGCCTCTGCCTTCGGCTCAGGTCATGATCTCAGAGTCCTGGGATCGAGCCCTGCATCAGGCTCTCTGCTCAGTAGGGAGCCTGCTTCCTCCTCTCTCTCTGCCTGCCTCTCCTTGCCTCTCCACCTACTTGTGATCTCTGTCATATAAATAAATAAAATATTAAAAAAAAAAAAGAAAAGTGAAGTGTCGTTGGCTTTTTATCTGCCTTTTAATTTTCAGAAAGACTTAAACCCCATGAAATGCACTTTAAACAACAGGGACAACACACTGCCCCCTCTGATATTAACCACTAGACTGACGACATGAGGATATGCTGTGGAGGAAGGGGTTTAAGGTAATAGAGATATTTCAAAGCACACAATGTTATCACATGCAATGAGAAGGCCTGTGAGTCACTGGAATAAATTGAGTTTCTGGAATAGATAAAGTGAGTTCTGACTTTAAAATACCCAAATTTCACATAACCCAAACAAGTGCACCCCAATGCCCATCATTATGCCTACCTCCTCCCTGTTTCCTTCAGCAGCCCCCACCCTCTTATTTCTCAACCCTACGGTGCCAGAACTGCCAGCAGCAAATACAGCCCCCTTGCTGTAGAAAACAAAACAACAACAACAAAATGCCTTGACACTTTTAGGTCCCTGGTCCCCAAGATTAAATATATGTAAGAATCACCTGGATACTCACTAAAAGTGTAGATTCCTAATGCTACCCTCTCTCCAAGATCTTGACTCAGTAGGTCTGCGTAGAGCCTGGCACTTAAAACAAGTATAATCCTTTGGGAAAAACGTGATGATAATTTCAAGTGCCATACAACTGACCATAAACTTGGGTCCAATAATCTCTCCCGGAAATTTTTCCTTCTTAAAAAAATTAACCAAAATTAAGGGGGCTATCTAATGCATGAAGATATTCAATAATATTCAATTATTACCTGTTTGTCTGAAAACTGGCAACTCCTAGAAATATATAAAATGGAGGGGAAAAAGGAGTAGTAATGTAGGCTGTAGTAATACAGCCAAATACTGTTCAAGGACTTGACATTTATTAACTTAACATATGAGTCCCTCTAGGATTTATTCCAGCACCAAAGTCCGCACCCTTAACCACTATACGTACTATACTGCCTCTTAACAGGTAAGTCAGTCAGTCAATAACAAACATTAGCTTGATGGGAAGTTATGCCACCATTAAAAAATTATAATTATGAAGATGTAATAACTTGAAATATACCAATGTTTTAAAAATTGCAGAATTTTGCCTTTGTACAGAAGCTATAAATCATAATTACAAGTGGATAAACTCTGTATAAGAGAGCTCAGCTGACTAGGACGGGGTGGTGGATGCACTGCAGAGAGGCTGAGAGGCTGGGGAGTTAGGTAGAGCTGGGCTCCCATCTCAGCTCCATCACTAACTAGGCAAGTCTTCTCCAGCCAGCTCCTTATCCTCTCTGAGCCTTAGCTTCTTCATCTGTAAAATGGGGATAAGTCTCCTTCTTCTGGAATTGGGGCTTTGAATCATCTAAAACCACCAACGTATACCTCGGTACACCTTCCAACTCTCCTCTCACAGGTTGTAGGCTTTCCTCCCAAGTAGCAACCTCTGAGCCAAAACAATATGAATTATCTCATCTAATCTGGATGATAACTCCGTAAAGTAGATACTACCATTATCCCTGTTCTACCTCACTAGTTTGACTGAAATCAATTTTTTACTTAAAGTTATTTAAGTCCAGGTATCTCAATACAGTCTATATTTATTTTATTTATATTTATTTATTTTATTATATTTACTTTATAAGTAAACTGACTGACTACTGGAAGCCTGAAAGTGAAACGTTAGTCTAATTATTTTAGAATCCCACCATAGAGCCAATCATTTTAAGGCTTGGATTTTTCTGTCATTCTGTAACTGATTCCTTCTAAGAAAGTCTACCTTACACCACTGTGCTCTAATAGTTTTGGTGTATTTCAAAAACAACTAAGAAACCTTTTTCTCTGTTGTCTGTTCCTATAAATATAGAAATGAAACAAAGGTCTCTGCTAGATTAGCAGTAACCCTCAGAAAACACCACATAAAATATAAGCTCATGAGCTGTCAAAGTCTCATCAGGTCTTTTTCAGGGATGGTAGGACTCCTCAAACCTTCTGAGCCTCCAGCTGGCTAAACCCTTTTGCTTGCCACCATTGAAACAGTTCATGAGGGGCTCCTGTGTGGCTCGTTAAGCATCTGCCTTTGGCACAGGTCATGATTCCAGGGTCCTGGGATCGAGCCCCGGGATCAAGCCCTGCATCCAGCTTCCTACTCAGCTGGAAGCCTGCTTCTCCCTCACCCACTCCCCCTGCTTGTGTTCCGTTTCTCGCTGTGCCTCTGCCAAATAAATAAATAAAATTAAACAAACAAACAAACCAAAAAACCTCCTCATGATCTCTGGCTGCCCTGCTGTGAAGGCAGCCCTGAAATAATGCGGCTGTGGTATATTATGATGGCTTCACTGCAGCAGCAGTGTCTGAATTATTTATCTGGTTCTTTACGAAACTGCTGTCCAGATACATTTATCTATCCATAAAATGTTTTTCAAACTGCTTGGTTGTACACACGGATTTTGCATTTTAAAAACATTCCACAGCAAGAAACTGATGACTCTGACAGCATTTCTAACAGCTAAATCATTGGGTTGGTTCCACATGTACTGGGGAGGGCAGCCTGGGCACTTGGAAAGTTCCATGGCTTACAAAAGGTCACCAAGCCTGAGAGGCATTGTTCTGCTCTGGACTCTGAGTTTCCAGATTCTTGCCCTGTACAGCTCTGAGCCACCTCTGCCTAAAGCAGTTAAATTCTTCCTATGTAGCCTAAGAAATCTTGTTTGCTTCTGTGATATGGAATATCATTTTGGTCGTATCTATTAATTTTTTTAATTTCTAGTTTTTTTCACTAGATGCTTACTAAGGCCTAGCAAGAATCTCATACGCATAAAAACCAGAGAGCCAATATCTATATCTGCAGGGTCCAATATGACAGCCATGAGCCACATGCGGCTATTGTGCACTAACTGTGGTTAGTCTGAACTGAGGTATATTGTAAGTGTAATACAGATACCAGATTTCAAAGACATACTACAAAAAAAAAGGTAAAGTATGTCATCAGTAACTTTCTAACTGACTACATGTTATAATGACATTTTTGAGTCACTACATTAAATAAAATACATTATTAAAATTAAATAAAATGTATTTTATTAAAAATAAAATACATTTACCTTTATCCCTTACACTTTTTAAAATATAGCTACTGAAAAATTTTAAGTTACATACATGGCTCTCATTATACTTCTACTGAGCAGTGCTGGTCTATATTATCTGGAATATTCTGTTGCTAGAACAACACTAGAATTATTCAGTTAGCTTTAAGAACAGATGACCTCCTCCCATATAAGATGTTTTTGTATACCCCAAAACTTTAAATATTTCCATCATTTCTTTACCTTGGTTTTAACACTGGCAATAAAACAACTTTAAAGTGCACTACAAAATCCTACTTACACCATATAGCTTTTGGGTTTCTTTTCCAGGGAGATTTTTTCCAAGTAATGAGATAAATAGTACAACAATGCCATGAGGAAATTGTCAAGATTTTTATTCCTATGGAGAGAGTAAAAAAAGAAGGAAAGAAATGAATGCTAACATATTTATTTTTTCTTCAAATTTTTATTTAAATTCTAGTTAGTTAACATGTAGTATAAACATATTTCAAACATAAAACTTATCCTAAGAACGCATGGGCACACGACAGAAGAATATGCAGAAATACACATTATCACGCCTATCACACAACTAATTCACCATTTAAAATTCTACCCTCTATACTACTGAAGATGTAAGAAATCTGATTTTTATGACCAAACTTTTTAGGGGGGTCACACACTAAATTACAATTTTACTTATCAATTAGTTTTCATTTTTAAGAAGTTTTCATTAATAATATTTTCCATTGTTTAAAAAAATGTACACATGTGTGAAGTAAAAAGTCCTCTCACTCCTTTGCTACCACTCCCATCCTACTTCCAAGTTACAGCCACTGCTAAGAGTGGAATGAATCCTTCCTGAACTTTTCAAAGCACAGACCATTACAGATAAGGCCCTCCCCCACCAACATACATACATATGCATGAATATATGCCTTAAAATTTTCTTTGGTAACAAAGAAGATAATGCTATATATACACAAGTCTTTACAACTTGCTCTTGTCACTTAACTGCTTAGCATGGACCTCCTTCCATGATACCATGTCTCAATTTTCCTCATTCTTTTAAAAGCTGGATAAAGTGTTCTAAATCTCATAATTTATTTAACTAGTCCTCAATATGATGGATATGTAGGTCTTTTAAAAATATTACTGACATTGCTGCAATAATTATCCTTATGGCCACATCTCTGAGTAACTTCCTAGGAGTGAAATTGCTAGGGCATGGTATATAGCATATTAAAGTTTCAGTTTTGCTCTAGGAAAAGGTTACACTGATTCATGATCCCATCTCATCTGTTTTAAACCTAGAAGCCTTTTGGGGCACCTGAGTGGCTCAGTGGGTTAAGCCTCTGCCTTCGGCTCAGGTCATGATCTCAGGGTCCTGGAATCGAGCCCCTGGAATCTCTGCTCAGCAGGGAGCCTGCCTCCCCTTTTCTCTCCGCCTGCTGCTCTTCCTACTTGTGATCTCTCTCTGTCGAATAAATAAAATAAAATAAAATAAAAACCTAGAAGCCTTTGTCTTCTTTCTAAACATAACAAGATTTTTGCTGCTTCCTTTCTAGCAAATGCAAATTCTTACTGGCACTCTTTCTTCAACTATACCTTGACAACTGGACGAAGATG